>NW_027507789.1:93317704-93620204 GCF_037356315.1 Lithobates pipiens | reverse complement strand
TAAAGTAAGCTTTTAGGACATTAATCGGGAGACTTTGGAAGATATATAAGGCTTTTGGAAGGATCATCATCTTAATTACACTTATCCTACCGAACCATGTCAGTCTATGTGCGGGGTATCCTTTAAGATCTTGTTTAATTCTATTTAAGAGAGGGAGATAGTTATCCTGATATAAATCTGCTACTGATGTCGATAAGTATACTCCCAAATACTTTAGGCCCCTCTCTTTCCACACAAAGGGGAAGAGAGCTCTAAGTTCTCTTCTCTCCTTTGGGGAAGTATAGACATTTAGTATCTCCGTTTTCTCCCTATTTATCTTAAAATTCGAGACACTCCCGTATTCGTCTAACTCCTGCAGGATCCTAGGGAGAGACTGCTTAGGATTCGTTATATGAAGCATAATATCATCTGCAAATGCAGATATCTTATGCTCGTTCCCTAAGACCTTTATTCCTTCAATTTCATAATTCGCTCTTATAGATGCCAAAAGAGGTTCTAAAGAGAATATGAAAAGCAAAGGGGAAAGTGGGCATCCCTGACGTGTCCCATTATAGAGCCCAAAAGGATTTGACAGAGTTCCGTTCACCTGAATCTGAGCTGTGGGGTTGGAGTATAGAGCCTCTATCCACCTTAACATTCTTGGGCCAAAGCCAAATTTATGTAGTGTCCAGGCATGTACTGGCCATTGGGACTACAGGGAGTTTCCCGGTGGGCCGACGGCTCAGTGGGCCGGTTTCAGTGACAAAGTAATGGCTGCGCGGCTTGCCCCTCAACTTCACGCAGTGATGTGAGAAAGATGAGAGAAATACAGAGGAGAATAAGTGAAATAATAAAAGAGGTTAGTGAGGATTCCTTATGTTATGCTACTTATGTTTTTTTTTTCCATAATTGCTTATAGTTTTATATACTGTTTTTGTGCTTGTTTGAAAAATTAAAGTGGGCTGGTGTGGATGAAGTCCAGGGCCAAATTTTTTGTCCCAGTCCAGCCCTGGTAGTGTCTGCAGCATATATTCCCACTCTAACCTATCCAAGGCCTTTTCAGCGTCTACCGATAGAAAAAGGGAAGACTGCTTCCTCTTTTTAGCTTCATGCATTAAAAGGGTTGTCCTCAAAATATTGTCCCTCGCCTCCCTCCCTGGTACGAAACCTGCCTGATCTACTTCTATGCAGTCTGGCATATATTGTTTCAGTCTCTCCGCCAGGATCCTTGCATACATTTTTATATCCTCATTAATCAGAGAGATGGGTCTAAAGCTGGAACATAATGTTGGGTCTTTCCCTTCCTTTGCTAGTATAGTTATAAAGGCCCCCAGAGCTTCCTTACGTATCTCTCTTCCTCCCCCGATTGAATTCATATACTGATAGAAATAGGGTGTCAAAGGTCCCATAAACTTTTTAAAGTATAGTGACGTGTACCCATCGGGCCCTGGACTTTTCCCATTCTTGCTATCCTTAATTGCCCTCTCTATTTCCTCCTTAGAAATGTCCCTATCGAGTATACCAGCATCCTCCTCTTTTATCCTCGGTAGCTTTACCTTCCGAAGATATTGCTCAATTTTTCCCCTTCTATTTTGTTTATCCTTGGGGTCCTGACTGTCATTCACCTTATATAATAGCTGATAGTATTCTGAGAAGATGTTACTAATATCTCTTGTTGAATATTTCATTACTCCCTTCTTATCTTTAATTTTTGCAATATAATTATAGTTTCTTCTCGGTTTAATAACCCCTGCTAGAACTCTCCCCGGTTTGTTACCAAATTCATATTGCCTTTTGGCAGACTTCAGAAAGACCTGCCTAGTTTCCTGCTCTAATAGCTCTCTCAATACTTCCCGTTTTCCTGTTAATTCGACCATTATTTTATGGTCGTTTAATCCTTTATGTAACTGTTCCAACTCCTGGATTTCCTGTAGGATCAATAGTTTTCGCGCTATCCATATTTTCCTTCTTTTGGCTGCTTCCGCTATCAATCTCCCTCTCATATATACCTTATGAGTCTCCCACAAGACCGTTGGTGTAATATTCTCTACATTGTTTTCTTTAAAAAATAAATTCAGATCCTTTTCCAAAGCCTCAAATACTTTATGATCATGTAAGAGAGACTCATCCAACCTCCATAATCTTTGCCTATCCGGTATATCTTCTAAGTCCAGTGTGGCCATGACAGGAGCATGATCCGATAGGGTTATTGACTTCACTTCTACTTCCCTTAACCCCTCTAGGAGTTGATGATCTAAAAAAATATAATCAATTCTTGAATAAGAACAATGCACCTGAGAGTAATAAGTGAAGTCCTTCCCCCTTGGATGCACGATTCTCCATACCTCAACCAAGCAGCATGAATAGTGCACAGGGAAGGTGTCAGGGCTCTGCTCGCTCTTTGCAGGTGAATCTGCGTGCACCCATGCGCACACGCGCCGTCAGGCAGTCCAAGCATCGGCGCATGTGTGTGCGCCAGTATGCACCTCAGGCGCATGCACGTGCGTGGTGGCCGTGCGCGCACATGTGTGCGCTAGTGCGATTTGGAGCCAGTGGCCCTATTTAAAGGTGCATGTGTTCTGTGCTGTTTGTCTGCAGCTTGTACCTGAAACCCCTGCTACCTGTCCATCTGATTACCAATACTGACCCGGCTTACGTTTGACTCTGCTGATCTCTCCTGCCCTGATCCCGGCCTGCCTGACTCTGTTCGTGGACTGCCTATTTGCTGCTGAACCCTTTGCTAGCCAGTGACTGTGCCTTTGTCTGCCGTTCCTGCCTGATTGCCTATCTGTTTGACCCGGCTTGCCTGACCAACCCTCTGCTTGTACCAAGCGTTCTGAGTACATCCAGGATCTGCTGCTGCCGTTTCTGTGCCTCCTTCTATCCAGTTGCTGCTGATCCTCCTGCTCTGCCTACTTCTGCCAGTTCTGCCAGCTCTGCCAGCCTTCTCCAGCCTCAACCAGTTCCAGCAGTTCCAGCCATCTGGAGGACCATCTACACTGCCTACACCAGCTGCTGCATCCTGCTCAGACGCTCCTACCCCGCTGCGTTTACGGGACCACTGTCTTCATTCCAGTGGGCCAAGAACCAGAGTCATAAGAGAGGTCTTCTTCCATCAAGTCAGGCTCACCACCCAGGTACCTAACAGTACAAACAGCCATGACTGAGCCTGCGGAAGAAGCTTCTGCTATGAAGGAGATCTGCTCACATCTTGGGGCTCTCACTCAGGCCATGAAGTCTCTCCAGGAAGGATACACCAGATTGGAGGAACGGGTTCAACATCTTTCTGGTTCCAGTCCCACGGTCGCTATACCTCTTCCTGCTCAACCCACCTCCCAGCCTGCTGTTATTATGATTCCACCAGAACCGAGGGTGCCTATTCCTGAAAGATTCTCGGGAGACCGTTCTAAGTTCCAGGCCTTCCGCAATGCCTGCCAGCTGTATTTTGCCCTCCAGCCCAGGACTTTTTCTTTGGAAGCTACCAAGGTGGGATTTCCCTGTTGCAAGGGGAGCCTCAGACCTGGGCCCATCATCTCCAGGAAGGTGACAGTGCTCTGACTCAATCTCTTCCTTCCTTCTTTGAGGCCATGGCACAGCTGTATGATGACTCCCAACGAACTGCCACAGCTGAATCCGCCCTATCTGCGCTCCAGCAGGGCCGTAGAACAGCCGAGGACTATGTTACGGACTTCAGACGCTGGATCGCAGACACCCAGTGGAATGAGTCAGCTCTGAGGCATCAGTTCCACATGGGCCTCTCTGAAGGACTTAAAGATGAGCTTGCCCGTGTTGGTATCCCAGATTCCCTGGAAGGTCTGATCACACTCGCCATCCAAATTGACCGCCGACTCTGGGAACGCAGATCTGAACATTCCTCGTAACTCCATCTCCCTGCTTGGATGACTGCAAGAGCCCCTACTCCTGCTACCCACTACCTGCCTGTTCCACAGGGGGGTTCTGCCAGCTCTGCTCCTGTCACCGATGAGCCGATGCAGCTTGGACTTATGCGACCCACCTTATCGCTGGAAGAGCGTGCCCGTCGCCGGCAATTGAACTTGTGCCTCTACTGTGGTGGGTCCGGACATCACGTGAATAACTGCCCCGCTAAGACACATAAGTGCCTCTCCTCTGTGTCTGCCAGCCCTGTATCCTTGCCAGCCAACACCACCCACATTGCTCTCCCTCTCTCATTACAGCTCCAGGAAAAGACAGTCTCCATCAGCGCCATTATTGACTCTGGGGCTTGCAGTTGTTTTATTGATATCACCTTCACCAGTCTACACACCATACCCCTTCGGAGGAAGACCCATGGACTATCCGTTTTCCTGGCTGACGGTTCTCGCATTAGGTCGGGTCAGGTAACCCAGGAGACACTGACCTTGCTGGCAATTTCCCCTTTTCAGCACATGGAACTGTAAACCTTTGATGTGATCTCATCGCCCGTTTCCTGTGATCCTGGGCATACCTTGGCTTCAGGCTCATAACCCCACCATCAACTGGTCCACTGGGGAAGTGAAGTTTCAGTCCTCCTATTGTTTGGAACATTGCTTGCATGAAACATCTGACCGGCCCGCTGCACTTCTTTGCCTGGATTCTGATCAGGACTTATGTCAATCAGTGCCAGAACCGTATCACGAGTTCCTGGACGTCTTTAGCAAACGAGGAGTGGACTCCCTTCCTCCTCACCGACCATATGACTGTCCTATCGAACTCCTTCCGGGGGCTGAGATCCCGTTTGGACGCATTTTTCCCTTGTCAGAAAAAGAGCAGGAGGCCCTGAAAACCTACATTACGGAGAATCTGAAGAAGGGGTTCATCCGCCATTCTACCTCTCCCGCAGGCATCGGGATATTCTTTGTCACCAAGAAAGATCAGTCGCTCTGGCCCTGTGTGGATTACCGTGAACTGAACAAAATTACGGTCAAAAATCACTACCCTCTGCCCCTGGTACTGGAGCTCTTCCAGAAATTGAGATCAGCCACAATTTTTACCAAACTGGACTTGAGAGGGGCCTACAATCTGGTCCGCATACGGGCCGGAGAGGAGTGGAAGACAGCTTTCCGATTGGACACTATGAGGATCTAGTGATGCCCTTCGGTCTCTGTAACGCCCCTGCCACCTTTCAGCATCTCATAAATGATGTGTTTAGAGACTTTTTGGACATCTTTGTCATTGTCTACCTGGACGACATTTTGATCTTCTCTGGATCCCTGGAGCAACACCGAGGGCATGTGGGCAGAGTGCTGCTCCGTCTCCGCCAGCACTGATTGTATGCCAAGGCAGAGAAATGTAAATTTGAGCAGCAAAACATTCAGTTTCTCGGTCTCGAGATTTCCCCAGCAGGCATCAGAATGGATCCGCAGAAAGTATCCGCTGTCCTGGACTGGCCGGCACCCAACGACAAGAAAGGGATACAGAATTTCGTGGGCTTTGCAAACTTCTATAGGAAGTTTATTAAGGGGTTCTCTGCCATCATCACCCCCATCACTCAGCTGACCAAGCAGAATGTACGCTTCCACTGGGGCCCCAAGGCTCAGGAGGCCTTCGAGAAGCTCAAAGGTCTGTTCACCTCTGCTCCCATTCTCAGCCACCCTGACCCATCTCTGCCTTACATCTTTGAAGTTGATGCTTCTGAAGTGGCCGTGGGAGTGATGGTGTCCCAACATCAAGGCAGTAATGACCTGATGCACCCCGTAGGGTTCTTCTCCCGGAAACTCTCTCCTGCCGAATGGAACTACGACGTTGGGGACCGAGAGCTGCTTGCCATCAAGTCGGCATTGGAAGAGTGGAGGTAATTGTTGGAAGGTGCAGTCCATCCTGTGTTGATTTACACTGACCACAAGAACCTCGAATATTTAAGAACCGCCAAGTACCTGAAGCCCCGGCAGGCCCGCTGGGCCCTGTTCTTTTCCCGATTCTGCTTCCACAGAGAGAGATGGGCGGCACAGTGGTGTAGTGGTTAGCACTCTCACCTAGCAGTAAGAAGGTCACTGGTTCAAATCCCAACCATGACACTACCTGCCTGGAGTTTGCATGTTCTCCCTGTGCCTGCGTGGGTTTCCTCCGGGTACTCCGGTTTCCTCCCACAATCCAAAGACATGCAGGTAGGTTAATTGGCTTCTGTCCAAAATTCACCCTAGTATATGAATGGGGACCTTGGATTGTGGGCTCCTTGAGGATAGGGACTGATGTGGGTGTAGCAATGTACAGGGAAAGGGACCATTGTAGACACTCACTCAGGTTGAACTGGATGGACTGGTGTCTTTATTCAACCTAACTAACTATGAAACTATGAAACTATCACGTATCGCCCTGGCTCGAAGAATGTGAAACCGGATGCGCTTTCCCGCATGTATGACTGCTCCAAAGACTCTGCTGCTCCAGATGCTATTCTTCCTGCGAGCACTTTCTTGCTCGTACAACCGGATCTGCTGTCCCAGATCAGAGAGGCGTCTTTAAACTCTCCCTCTCCTCCAGGAATTACCTTGACAACCAGGGAGGGTCTGTTGTGGAAGCACAGTCAAGTCTTTGTTCCTAAGAGCATCTGAGTAAGAGTCCTTGCCCTTCTTCATGACCACTGTGACGGAACTGATCCCACACTCCGATTGAGTGTTTCCGTCTATATACCACATCCTAAGTCCTGGAATCTGGCTATAGGAACCCCCAAGCACTAGATGACACCAGGCTTGGAAGGCATCAGGAATGACCTTTATTTGAGATCTCACACAAAATATATATACAGTGGGGTGACTAAAACCTAACCTAATTAGCATGAGCTAATTATCTAATCAACACTCAGACTAGTTTGACTGAAGGGATAAGACATTTCGGCTCCTAGCTCACAATTCAATAAACATTACTATAAACATAAACAAAGTTTATGTATTAATTAGCACAAACAACAACGTTTGGAATGTCCTTACAAGCCAGGCTAGACTCATTTACACAAGAGACAGGTGTCTGGAGTTAATGACATTAGCTTCTGACAGTGTGTGTCCCTACAGCATGAGACAACACACATTATATATACATATATACAGCATTGAATCTGACTAGCACAGATTATAGTGGGGTTTTCATTGACCCTGTGCCCCTTAAAATCCAGGGCCCATAATCAATCGGCAAGAGGCTCGCACTCAGTCTCAAAAAGCCTGTGTCCCGGCTAGGTCTGTCACACATCTCCCCTTTCGGCAGGAGACTAACACAGGAGGAGACCCCAGACGGGTTGACTCTGAAGTTAGTCAGGGGTTCCAGTCCTCTAATGCTGGTATCCACACAGTACCCCAAATAAAGTGTCCCAAACAAAGTATTCCTCACACAGCCAACCTCTGCCTCTCTCAGAGAACATGCTTGATGCTGGGGAGAGGTGTGGGCCGGTCCTTCCCCCTGGAGTCCCTTTAGCCACAGGAGAGAAGACAGGGTGGTTGGGCTTAGTCCGTCATGCTGTTGGGCATCTGGGCCTACTGCCCAGAATCCCTGGGGTATACAGGGGAAGACTGAAGTCCCATCCACCTTTACAGGAAATCTGTCCTCTGTTTGTTGTGGGCAGAGGCCAGCAGCGCTCTGTTCCGTTGCCAGCATTTGAGCGGGTTGTAGGAGCTTCCCTACATCATCTGCTCTAGCTAACTGTTGCCGGTGCTGGGCAGAGGTTGGTAGCACTCTGCCCGGTTGCCAGCACTTCTGCTGGTTTTCTGTTAGTGGAGAATAGACATGTGCAGAGTGAAATATTTTGTTTCGTTATTTCTTTTTCGTCTGAAAACTAAATTTATTTAGTTACTCCCGAAATTCATTTTTATTTATTTAGTTTTTCGTTGAAAAATTGCATTCGCCCGAAAATCCACATGAATTAGTCGAATCTGTCTTTGAAGGCTTATGGTGTCTGTCGAATGGATAAAGAAGATTCGACGGAGCTGCTAAACTCTATATAGCCTATAGGCGGAGCATTTGATTCCTGAAATGTATGATTGCAGTGTTGCGACGATCCCGTCGAATATTATTATAAACGCGTATGTTTTAAGTAGCTTTGTCGAATCTGCGTCGTTCATGTCGAATGAATACTCTACGTGCGTCTCCGCCCCAGTGTCCAGGTGGTCAGTGTCCAATTGACAGACTGAGGACGGAGATCGAAAATGGCGGCGACAGATGACAATATCTGCTCAGAGGCATCACAGGAGGAGGAAGTCCCTGGGCCCAGGTGGTCAGTGTCCAATTGACAGACTGAGGACGGAGATCGAAAATGGCGGCGACAGATGACAATATCTGCTCAGAGGCATCACAGGAGGAGGAAGTCCCTGGGCCATCTACTGTGGCAGCAGGGACAAGAAAACCACAGGGCAGGAGGGGGAAACAAGCTGCATCCAGAAGGAAGCGGAACATTACCTGGACTCATATTGAGTCCCAGGACCTTATAAGGGAAACGCTTCCTTGCTGGATGCAGCTGTGTGGCCCCCGCTCCAGGGAGACCACGCCTGAGTGGAAGAGGCCGAAGTGGGAGGAAATCGCCAGGAAGGTGGAGGAGATGTACCACCACCAGCGTGACCCGACTGCCTACCATAAAAAATTCAGCGACCTAAAACGGTAAGTATCGTGTCTGATTTATTTAAAAAAAAATTTTTACATTTTAACCACTTCAGCCCCGGATGATTTGGCTGCCAAATTACAGTGGCAATTTTTGCGATTCGGCACTGTGTCGCTTTAACTGAAAATTGCGCGGTCGTGCGACGTGGCTCCCAAATAAAATTGGCCTTTTTTCCCCTCAAATAAAGCTTTCTTTTTTTCTTTTTTTTTGTCTTTTTGCTATATAAAAAAAATATTTAAAAAAAATGTTTTCCTCAGTTTAGGCTGATACATATTCTTCTACATATTTTTGGTAAAAAAAAAATCCCAATTAGGGATTATTGATTGGTTTGCGCAAAAGTTATAGCGTGTACAAAATAGGGGGTAGTTTTATGGCATTTTTATTAATTATTTTTTTTTTTACTAGTAATGGTGGCGATCAGCGATTTGTATTGTGACTGCGATAATATGGCGGACACATCGGACATTTTTGGGACCATTATCATTTATACAGCAATCACTGCTATATAAATGCAGTGATTCCTGTGTAAATGACACTGGCAGGGGGTGGCAGTGTAGGGGTTAAGTCTGTTCTAGGGCCGTGTTACTAACTTTGCGGGACGTGGCTGTGTGTTAGTGACTGAACACTGATCTCTGCTCCAATCACATGGAGCAGAGATCAGTGTCACTTGTTGCTAGGCAGAATGGGGAGATGCTGTTTACAATGGCATCTCCCCATTCATCCGCCCAGTGAGACGATCGTGGGTATCCCCACAGCGATGGAGCCCGCGGGACCCCCGACCAGACTCATGGGGGTCCCGACTGGCGGCACACACGCGATGGCAGGGTGGCATATAGAAATGGACGTACCTGTACGCTAATATGCCTGCCCGTGCCATTCTGCCGATGTACATTGTCGTGCGCCGGTCGGGAAGTGGTTAACTGACGATTGCACGCTCCTGCGATGTACTACCCAAATTAAATGTATGCCCTTTTCCCGCCACATATAGAGCTTTTATTGGTGGCATTAGATCACCACACTGGGTTTTACATATTTTGTTATTGAAAAAAAGAGTTAAATCTAAAAAAATAAATTAAACAAAAAATGTTGTTATGGTGGCTGGACTTAACCAGCTTGCGGACCTGCCACCATATGTGGACGGGTCCAAATCCACAAGTGGTTAATGCAAAAGAAACAAGAAAGGAAATTTACACCATACACAGTTCACACAAGCGCCTAATTAGAAAGGTGGACTGGACAGTGGACATCTATATTCATATTTATTTACTCAGCACAATCCCAATCCTGTCTTTTATATTTTATTATGCACCAAAAAAGCATACGTTTTTCTTAAAATGAATTTGGTTAATAAAAAAATTTGAAAATCTTGGGCTAAATGAAAACAAATGTGCCTAATCCAAAAATTCCATTTGCATTTCATACTACGGGTTCATTCTACAATTGTTTCATGTGTTGATGTCATTTTCAGATTACAATTGTAGTTTAATTACGGAACCCGTTTCTCTTCTCTTTTTGTTTTGCAGCTCCATTGCACGTAAACGCAGGCAGTCGGGGGGGGGGGGGGGGCGGGCAGAGGGAAGCAGGTGCCTCTCCTCCCCCATGAGGGCATAGGGGAGGAGATAGAGCAGCTCCTGTCTCATCAAGGTTGGTGTCAGCATTCCATTGTGCAGAACGGTTTTTTGTTTGTCAAGCATCGGACATTTACCATGTTGTGTTTGATTTTATTTAACCACTTTCAGACCGGACCAATTTGCTGGTCAAAGACCAGACCACTTTTTGCGATTCGGCACTGCGTCGCTTTAACTGACAATTGCGCGGTCGTGCGACGTGGCTCCCAAACAAAATTAACGTCCTTTTTTTCCCACAAATAGAGCTTTCTTTTGGTGGTATTTGATCACCCCTGCGGTTTTTATTTTTTGCGCTATAAACAAAAATAGAGCGATAATTTTGAAAAAAACGCATTATTTTGTACTTTTTGTAATAATAAATATCCCCCAAAAATATATAAAAAAACATTTTTTTCCCTCAGTTTAGGCCGATACGTATTCTTCTACATATTTTTGGTAAAAAAAATTGCAATAAGCGATTATTGATTGGTTTGCGCAAAAGTTATAGCGTTTACAAAATAGGGATAGTTTTATTTTTTTTTTATTATTTTTTTTTTTACTAGTAATGGCGGCGATCTGCGATTTTTATTGTGACTGCGACATTGTGGGGGACCCATCGGACATTTTTGACACATTTTTGGGACCATTGTCATTTATACAGTAATCACTGCTATATAAATGCAGTGATTCCTGTGTAAATGACACTGGCAGTGAAAGGGTTAACCAGTGGGTGGCAGTGTAGGGGTTAAGTGTTCCTAGGGGTGTGTTACTAACTGTGGGGGGGGTTGGGCTTTCATTTAGTGTACACTGATCACATGGAGCAGAGATCAGCGTCACTAGTTGCTAGGCAGAATGGAAAAATGTTGTTTATACAGCATTTCCTCCATTCGGCCGCTCCGTGAGACGATCGCGGGGATGCCCGCGGCGATCGAGTCCGCGGGTCCCGCGACCGGACTCACGGGGGTCCCGACCAGGGCGGGAGCGCGCCGCCGGCGGCGCGCTCCCGATGGCACGGCGGCAACGAATATTGGACGTACATGTACGCCAATATGCCTGCCCGTGCCATTCTGTCGACGTACATCGTCGTGCGCTGGTCGGGAAGTGGTTAAAGATCGTATCCAGGAGCACCGCCGGAAGCGGAGGGCGTAGGAGGAGGAGTCCTCAGCATCAACATCCAGTAAGTACTGTAGTAGTGACACTAATACAGTGGGTCCTTTTCCATTTGTCCAGCCTTCCATTGTCGATTCCAATGTCATTGCTTCTCGCTCAAGCAGTGACAGGTAGAGCCTCTATGATGTTCTGTCAGGTAACGCAAGCGATTGAGGAAAGCCCGGAGCGAAAAGAAATAAAATGAAGAAATAGCGTAGGGCTGGGCATGACAGTGTTAACAGGGTGCAGAAGTGCGAGGGCTTGCATGATTGGAGGAGCTTGGGGAGGAGGGGACAGGAGAGTAAAAAGGAGCTGGCCCCTCCCCCAGGCATCAGTTCAGCGTACAGGAGCAAGCTTGGAGGAGCCTGGAAGAGCCTTTCTGCGACACGGAGGGCAGGCTGGCGGCGAGACGAGAGAGGGGGGGCGGTCGAGGTGATCGGGCGACATGTGCTTGGGTCCACACATATGGGCAGAACAGTGCCGCTGGAGCCCCTCTCACGGGTTTTTTCCCCATAGACGACTCGGGACTGGATGGGTGCTGCTCCCGGTACACGGCACTCGGCGGCGGGGGGGGCTTCGGGAACAGTGTGGTGCACGGCGGTGTGGGAGCCCTCGGTTCGGCTCTCTGGCGGGGTGGTGGCGGGGGCGGAGCTCTGGTGGAGATCATGGCCGGCGGCCGTTCGCTCTCCAGAGGCCGACACGCGGTTTACACGCCCCCCCCCTATCCGCATTGCACACGGCATTCGGCGACGGGGGGGCTTCGGGACCAGTGTGGTGCACAGCGGTGTGGGCGCCCTCGGTTCGGCTCTCCGGGAGCACGTGGGCTCCGCCGCTGGCGGGGAGGTGGCGGGGGCGGAGCTCTGGTGGAGATCAGGGCCGGCGGCCGTTCGCTCTCCAGAGGCCGACACGCGGTTTACACGCCCCCCCCCGCATTGCACACGGCTGGGGGATCCTTACCCCCCCTACGGCATTCGGCGACGGGGGGGGCTCCGGGGTCAGTGGAGTGCACAGCGCTACACCAGAGCACGTGGGCTCCGCCGCTGGGGGAGCTTTGGGGAGCACTTGGCTGGCAGGCTTTCGCTCTACGGTGGCCGACACAGGGGTAGCACAGCCCCCCCCCCCCACGACGACCAGTGGTAGGGGGGCGATCTGGGGACATGGACAGTTTTGCACCCCCCCCCCCCCCCCCCACTGCAGCGAGAGGAACACGCGGGCTCCCTCAACCCCCCCTGGCAGTGAGTCGGCAGGGGGGGCGGAGCTCAGCACCGACAAATTTCATGGCATACTGACTCCTGTTGCGGACATCAGGCCTGCATTGACCTGGTGGTATCTGCAGAAGGGGACAGGGGTGCCCCCCCCCTACATCGCTCGGCCATGCACGGCAATGGAGTTCCAGTGGGTGGATCCGGCGCGAGAAGGCGGAGGCAGCAGCCGCACGGATCCTCTGTATTCTGGGATGCTTCCCCAGGAGGGCTGGCGATCGAGATGGACAGTTGGAACAGCATTCGCGGGGGAGGCTTGGTCGGAAGAGGAGGAAGAGCCCCAGAGACGAGCAGCAGGATCTTCGGCTGGTGGGACTCGCGCCAGGCTGCTGGGTAAATCCTGTTACACTTTTTCTATTTTATGGCGGGTTGTGGGCCCAGGCCACGGCATGCGGGACAGGACCCGCGGTCAGGTTTGCGTGGGGGTTTGTCACCGGTTTTCTTTTGGCCCATGTTCACGCTGGTGCCAGGGTGGATACGGGAGTATGGGGGTTTCTGGGTAGATGGCACGGGTGGCGCGGCAGTAGTCTGATTCACGTAGAGGGGGTGCACAGGGGGCTGGGGGGTTTGGCTTCGGTGTCCCTTTCGAAGTGTTGAAAATGTTGGTTGGGCCCATCGGAGGTATGGGGGTCCCTTCCTGACATTACGGTGGTGACATTGGGGCTTCCAGTGTCCGGTGAGTAAGTACATGGTTAATTTTACTGTCGCGTTGGCAACATGAAGGTGTGCGGTAAGTATTTGGTAAGTACGCAAGTGGTGCATTTTACGGTAGCGTGGGTGACGTCGGGGTATCGGTAAGTATTTGGTGAGGGGTTATTGATATAAGCACGGATATGTAGGACTGCATGGATTAAGGGCGTCAGGCGCGGTGGTTGTTTAGTGGATAGGTGTGGCCGGTTGTTAGGTTAGTGGGTGTTGACGGAAATGCGGGTCTGGATATGTGGCCGACAGGGCGAGCGGTGGGCTTTCTCCATGAGCCGGTGGAGGGGGGTTCCATTCGCGTTCGTGCAGTACATCGGTGGGATACATGAGGTGCATCGACGGTATGGCTTCCAGTGGGGCTGCCTCAGGAGGTTGGGGTGAGTATGTTGGGGTTTCTGTCGTGCGTTTGTACGTAGCCATCATGACAGGGGGTATGGGTTACCATAGGTTGCGGTCTAATGTCAGCTGGGGGTTGGGCTGTTCGGTTCGGTCCTTTGGGGTTGAGAGATTTGTAGTCCTTGTTTGGGGGCGCTGTCCGCCTCTCGGGGGTGGGAGTCCAGGGCATAAGCTTGGTTTGGCTTGCGTTGGGTAGGTATCCCGGGAATGGGGCCTCTGTGCCGCAGCGACCAGTAGTTTTCTTTGTCCCGCATGACGGGGTTGGATCCCGGTAAGTTGGGTTAGGCGGGCCACAAAGGCAATTGGTCACTGTGCTTTACCTCACCCTTCCGGGGTTTTGGCAGGCATGTCTGTCATTGGTGCTCCAAGCAGCGTTGTGACAGTGGGGCCCAAGGGAGGGTCTGGTTTGGTGCGGGTGTTTTTGTGGATCCAGAGGCGGTGGGTTGTGTGTTTTTCTGAGACGTCACAGGTTTGCTGATACTTCATTGCTAGACCAGCGCATAAAGGGAATCGACTCTCGTTGCTCCAGGACACGGAGCACACTGTGTCGTTTTCGGATTTGCCGGAATTCATTTCCGTATTATTTATTTACTTTCAGCTCATTTGGTTTGGTGGGTTTTTATCGGTGAGGAAGTTTCCTTGTTCCCGAGGGAAGGTTTCTCTCGGTAGTCTCCGTCCGGGCGGACGGGTCCAGCGCCTGGGTTAGCCCTTCTGGGAGGTCCGGTAGGGGGAAAAGCTCAGTAGGGGCGCAAGTGGGAACGGTGAGCCCAGAGGTGGGGGGCGGGTCTCTGTTGCTCCGTTGGGACGGTTTTGCCAAGTCCGGATTTTAGGCAGTTTCGGCTATAAAAATTAGGGGGTGTTAGGTGTCGGGACACAACATGGACTAACAGGGTCATAATTGTGGTGGTGAATTCAGTATGTGGGCGGCCCGATGTGACTAAAAGGGGGGCCGCTGGGTACCTGGGTCACACGTCGGTGGTAATCATGTGCGCCAACGGGCTATTTGGGATTGGACGAGGGTTATGACGGTGGTTTTTGGCACGTCCGCAGGGCTTTCTTGGGGGACGTTGGCGGTGGGTCCTACATCATTGGTCGGTCGATTGGGTGATGGGCCGATCGGTAGAGGGTGTGAGAATAGCTTCATACGCACTTCATGGGGAGGTCAGCTGGTGCTGGGTTGGAATGGCAACGTTGGTCAGTGGGCAGCTGGAGGTGCGGTCAAGGTGACGGAGTGACCCCCATGCTGGGGGGTCCCATATGTGGACCCGGTTTTTCCGGCGGCATATAGACATAGTTGGGGTTGGAGGGGCACCCAAGGGTAAGGTTTTCCCCTTGTGTGCTGTGGCGGGAGTTGGTCTTTGCAGGTGAATGAAGAAACCTCGGATAAGGAGAGTCCGGGACCCATGGTGGTATGGTTCCCAATGGTGGTATTCCAGCTAACGGTGGTTTAACTGGAATTTGGTTAACGGGTGCTGCGGTCAGTTGGTCGTCTCCGAGCCAGTATGTCGGCGAGAGGCCTATTATCAGATTTAAAAGGTACCGCAGTGCATTACTATTATTAAATGGATGGTATGTGAAATGCCTGCAAAGACCAATGCAAATATCAGATGTTGATGGTTATGTTCATTTAAATTTATGGTTTAATAAAGGGGCTGCTATGGCCAAAGTTTACTCCAACCTGGTGTGGTCTCTATTAATGGGAAGGATGGTAAAGGGGCTGTAGCAAGCATTGGTCAGACAGTATGTAAGCACAATACATCTGTTATACAATAGTCAAGGAAAGCCCGGAGCGAAAAGAAATAAAATGAAGAAATAGCGTAGGGCTGGGCATGACAGTGTTAACAGGGTGCAGAAGTGCGAGGGCTTGCATGATTGGAGGAGCTTGGGGAGGAGGGGACAGGAGAGTAAAAAGGAGCTGGCCCCTCCCCCAGGCATCAGTTCAGCGTACAGGAGCAAGCTTCCCACCCACCCTCCCTGTTTTGCTTTCGTTGATTAATTTGTCTTCTTTTTCTAACAGATTGGTTTGTTCTCTGGATGTCGTGGTAGCTGGCGGGAGTTGGTCTTTGCAGGTGAATGAAGAAACCTCGGATAAGGAGAGTCCGGGTCCCATGGTGGTATGGTTCCCGATGGTGGTATTCCAGCTAATGGTGGTTTAACTGGAATTTGGTTAACGGGTGCTGCGGTCTGTTGGTCGTCTCCGAGCCAGTATGTCGGCGAGAGGCCTATTATCAGATTTAAAAGGTACCGCAGTGCATTACTATTATTAAATGGATGGTATGTGGAATGCCTGCAAAGACCAATGCAAATATCAGATGTTGATGGTTATGTTCATTTAAATTTATGGTTTAATAAAGGGGCTGCTACGGCCAAAGTTTACTCCAACCTGGTGTGGTCTCTATTAATGGGAAGGATGGTAAAGGGGCTGTAGCAAGCATTGGTCAGACAGTATGTAAGCACAATACATCTGTTATACAATAGTCATGTAACTTACGTCATCTGACAGAACGTCGCCGCTCTGAACTGAGGACCTGATCAGTGTCGTGCACCTAGCACTCACCACTTGAACCAGGACAGGCAAGTGCTTCCTTTTTTAAATTTTTTTACAGTTTTTTTCTTTTATTTTTGGATTGCCATGCTAATGGATAAATAATTTTATCTATACAGTTTATACAGTATTTATTTATAGTAATAATATCTTTGAAGCTTGAACATTGTAACGTTCATCACTTCTCCTTTATTATTAAATAGGTCTCATCATCCAGTCACAGGGGGAGACTGAGGAGGAGGAGGAGGCTGAGGCGGCAATAGCCACATGTAAGTTAGTATAATCTTGCTGGTATCTGCTGCTGAGTGATCATACATGTTTCAATGTTTTTGTACTAGTGTGTGAGATTGTTGTACACTGCAGATTGTAATCGTCTTCTCTATAATAAATTGATCAACAGCTGCTGAGGCTGAGCAGGAGGTGGAGGAGACCTGCCCTGTAGAGGCTGCTGGGGATGCGCCGTAAGGTGACCAGCCAGATGTGGCAGATCCAGGGAGTAAGTACAACTTTTTTAGTATTTTCCAGGCAAATAGTATTTTAAATATGAAATGCTGGTGGCATACCTTGTCTAGAGAGCCCAAAGTTAACAGCCAAAGGCGATAAGTGCAGGGCGGACATGAAGGGTTTAACAGTAATGCAGAAGAAAGAATAAGGGAAGGACTAGGGAGCCTAGGGGGCGGGGTTAAGAAAGTTAATATAGTCTCCTGGGGCATGCTGGGAGTTAACAGAAGACAGAGGAAAAAGTTCCAGCATGGAGACTGTGGAGAGGCTTCTGGCGCAGCTGCGGGAGCAGGCGGCGGTCCGGGGTGAGGACTGGCTTTTAGATTCCCTGGGGGGTTTGGTGACACGGCCGGAGCCTGTGACTGCAGGGGGGCATAGGGTGAGCACACGGGCATGGAGATCCTGGCCGCCAGAGCGATTTTCACCCGACAGACAGGGGGGGGACAGAGGGCGGGGGGCAGCGGCTTGGCGGGACGATCGGCGGCACCCCCGGCCAAGAAATTGGCCACTGGCAGCATTGGGCTCCCGGGACAGGCTCCTGCACAGACCGGATCTGCCACGCAGGGGAGGCTCAGAGGGATGGGGATGGCACACAGAACGGCCAGGCGAGCAGCTTCAGTGAGCGCTGGCACCGCCCCCAGAACGGAGCTGCATACAAGAGTCACGAGGGGGAGAGCTGATGTCCCCAGGCCTGCTTCCCTGACGGCAGGGGACTGTTCTTTGGACCCCCTTCGGAGCGCGGGCCACGCCCCTGGAACGGAGCAGCAAGGAGACCTTAGGGGGGGAGAGCGACGGTTCCCAGGCCTGCGTTGGTGACGGCAGGGGACCACTGTATGGAGTCACTTCTGAGCGCTGGCCCCGCCCCTGGAGCGGAGCTGAGCAGTGGGGGGGAATGGAGGGGGCATAGGAGATCTGCTATCCCCCGGGCCAGTCACAGCCACGGCAGGGGATCGCCGCAGTCTGGGAAGGAGGCTGCCCAGGGACACAGCAAGCAAGGCTGGAGCCTGCGGGACAGTGGGTGCGTACGCCAGTTGGGGCAAGGCCACACGGAAGTCGGAGGGCGGTCATGCGGAGCGCAGACGGGCGCGGATGACAGCAAGCACAGCGGCAGCCAGAGGAGAGCATTCTGGCGGGTCCTCATCGTCGGAGGTGGAGCGAGAGCTGAGAGCCGTGGAGGAACTGGATGGGGCGGATGATGCGGCCCTCCCAGTCGGCAGGATGGTATCCGGAGTAAACGGGCAATCGGCTGATAGGGCGTCTCCTGTGCAGCCCGGTAAGTCATCTGCTACTTTACCAGGATTGTATACGTCAGGTAACTTGGAGCAGGGGGACCGCAGGGAGGGGGCATAGCCAGGGTTCGGGGACAGGGGGGGCAGGGGTTTCCCAGGGATTACAAGGTTTTTTGGTGGGTTTGAAAGAACTGGTGAGTTCGAAATGGGGGGTACGGCGCCAGTGGGGCCGGGGGCGGCATGGGTGCCCCCAGGGGGTGGTATGGCGCGGGCGATCGTAGCTGTGGCTCGGCCTGTTCTGGGACCTGTGGTTGGGGGGTCGGTTGTGGAAGAAGTGGGGAGTGACAAAAGTGTGGTTTCGGCAGGCGAAAAGGTGGCAGCATCTGGAGACAAAGGTGTGAGGCAGGACATTACTAGGCTGGCAGACGCGGCAAGATGTGAGGTCTACGTTTGTTTACGAGGGACCATTGGGGGCTCATCTAAAGCAGGAGGTCCGGGAAAAGCTGTGGAAGGGTGAGTATGTGGAGATCTTCTCTTTGTTGCCGCTGGAGAAGTTCAACTTGGATAGGGTGAAGCCTGACGATTCCAAGAAGGAGGATGAGGAAAAACTGAGATATCGCTTAATTCCCAGGACATTTGCAAATTGGTTACAGGCGTTTGCCATTATGGCCAGTGTCATAGGGGAAAAACACTCCGAGGATTAGATTAGGGAGGCTTACCGGGTGTACGGCGGAACTGCGTGGTTACGCTATGACGAACAGTTCAGACAGCGGAGAGCGGTGCGGCCGGACCTGCGATGGGACCACAAGGACATCAGCTTGTGGATGCATTTGATGATGACGGCGAGGGCCCCGGGGCAGTTTTTTCAGGAGGGGGGGCGGTGGACCATCGGCCCCTGGACAACCGGCCGGAAATAAAAAAGGGGTGTGTTGACAGTACAACTCGGGAACGTCTAAGTTTGGCAGTGGTTGCAGGTTCAAGCACGAGTGTTCGGGCTGCGGTGGATCTCATCCCGCATCCAGATGCTTTAAGCAAGGGAAGGGCTGACCGGGGGATGTTAGCAACAAGAGGGAGGACTCCGGTGATGGTGGCAAGGATGCGGCCGTTTCTCGGTAGGTATCCGGACAGGAGTGCAGCGAAGCTTCTGGAGGCTGGATTCACGGATGGCTTTAGGATTCCTTGCTCGTTGACGGTGATTCCCCCGTTGGCACCCAATTTGAAGTCGGCACTACAACATCCGGAGGTGGTTTCGGAGAAACTGCGGAAGGAGGTTGCATTGGGTAGGATGAGTGGCCCTTTCCCTTTGCCTCCTTGGGACGACTTGGTGGTCTCTCCGTTGGGTGTAGTGCCCAAAAAGGAGCCCAACAAGTTGAGGCCTATTCACCGCCTTTCCTTTCCAAAGGGTGGGTCGGTGAATGATGGGATCGATCAGGAGGTTTGCTTCGTGTCATACACGTCGTTTGACGCGGCAGTGAATTGGGTGCGCAGGTATGGCAAAGGGGCGTTATTGGCCAAGGCGGACGTGGAGTCGGCCTTTCGGTTGTTGCCAGTGCATCCAGATAGTTTTAGTTTGTTGGGGTGTCATTGGGAGGAGGGTTTCTATGTGGACCAGTGCTTACCGATGGGCTGTTCCATTTCCTGTGCGGTGTTTGAACAATTTAGCTCGTTCATTGAATGGGTGGTGAGGGATGTGTCGGGGGTGAATTCGATAATTCACTATCTTGAAGATTTCCTGTGCATTGGGCCGCCGGCTTCCAAGGTATGTGCAATATTGCTGGCGACGCTGCAGCATATTGCGAAAAAATTTGGCATTCCTTTGGTACCGGAGAAAACTGAGGGACCTCGAATGGTCATCGTGTTTCTGGGAGATAACAGAGTTGTTGGGGGTTCAGAAGGTTCAGCTGAAAAGATTGCAATCGGTCTTGGGAAAGCTCAATTTTGCCTGTCGGATTTTACCAATGGGCGGGTTTTCAACCGCAGGTTGGCGGCCAGCACAGCGGGTATCAGGGCCCCGACTCATTTTGTGCGATTAGTAAAATCGCATAAGGCGGACTTGAAGGTTTGGCAGACTTTTTTGGAGTTGTTCAATGGGCGGGCGATGTGGATGTCAGGGCCGGTCAGCAACTTTGACCTGGAACTGTTCACTGATGCGGCTGGGGCTTTTGGATTTGGGGCGTTTTTTCAGGGTCAGTGGAGCGCGGGTCCTTGGCCGCAATCCTGGGTGGCAGCGGGGTACACATCGAATCTGGTGCTGCTGGAGTTGTTTCCAGTGGTTCTGGCGGTGGAACTGTGGGGCGCCTCGTTCAGGGACCTGAAGGTGCGTTTCCATGGGGATAACATGGGGGTGGTGCAGGTCATTAATCGTAATACGGCCTCTTCCCCCCCTTTCATCCGGTTGCTGCGTCACCTGGTGTTGCGGTGCCTGCAGTTGAATGTGTTCATTCGTGCGGTGCATCTTCCAGGCGTGGAGAACGTGGTGGCGGATGCGCTGTCCAGGTTCAAGTGGGACAGGTTTCCGGGAGTTGGTACCGGGGGCGGAAAGGTTCGGGACTCCCTGCCCTACGTGGCTGATGGTTGGTGTGTAGGAGGGGCGGTGGGGCACATTATGGTGATCCGTGCTCATTTGGTTGCTAGGGTTATAAAACAAAACAAAAAAAGCGGAAAATTAGGGGAAATTTTATCCTGGGATATGTGGATTTGGGGTTGTGGTAGGCTGTCATGGGACAGGGTTGGTTGGAATTTGTTAGTTTCATGTTATGGTATTACTGGAATGTGGTGATCATGGCTGGTTTTTCTGTTTTTCTTCTGTTTCAGGTACGGCAAAAGGATTGGTCTGGATAATGGGCCATTCCTATGTGTGCCCACATGGTCTGGAATGGGGGGTTGGCCATCAGGCACTTGGAACTTGAGTTTGAGACTTGGAGATACCTGAGAAGGGATGGAGTTCACTTGAATGACGTGGGCATTGACCTGTGGACTCTTGGGATCCAGGATGGTATTGAGCGTGCGCTTCGGGTGTGGAGGGGCATGCGGTAGTAAGTGGGTTACTTCCTCATGCAGTGGCGGGTTTTTGGTCTGTGCAGGCGAAGCAGATATGGCAAAAATGGTTCAGGAACTATCGCTGGATGGGATCCTGATGGTGGTTTCCGGATAACTGAGGTTAGACGGAAAGTGCTATGGGGCACTGCGGCCAGCGTTTGTCTTTGAGCCTGCTTGTCGGCTTGAGGCCCATTATTACGCTTGGAGAGGGACCGCAGTGTCAAGTTGGTCATGGTTTCAGATGTTTGGTGATAATTGCCTGCACAGACCAATGCCATGCAGTGGTTGCTATTCAGAAGTTATATTGGGATATTGTTTGTTATTGTTTGTAATTTTATATTCTTGAGAGTACATATTTTCATACAGAGTTTTTCCTATTGGAATTTATTTGTTTATTTTGTTTAAAATAATAAAGTAGGCTGCTACTGCCTTTCTTACTCCAACCAGTGTGGTTTCAATTTAATGGGGTATAAGGTAAGGTTGGGGTTCTGGAAGCATCATATCTGGTATACCACAGTCAAGAAATGGTACTGCTTTATTCTACAAGGCTTTGGTTACCTGGAATTATTAATTACATTAGTCCCCCTCTGCAGCCGATTCCAGTCTTCCGGTTAACGTGACCTGTGCTTGTCACTTCCTCAATGTCGCTTCCCTGATCACGCCACCTTCTTGCTGCAGTTCCGATTCCCAGTCTGAGCCAATCACTGTTAATCATAATCGTCAATCAGCGTGAATAAAAAAGCAGGCTGGAGGGGGTGTGTCAGACAAGAATCTGCAGCTATTGTCCCTGGACATGTTCAATCTCTGGCATGCCCCTAATGCATGCATTAACACTTTCCTCATGATGTCTGATTGTCTGGTGCCTCCTCTTTGTCATCATCTAAAGCAAAAAATCATAAATGACCTTGTGACTTCATAGATCTTTGTGCAGGCAAATGTCTCTAAAAATTGAGTCTTTAGGCTATAGTTCAGACTCCAGAGTGTATTGTGTTGCACATTGGCAACAGGCTGTTTGTTTTGCTTACTGACATATTTTACATGTACCCTGGAGTTTTTCTTTAACTGATGCTCATTTTTGTCTAGTGGTTTTTGTTTTAGAAGTTTTAGACATAGTGATCCTTGGATCCCCATTCCCCAGTGGTCGGACACAGTTTCCATGCACCCTCAGTTATTAAGACCTGCATAGGTCTTGAAGGCTCAGGGAGAGACCAGACCACTGCAGTAGCAGTGGGGAGCAGATGAAGCACTGGGATATCGAAGGTTCAGTAATTGTAATTCATGTAATCTCTGTTATACATCCTAGCCTAGACCAGGAGTAATAATCTACCTAGCCTAGAACAGAAGTGGGGCTTATTCAATCAGTGGCCTTACGAAATGTATAACCTTTAAAAAGTAGCCTGCCTAATGCAATGGCTTCTCTTTGGTGAGTGAGTGTAATGTAACTTGATATTAATAGCTGGTATAGCTTATATGTTTTTCTGCAAGTGCAACTGATCTTCCATATTTGTGACACTTAGTTAGTCTGGATGAGGTAGATTAGTTACGTGGTGGTCAGTGGTCATGGTCACTGGTCAGCACTTAGGCCTCCATTACACTTAAAAATTTTCTCCAGACGGCCGGCCGTGCGACCAAGAGGATAAAATCTTTGGGAGATTCCCATTTACAGTTACACTGCTCGGTGTGTAGAGGGGAATCCCTTTGTACTCTGGCTGGGGAGGACACACAGCTCCGCCCCGGTCAGAGTACAGTAAAGTACTACATCTTCCTGCACAGTTCTGCAAATCTGGGATGACGCAGCAAATTGACACAGATACCACTCTTCTACACACAAATTTATTAGGTGCATCTCACTGAAGTGAATATCAAAAATGAAAAACTGGTATATGTAGAAGTGAAAACATCTCAAGATGTTACATGATTGTCTACAAGGGCTGGGAGATAAATAATTGCCTTTATGTAAGGTTAGGGGGAAGAAGCCATGTGTAATGTATGTATTGTATTATCTATCTAATGTATTTGCTTTTCCTCACAGGTGAAGTATACATCCTTGAACTCCACGCAGTGGTTAAGAGTCCAACCTGCCCATGTGTGGTTAGCCTGACCATCCTTCCTCCCCAGCAGCTTCTCCAGGGCATGTTCCCTTCCACCCTCCACTATCCTCCCCCACCTGGACACAGCCATGGGTGCCGCCGCCTCCTCCTCCTCAGTGCCTCAAGTCGAGGTTTCCCCACCCCTCCCCCCCTCCAGAGCCACATTTGGATTACCTGCGGTGCATTGTGGAGGTCCCAGAGAGACATTATGCCTTAACCAGGAGGCTATGTCGCTCCTTGGACCTCCACAATCGCCATCAATATGTGGCTCTGGAGAGGTGCCAAAGGAGCCTTCAGAGGCAACTGGAGGCTACTCGGCACCTTGGTGAGCAGATGACTGGGATCAATATGTCCCTACAGCGTCTGCTCACCAGGTTGGGGGAGGACATGTAAATAGTTACGTTTTATAAGTTTAGTTTTCTCTATTGTTCTATTTTGGTTTTATTTTTCAAAATTAAAAATTTGTTGTTCAGAACTACTTGTTTTCTTGAGTTTTGCTTTCCTTGTTTGATTCATTATGTATGTGATGTTTATCTACCATACTCCATTTATTGTTACAAACTTAGTAGAGGCCTTATAATTGTGGTTTTCCTACATTTAACCATCAGGCTGAACTTAAATTTAAATTTAAGAGATTTCTCTCTACATTATTTCACTGTGCAGAGGGTAATCCCATGTATAATGTGTCCAGCAGTGGTGGCATTATCAGGGTCGCAACAGTCGCAAGCGCGACTGGGTCCTGCAGTTCTCCACCACTTCAGGGGGCCGACTGGCCGCCCGCCCGACGCGTGAAGGGCCCTCCTGCCTGTCCGGGGTTTGTGTCTGTCGGGTTCATGCCGCGGGGAGGGGGGCTTTCACCCACTGCGAGGGGAGAGACCGTGAGAGAGAAGCGCTCCGCCCCGCCTATCCACAGGTAGAGAGACTGTAAGGGAGGTGGAGCAGACACTGAAAAAACTGAGCAGATCAATTCAGTGAAGGCGGCGGAGGAGCTCTCCCCTCTGCTACTGCGCAGTGTTTAGGGGTGAGATCGGTGGTGGGGGGGATGGGATCAGTAAGAGGTCCCCCTCCAGTACCACCATTGCCCCCCTCCAGTACCACCACTGCATTGGTGACACAGGCTGCACTGGTGGACACAAGCTGCACTGGTGTCACACGCTGCACTGGGGGACATAGGCTGCATTGGGGTCACACGCTGCACTGGTGGACACACACTGCATTGGGGACACAGGCTGCACTGGTGGACACACGCTGCACTGGTGTCACACTCTGCATTGGGGACACAGGCTGCATTGGTGTCACATGCTGCACTGGGGGACACAGGCTGCATTGGGGACACAGGCTGCATTGGGGACACAGGCTGCACTGGTGTCACAGGCTGCACTGGTGGACACAGGCTGCACTGGTGTCACAGGCTGCACTGGTGGACACAGGCTGCACTGGGGACACAGGCTGCACTGGGGACACAGGCTGCACTGGGGACACGCGCTGCACTGGGGGACACGCGCTGCACTGGGGGACACGCGCTGCACTGGGGGACACGCGCTGCAATGGTGACACAGGCTGCAATGGTGACACAGGCTGCAATGGGGACACAGGCTGCAATGGTGGACACGGGCAGGCTGCATTTTTTGGGCATGGATAAAGTTGTTGTTCATAGAAGCTTCCTCTTGACAGTTATGGTAAGTTTGAATCAGAAACAGAAATGTTTTACTTTGTTATACATTGTAAAAAAAACATAGTATCAAAATAATGCTTTTTGGGGGTGGGGGGTTTTAAGGGGGGGCCTTCCTGATTTCTTGCACCGGGGCCCTGAGGTTTCTAGTTATGCCTCTGGTGTCCAGTCACGCCTTTCAGCTTTCCCCCCACCAGAATACACAGCAGATAGTTACAGCAGGGGTTAACCATACAGCCCTCAACAGTTTACAGGGCATAGGTTGAAGGCTTGCAATCATGAGGGCAACAGTTAACTGGACAGAGGTTTACAGGCTGAGGCTAGCGCAATCACAAGGGGCAACAGCTCAAAGGGCAGGCATCATTTCCAGGGCTTGAGTAACATGGCAGCAGGGTAGACTACTCACACTGGTGACTTCAGACAATTGCAAATGGTCATGAAACAGGCGGTGTCATTGTTATGCAGTAATCTTCCTCTGTCTGCTTACCTCCCCTCATGTGTTCAGACTAAGAGGCCAGCCACTTCTACCTGGTGGTTTTTATAACCTCTCCTCTAAGCATGGCTCCACCCCAGGTCCTATCAGGGAACCCTATATTAACCTGTGCACTGCAAGCTAGCGGTGATTATTAACCACTATCCAAGGTGTGTTTGGCTTCCTGGTTCCTGCTTGCTGTGTGCTCTATGTTTGTCTCTGTTACTGACATTGGTGTGTTCTCAGTGATTCCTGTCTGCTTGTGACCTTGACTTTTTGGCATGTCCACAGCCATCCCTGTCTGCCTGTGACCCGGAACCTTTGGCGTGTACTCTGTTGTTCCTGTCTGCTAGTTGCCCTGAACTCTGCCTTATCCCCTTACTATCATTGTCGTCCCAGCCTGCTGCTTCCTTCTCCTGTAGTCTACTGTGAGCGTGAGCTGTGAGACTATAGGGGCCGCGACCTGTAGCCAGACTGCAGCGAAGTCCTTCCTCACCACTGGAGGCTCTTCTGAACACCTGCTGGCTCTTAGACTCCGCACCCAGGGGAAATCTATGCTCCAGCTCCCATTGGGACCTGTGTTAGTGATCCTGTAGACCTGTGTCCCGAATCTCCCTGGGTGCAATCCGCAGCAGTCAGTCCTAAGGTCCGCTACCTGTACTTAGCGGTGCACTTCTGACTTCTACGGAGTGCATCTGTCACCTGGTCTCAGGTGACCTGACAGGCAGAGGATCAGAGAGGGCCCTGGTGTCCCCAGGGTCAGAGATGGCAAATAGGAGGGGTCATGGGCATCTGGGTGCAGCTCAGCAGTGACCAACTAATCTATCTTGCATAGAATCACGTTTCCAGCTGTATGTTCCTTTGTTCTATGTTGTGTTGGTAACATATTCTGATCCTTGAGTTGACAGTCGCTTCATCAATAATAATCATTGTCTCTTATTTCCAGACCATCATACAAAAATGGTTAAATTAGCACACGTTGCTATTTGTATGTACAAAGACAGCAAAACGTGAGCAGTAGCGCCACGTCAAGGCTTCAACCCTTGCTACTGTCCATGACTAGTGTAGCCTGAATGTTCCCCTTCTATTATCCTTTCACCAATACCTTCCCCTATTAGAAACGAGACCACACCATAGGTTGGAGTAAACTGGCCACAACAGCCTTTATTAAACATAACTCAAAACTCACTCCAATAACTTGTAAATATGTATATAAATATATAAATCTATATAAATATAAATAACTTTATTAACATTAAACAACATTAAATAACATTAAATGCCCATTCTGGTGACCTCTGACGGTGATCCCACTTAAGCCAATACCAACTCACTGCGGTATACCTGACCAACGTTCCCAAAGGCCTCCACCTGTGACCGGTCGGAGACAACTTCCGCCAGTGAACATAATCGTATTCCATCCAACGTTCAGGAATACCCAGAGGGGCCAATCTTTTGATGAGCCCCCCACACCCTCAGATCCCTTCTGAGTAACTGTCTACCGTCAGAAACCACCAGAAACACACCACCACAGTCCAAAAGGGTGACTACCTCAACCTTGAGGGCAACCCCACACCTGAAGAGCCTTCTGTATGCCCTCCTGTAAACCTAAAGACCAAAGGTCGATACCCACGTCAGAGAGGTGAACGCCATCCTTCCTAAGATAAAGACCAACGTTCACCTCCAACTCCCGATGCCTCACCACAATTCCACCGTTCTGCACAACAAACCTCCCAACCACTTTGTTCACCATGATCCTGTTTTTTTCAATGCTCACCAAGGACCTAGCCCACCTCCACACCGTTCTGGCCACAATGTCCGACCATACCAAAATGGTACCCGGGAAGAGGACTCGCAAGCGCAAAACATCCGCCTTAATATCCGCTAATATGTCCTTCACCTTCCGTAAGCCCAGGTCGTTGCCCTCGGCGTGAATGACCAACACATTCGGGGGCCTGTCCCTCATCGCAAAGCGCTCAACCTCCCTCATCACACGCTCCCACCGCATGCCCGGGAATCCCAACCACATCAACCTAGCCTCCCGCCTGGAAATTCCCAATTGCCTGCCTGCCGGCCGAGCATCACCTCTCCTGGCCCCCCAGCACACGTACGAATGCCCCAGGATCCAAACAAGGCGTGAGGAACCTCCATCTGGAATGAAAAAACAGAACATATAACATATAACAACAAACCAACGTAATACACCACAATTCCTGTAATTCCCAACCCCACACCGCAAATACTCCCAGCCGCACCCCAATTCACCCCAGGATCAACTGCGGCCGGACATACGAACGGAACCTCTTAGGCCGCGTACACACGCGGGGACTGTTCGCTGAAACTGTCCGCTGAAACCAAGTTTCAGCGGACAGTCCGCTCGTGTGTGGGCTTTCAGCGGACAGTTTCAGCGAACAGTCCGCTGAACAAGGTTTTTCGGAAATTCTGAAAAACTGTCCGCTGAAACCTTGTTTCAGCGGACAGTCCCCGCGTGTGTAGGCTTGTTCGTCAAACAAAGTTGCGCGCATGCTCAGAAAGGATTTTCACGCCGAAAGTTATAATGCAGTGTATAGGACGTCGTATTTTTCGTCCCGTCGTACGTGCCGTTCACGTCATCGCGCACGGTTTCAGCAAACTGTTCGTCCGTCGTGTGTGGCCATGTCCGTCCATGCTAATTTTGAGCGGACTGTTTGCCGAAACTGTTTGACGGACAAAGTTGGGCGAACAGTCCCCGCGTGTGTACGCGGCCTTAGACTCCCACTGTCCGATCCGGCGAACAACCGCCTCATCCAGCCCACATCGAGCAGCCTCAGTGGCCGCCCCAATCCGGAAGGAGTGTGACGTGTACTCCCAGTCATCCAAACCCACCGCCCGCAGGCACCGCCGAAAAACCGACACAAATTGAAACCTAGAGAGAAAAGAGCCCTCCGCATGCCACAAAAAGGGGCCCGACCCCGCCGGCCGCACCGCCCGAAAAGCCCTTACCGCCTCCACAGGGCACACAGCCGAGCGCGGCAAAGGCAAGCAGTGTAACCACCACTCCCCTGCCCCGTTGGTCAGTCTTGGACCTCCGCAACCGTATACTCACCCGATCAGCAGCCACCTGTACATCCTGATCCAACAACCCCCCAGCAACCCGTTTAGACCGACACACCAACTCCCCAATCCTAAACGCCCCATAAAACGCCAACGAAAAAGCCGCTGTGAACAGGATGGCCTCGTAAGCGGAAGAACAAACGTCCACCAGCCGAGAACAAATCGCCACCAAATTATCAAACGACACCGGCCTGCACGCATCCCGACCTTTCCATTCCTTCCTATACCCCTTCAAAGTTTGCCGCACCCAAAAATCTTTAGTCCCGTCCGGCTCCCCCCACAACTTAAACAAAAAAGCCAACCCCACCAACTTCTGCTCAATCGACACAGGTGCCAATCCCATTTTGATGTTCTGTGCCACTCAATACAGTACCAAACAGCGCTGGTCGGAGCCCCGACCAACCACGCAAACCTCCCGCAGTAACGCCAACCATTCCGACCACACCCTAGAATAGGCCGCCCACGTGGACTCACTCAGTGACCTCTGAATCCAACCTGCGGCGACTCCAAGGGCAGCTCCCACATCCACCTGGGGCAAGGCGCCCCCGACTCCTCCGCTCCCGGCGCCAGCTGCCGGAACTTGTCCCACTGAAAACGAGAGAGCGAGTCAGCCAAAGAATTCTCCACCCCAGGTATGTGCACTGCATAAACGTAAACATTGAGCCGCAAGCACCGAAACACCAGCTGCCGCAGCAGCCGAATGACCGGGGGAGAGGAAGCAGTCATCCGATTGATGACCTGAACCACCCCCATGTTGTCGCAATTGATGCGCAACTTCATATTACGAAAATCCTCCCCCCACAGTTCCAATGCCAACACAACCGGGAATAGTTCGAGCAAAACCAGATTGCCCAACAACCCCGCAACCTCCCACGATCGCGGCCAAGGTTCAGCACTCCACCGCCCCCTAAAATATGCCCCATAACCCACAGACCCAGCCGCGTCAGTGACCAACTCCACATCGAAATTGCTCACTGGCCCCGACATCCACATGGCCCGCCCGTTATAAGAGGCCAAGAATTCATGCCACGCCTGCAAGTCTTCCCTGTGTTCCTTCCGCAAACGCACAAAATGGTTAGGCCCAGTCACCCCGGCCGTGGCCGCCGACAGCCATCGGCAGAACACCCGTCCCATAGGGATGATCCGGCTAGCGAAATTCAGCTTGCCTAACAGAGACTGCAGGGCCCTCAACTGAACCTTCTGCCGTCCCTGCATCCCCGCCAAATCTTTTTGCAGATCCAGTAATTTATTCTCCGGCAATCGACACTCCATTGCCCTCGAATCAATCACTAACCCCAAAAAACTCAATTCCGTAACCGGGCCTTCCGTCTTGTCCCCCGCCAACGGCACCCCGAACCTGCCCACAATGTGCTGCAACGTGGACAGAAGAATCGCACACACACACACTGAAGGCAGGCGGGCCCACGCACAGAAAGTTGTCCAAATAGTGGATGACTGACTCCAGGCCCGAAACGTCTCTCACCACCCACTCCAAAAACGAGCTAAACGCCTCAAAGTAGGCGCAGGAAATGGAACAACCCATGGGCAGGCACATATCCACATAGAACTTGCCCCGCCAATGGCACCCCAACAGCCGGAAGCTGTCCGGGTGGCCCGGTAGCAATCGAAACGCCGATTCCACATCCGCCTTGGCCATAAGAGCCCCGCGTCCATACCGCCTGACCCACCGCACTGCCGCATCAAAAGACGTGTAGGAGACCGTACACGCATCAGGGTCGATGAAGTCATTGACCGACCCCCCTTTAGGAAAAGACAAATGATGAATCAAGCAAAACTTCCCCGGCTCCTTCTTAGGAACTACACCCAGCGGGGACACCACCAGTCTCCCCACGGTTGCACTTCAAAAGGCCCACCCATCCGGCCCAACGCCACCTCCTTGCCCAGTTTTTCGTCGACCACCCCCGGGTGATCCAAAGCCGATCGCAAGTTCCGAGCCACCGGCGGCACCCCCGCCAATGAACAAGGAATCCTGAAACCGCCCCGAAAACCCGAAATCAACCCCTGCGCCGCCTCACCATCCGGATACTTACTGCTGGGGTTTTTTTTTTTTTCGCCTTCCTCTGGATCAATTGTGGGCATAAAATTGGGTATTTGGATTGTACGATTATTTTTTATTTTATTTATTTGTTTTTAAGGTTGAACTGGATGGACTTGTATCTTTTTTCAACCTAACTATGTAACTAACTATGTAACTATCCTTTCCAGGGTCACCGGCGTCATCCCTTTTGTGAGCAACATCGCCGGCACGCTTTCCTTTCTTGAAACAGCGGGACAAGTGCGTGGGTGCCGTCGCAGCCAGAGCACTCGTGCTTACATCGGCACGCGCCCCCGAATTTACAAGCCCCTTCATTAAAGGGCCAGCACACCCCCCACTTTTTTCCGGCCGGCAGCCCTGAGGACGATACACTCCCGGCCCCCCCCTGAAGAAACGGAGTAGGTGTCCGCGCCGCAGACATAAGCCTCATCCAGAGGCTTATGTCCTTGTGGTCCCAGCGCAGTTCTGACCGCACCGCTTTCCGCTGCCTAAACTGTTCGTCATAGCGCAGCCATGCCACCCCCCCATACACCCGATAAGCCTCTCCAATCGCGTCCATATAACAGAACAACGCCGAGCAGTGCTCGGGGTTCTTCTCCCCTATCACGCTAGCCAAGATAGCGAAAGCCTGAAGCCAATTGGAAAAAGTGTGCGGGATCAGCCGATACCTACGCTTCTCCTCGTCGTCCTTCTTAGAACTGTCCGGCTTGACCCTATCCAAGTTGAACTTGTCGAGGGGGAGCAAAGAGAAAATCTCCACATACTCACCCTTGCCAATCTTATCCCGCACCTCCTGCTTCAGGTGCGCCCCCAACGGGCCCTCGAAGCAAACATAGACTTCGCACCGGGCAGCATCCGCGATCCTAACCACATTGGCCCGCGCCCCAGGTTCCGCGGCCACCGGGGGAACCCCGGAGCCCCCAGGCCCCATGTCCACTCCCCCAGGAGCCACCGAGGTCGGGGTGTCCACCACTGGCGTGGCCCCGGACCCCCCGGCCCCCGCCCCCGGAGCCATCCAGGGACCCACTTGCGGCGCCCCCGAACCCCCCGCAAACTTACCCACCAGGGCCTGCAGCCCCTCCAACTGCTCCTGCAGCTGCCCCGAGGGCCCCCCGAGGCAACGTGCCCCGCCCCCGCCAACTGACCTTCTGAACCCACCCCTTTGCCGTCCTGCGATACCGGGGCCCCCGAACCCCCTTTGTCCACCCCCAGCAAACCCCGCAAGGCTTCCGTCAACAATGCAGAATCAGGCGACTTACCTGGCCCTACCGGGGCCCCGCCGACTTGCACGGTTCCAGGAGCTGCGTTGGACACTTCCTCTTCCTGCGACATCTCGCTCTCAGACTTGTCCTCCCCGGCGCGCACCGGAGATGCCGCCATCCCCCTGTGCGAATAGCAATCCTCCTGGTCCGAGCGATCCGGTGCAGCCCGCAACGTCCGCAGCCCCCCAACGCCCCCGGCATACTGGCGTCCAATACCAGCCCTGCCAGGCACCTTGGCGGCCCTCTTCAACCCGCCCGCCCCTTCCCTGGAGCTGTGACCCCCCGTGCAACCCCCTGCCCCCACCGCGTGTGTCCCCATACCGGAGACCCCAGGCCGCGGATCCCCCCCTTTGTCCTCCCCCCCAAAGGTGGCAGGACTCAGAGCCCCCCGCACGCTCCCCCCCTTTCCCGGGTGCCGGCCCGGCCCGGAGCCGGCGCCATGTGGCTGCGAGGCCCCGTCCCCCTCCGGACGGCGGCGTAATGACCGCCCGGACCAGGGAGAGCCAGGCACCTTCCGTTTCGTCAGGGGGACCGAGCGGTCCTCCCCCGGGCTCCGACAATCACGAGGTGGCCGAGGTGTAGGCCCAGGAGAAAAACGCGCCAGAGGCAGAGACCTCCGCGCGCGCAGCAGCACCTCACCTGCCTCGCCGACATCCTCTGCGCCATCCGCTAGGTCCCCGACTCGGTCCCGCAGCCAATCCGCTCCGTGCACCTCCGCCGCCCATCGCAGCCGCACGAAGATCCCGTCCAGGTCGGCCATTACAGAGGAGCAGCGAAAAAAAAACTGCCTCCTCTGTGTCACGCTGGGATCCGAATGATATTATACGGCTCCTCCCCTTCGCTAAAACTGCTTCCTACAAACTTTCCTCGGCTCCACCTATCCACCTTAACCCTGTGAGTCCCTCAGTCACCCTGTCATGCCTAGCACTCCTTATGTCCTTTCACTCCTTAATCCGTGCTTCTCTTTCACACAACATTCATTCATGCAATCACACACACTCTAGTCACTCTACACATACACATTCATTACAAAAAAGGGTGATGGAAGGAATAAAAGGGAGTAATTAGGATTGTTTGAAAAAATCTAATTCTATTTAAATCTTGGGGTCACACCGAAGAGAACTGCTATTGTCAATGTCAACTTCAAGTGGTAAGAAAAAAAATGATTTTCCTCAACATTTGGATGGTTCCTCTGAGTCCCATGTATCTTCTTCACATGGTGGCAATGATTCGGGTCTCACAAGTTAAGGGTAGGGTAACCCAGCTTGGGGAGGTTAAATTTGAGGAAAGTTATTTGTTCCATCAAATGGGGTGTTAGTTGTGCACGGTGTGGATTAAGGATATTCCCAGTAATAGAGAAAACTCTCTCACTTTGCACACTGGTTGGAGGACAGGATAGTAGTTTCTGGGCAACCAGGCCACACACTTTTCTTACCATCCCAATAGGTCAAAGGGTCCTCTGTAGGAAGCAAAGGGGCTTCATATAGGTAGGCCCTGACCATTTCAGAGGCACTGCTCTCCTCTCGATTACCTTCTGCTTGACCTGCATCCACCAGATTGTCAAGTGCCTCTACCCAACATGCACATGCTCCACTCAGTTGTTTTTGAGTGATGGTGCCAGGCCTTGGAATAGCAGACATTGCAGGTGAATGTTCCAAATCGGCCTCATTCAGCATACCTCTTTGTTGCTGTAAATTATGGACTCTTTCAATGAGTTTTTCTTTCCAGTAGGAAAGGCTGTTGTCTCTGAGTGCCAGTTTACCTTTGATCCTGGGATCACACAGGGTAGCCAGCATGAGTTCAGGGCTTTTGCGGACACGGTCATTTAGCCGATCTTTTAAATTGTCTTGTAGCTTTCTGATGAAAGACGCTACATCGGCATGAAGTGGGCTGCCACAAACAGGCTCACTGTTTTCTAGGAATGATCCCATCTTATCTATGAGATAGGTAAACAAGGGTATGACCTGTCCTAGGCTGGCATTGCTCTGACTCAAGTTTTCCGTCACATTAAAAAAAGGTTTTAAGACAGAAACAAGCTGCCCAATTATACACCAGTCATCACGTCCCAGTGTGGAATCAATCCCAATGCTGTGGTGAGATGATAGATTGTGGATGGCTGTCTTTTGCTCCAAAATGCATTCCAGAATTTCCAGGGTATAGTTCCACCGGGTGCTGACATCTTGTTTCAGGCGATGTATGGGGAGCCCTGATTGTTCTTGCTCCTCCCCTAACCAGTGTGGTTTCAATTTAATTGGGTATAAGGTAAGGTTTGGGTTCTGGAAGCATCATATCTGGTATACCACAGTCAAGAAATGGTACTGCTTTATTCTGCAAGGCTTTGGTTTAGCTGGAATTATTAATTACATTAGTCCCCCTCTGCAGCCGATTCCAGTCTTCCGGTTAATGTGACCTGTGCTTGTCACTTCCTCAATGTCACTTCCCTGATCACGCCACCTTCTTGCTGCAGTTCAGATTCCCAGTCTGAGCCAATCACTGTTAATCATAATCTTCAATCAGCGTGAATAAAAAAGCAGGCTGGAGGGGGTGTGTCAGACAAGAATCTGCAGCTATTGTCCCTGGACAAGAGAGGCCCGGAATTAAACTAGAAGCTGGGTGGAGGGCCAGACATGACAGATGCTGGGGGAAGAGCGTAGGGGGTTAATGAAAGGAAGAGAAGTTGAAGGGGGTGGAGTATAGAGAGAGGAAAGGAAGAAGGGGCGGAGTAATATAAAAGGAAGGGGAGGAGCGTAGAGGGCAACGTGGTTTCAGTGTGGAAAGAGAGTTGGGAGTGTGAGGACCAGCTTCGTTCACTTCAGCTCCGGGAGTGCAGTAGGCTCGGTGTGGGTGGCGGGGGATTTCGGTGGTGGACTGTTCCCGCTATACGGGGGGGGGGGGGGATTTAGAGCTGCGGGCGGGTTTTTGGAGACGCACGGCGGGTGAAAAACTATGTCTGAGCTGGACGCTTTGTTTGAACGGCTGCAGGCCGCGGCGGCGTCACGTGGGACGGACTGGCTGCAGAGCTAGGTGGCGGCCATTACAAATGCGGCGGAGGGGGGGCCGGTAGCGGGGGTAGAGTACTCCACGCGCTCGGCGGTCCCGGCCGCCGGAACGTTTTTCCCCAGGCCCCTCCACCAGAGCCACCCTAGGAGCCCGGTGACCGACCACCCCCCCCCCCCGGCAAAACGTTCAGGCGCAAAAGCGCCAGGGGGGTCCGGGCGGAATCCTCTGCATTGGCGGGGCTCGGGGAGCAGGGCAGGAGGTGCAGACAGAGCCAGCTCCCCACTGGCGAGGGCAGTTCAGGAGGGGACGGCGGTCACCCGTGGACGCGTGGCATCTTCGCCACAGGGGGGGACCCGGCGTAGGAGGAGCAGTGTCACGCCTGTGCGCCAGCAACCAGACGCTGCAAGCAGGTCCAGGCGGTAGGATGGGAGAAGCTTGGCGGCAGAAGAGAGAGGAAGAGCTGGGGGACCGGTGCGGAGACAGATGGCGGTGGTCACGCGGAGCCAGGGGACGAGACGCCAGTGTCAGGGCTACTACAAGCAGATGTCGATCCACGGCTGCTGGGGTGGAGTCGCCCGGCAGGCTAAGCACGCCTCTGCTACCTACGGCAGGAGAGCGGTCGGAAGGAGAGCTGTCGGGTTCGGAGGAGGAGATCCGGGACGGCGTCGCGGCGGCTGGAGCATCCGGGGCGGCGGCTGACAGGAACAGACCCAGGCAGCCAGGTAAGACTTTCGATCTCTCGTGTAATGATTTTAATGCTGCTTTGTGTGGGATTGTTGGGGGGGGGATGTGCGGGCTGCAGGGGGTAGTGTTGGGCCTGACACAGTGGGCCCGCGGGGGGCGGGCTGTCAGCCCGCCGCCGGGCGGGTCACAGGATCATTTCCAATCCTTATTGGGGGGGCTTCAGGGTCTGATTCAACGGTTTGCAGCCGGGGCCACAGGGGTCCACCCAGGGGCGGCTCCATGGGTTGGGGGTCCGGTGGGACACTTTGGGCTGGGGTCGCAGGCGCCGGTGGGCAATCTGGGGTGTCCCTTGCCGAGTGGGGTTATGGGGGCCCGCAGATTTCGGAGGCTCCGGTGGTAGCGGGTGCGCCGCAGGAGGCGCAACAGACGGCGGGGACTCCGCGGGAGGAGGGCTCTGTGCCTTTAGCAGCGGCTCCACCGATGGGCACGCCCCCGACAGTTTCGATGATGGGGGATGCTGCGGTAAGTACACCGGGGGTGGAAAAGAAAGGGGATTCATCGGCGGCGCCTAGGGTTGACGTGGTCAGGATAGCGGACGCCGCGAAGTGCGAGGTGTATGTGTGCTATGAGGGGCCTTTGGGCGCACATCTGAAGCAGGAAGTGCGGGATAAGATCACCAAGGGTGAGTATGTGGAGATCTTTTCATTGCTGCCCCTGGAGAAATTTAATCTGGATAGGGTCAAGCCGGATGACTCCAAGGACAACGAGGAGAAGAGGCGGTATAGGCTCGTACTGCGGACTTTCGCGAACTGGCTACAGGCGTTTGCCATCATCGCCAGCGTGATCGGCGAGAAATCTCCAGAACACTGCTCGGCTCTCTTTTGCTATATGGACGCCATTGGGGAGGCATAGGGTCTATGGGGGCTCGGCGTGGATACGGTACGACGAGCAATTTAGGCAGAGGAGGGCGGGTCGGACGGATATCAAGTGGGATCACAAGGATATCAGCTTTTGGATGCGCTTGATGTCGTCGGCGAGGGCTCCGTCGCAGTTTTTTCAGGGGGGGGGGGGCCGGGGGAACCCCCGCCTCGGGACTTCCGGCCGGAAAGAAATTGGGGGAGTGCTGGCAATTTAACGAGGGGTGCTGCAAATTTGGAGGGTCCTGTCATTTCCGGCATGAGTGCTCCGGATGTGGGGGGAGCCACGCACTGTCCCGTTGCTTCAAGAGGGGTAAGCGCGGTGCAGACACTGCGTTCAAGAGGGACAACGCCGGAGAGGGTGGAAAGGATGCGACCTTTCCTAAATAGGTACCTGAATAGGGAGGCGGCGAGAGTGCTGGGAGAGGGTTTTGCGGTGGGTTTCAAAATTCCGTGTTCCATGGCTGAGGTTCCGCCGGTGGCTCGGAACTTACGATCCGCGCTGCTACATCCTGGGGTGGTTTCTGAGAAATTGGCCAAGGAAGTGGCGCTAGGGAGGATGAGTGGCCCTTTCTCGGATCGGCCATTGCCGGATTTGGTGGTGTCCCCGTTAGGGGTAGTGCCTAAGAAGGAACCTAACAAGTTTCGGCTTATTCGCCACCTTTCCTTTCCGAAAGGGGGTTCCGTGAATGACGTAATTGACCCGGAAGCCTGCACGGTGTCTTATACTTCTTTTGATGCTGCGGTAGGTTGGGTGCGTCATTTCAGGGCCGGGCGCGCTCATGGCAAAATCGGACAATGAGTCGGCATTTCGGCTGCTGCCGGTACACCCGGAAAGTTTTCGCCTTTTGGGGTGCTGTTGGCAGGACCGTTTTTATGTGGATAGATGCTTGCCCATGGGCTGCTCCGTCTCCTGCGCCCTGCTTGAGCTCTTTAGCTCTTTCTTGGAGTGGGTAGTGCGCGATTTGTCCGGCTGGGGTTCGGTTATCCATTATCTGGATGACTTCCTCGTAGTGGGCCCCCCGGCTTCCAATGTGTGTGCGATCCTTTTGGCCACGTTGCAGCACATTGCTGAGAAGTTCGGGGTCCCTTTGGCGCCAGACAAAAACGGAAGGGCCGGTAGAGGTGCTGAGTTTTTTGGGCATTGAGCTGGACACGGTCGCCATGGAATGCCGGTTACCGAGGGACAAGGTGGACGGACTCCGGACGGAGATGAAAGAGATGGTGGGGCTGCGGAAGGTGCAGCTCAGGAAGCTGCAGTCGGTCTTGGGTAAGCTCAACTTCGCTTGCCGCATTATCCCGATGGGGCAAGTGTTTTGCCGACGGCTGTCGGCGGCCACGGCGGGAGTCTCAGTTCCGACTCATTTTGTTAGATTGACGAGGGAGCATAGGGAGGATCTGCGGGTTTGGTACACGTTTTTAGAGGACTACAACGGACGTTCTGTGTGGATGGATGGGCCGGTGAGTAACTTCGACCTGGAGCTGGTGACGGATGCGGCGGGTTTGACAGGATACGGGGCGTATTTTCAGGGTCAGTGGAGTGCGGAGGCCTGGCCGCGGAATTGGGTAGAGGAAGGGTTGACAAAGAACCTGGTGCTGCTGGAGCTGTTTCCGGTGGTGTTGGCTTTGGAATTGTGGGGCGCGACCTGTCGGGACCTTAAGATTAGGTTGAATTGCGATAATATGGGAGTCGTGCAGGTGATTAACCGGATTTCGGGTTCTTCCCCGCCGGTGATCAGGCTGCTGCGCCATCTGGTGCTGCGGTGCTTGCAGATGAACATATTTTTGTATGCCTTCCATATTCCGAGGGTGGAGAATAACCTGGCCGATGCCTTGTCTCGATTTCAGTGGCAGAGGTTTTGGGACTTGGCACCGGGAGCGGTGAGAGAAGGGATCCCCTGCCCGGAGTGGCTTTGGACAATTGCTTTGGAATCGCCGCAGGATGGATCAAGAGGTCGGTGAGCGAATCGACTTGGTTGGCGTACAGTAGAGTTTGGAGGGAGTGGCTGGAATTTTCACGCCTGGGGGACGCCAAGCTGGAGAGCAGTGGGGCGGACAGCAGTTTATTGGTTTTGTATTTTGTGGTTGGACAGATGGAAGGGCTAGGGTTGGTTTCTGTGATCGAACGGAAGCTGGCGGCACTGGCGTTCTGGTTTAAGTTGCGGCGAAATGGATGAGACTAAAGGTTTCTGGGTACGGCAGGCATTGAAGGGGTACCGGAAGGGTAATCAGAGGAAGGACGGGAGGAGGCCGGTGACTTTTGCTATTTTGCAGGCGATTTGCCGGCAGTTGGGGGGTTTATGCGAGTCAGGTTATGAGGCTCAGCTGTTTCATTTCGAACAGCATTTTCCTTGGCTTTGTTCGAGGCTTTCAGGGTGGGGGAGCTGGTCAGTCCGGCGAAGAACGTTGGGGGGGGGGGTTGTTGGGGCAGGACGTGGCATTGTGTGAGGGTTGCGTGTGTTTGAAACTGCGCAGGTCTAAAACGGACCAGAGGGGGAAGGGTGTGGACATTTGGTTGTATGCATTGCCGGATTCGGAGATCTGTCCGGTGAAGGTGGTGACGGAGTTCATGAGGATTCGACCACAGGGGGGGGGGGTCTACTGATGGTACATAGGGATGGGAGTTTCCTGTCCAAATTCCAATTTATAGCAGTGTTTAGAAAATGCTTGAGGTCGGGGGGGGGGGGGGGGGGTTAGACGGGGCGCAGTTTGCTTCGCACTCCTTCCGCATCGGGGCGGCCACTGAGCTTGCCAGATGCGGGTTGGACGAGGCTGCGGTAAAAAGGATAGGGCAATGGGAGTCCAGGCGTTTCAGGTCCTATGTTTGGCCGCATTTGGTGTAGACAGTTGTTTGTGTCATGTGGGTGATTGGGGTTTGTGTGATGTGGGTTGTTTTTTGGCTGTGTCATTTCAGATGGAGGTCTACCACACCTCGTCTGGATTCTCCGTCAGTCCTATGTTTTTTGGGGTGCCAGGAGAGTGGATGTCAGACCGGAAGGAAGGCAGCTGGGGATTTCACGTAGTGAGGCTTGCATCAGGTGGTTGGGTATCCCGGGGATGAAATGGGGTAGGATAATACCTGAAGTACACCGGTACACCAGCCTGGATAGGCCCCTTGATGTGCTGGTTCTCCATGTTGGGGGGGATGACCTGGGGATTAGGTCTTACTCGGGATATAATTGCCGACGTGAAGTGCGATTTTTTTGATGCTTCGGAGAGACTTTCCGGGTATGGTCATAGTCTGGTCTGACATTGTAGCACGTACGGCATGGCGAATGGCACGGTCTGTAGTCAAACTCAATAAAGCCCGAATTAAGGTTAACAAGGTTTTGGGGAGGTTTGTAAAACGGAATGGAGGTTTAGTGGCACGCCACATGGAGTTGGAGGTTAACATGGGTATGTACCTTCAGGGGGATGGGGTACATTTGTCGGCAGTGGGCATTGACCTTTGGGCGTTGGGATTACAAGATGGGATTGAACGGGCCCTGAGGGTGTGGAGGGACCCTTAAGGATAAGGGGGTCTTCCTTGCGGGCTGTGGCGGTGTCTTTTGATCTTTGATGGGGCAAAAGGAAACAGATGATGGAAATGTGGGGGGGGGAGCTTAAAGGGATATGGGCCCTCCCTTTTGGTGTATCCCAGCGGAAGGGTAGGCTGGAATACGGGATTTGGTGGCATTGCGGGAAGGTGGTTGTCTCCAGGCTTATAAACGGCCAGAGGCCTGGTATGGTAAAGGTGGTCCAGCAGTGTAATGGTGGAGAAGGTTATGTTTAAAAGGTGGAACGTGGTACTGTCAAAGACCAACTGACTGGGAGTTCTTTCAAATTGCCGTTACCAAACAGTTGTTATATATATATATTTAATAAAGTTATTTAAGTTATTGGTTTGAAGAGTTGTTAATAAAAGGCTGCTATGGCCATTTATACTCCAAACTCCTGTGTGGCCTGATTATTGGGTTAGAGGGTAAATTTTAGAGAGTAAAGGTAACAAGAATTATATAAAGGTGAAAGAAAGGGTAATTACAAGGGTAAAAAGTACGGAGCGGTATGTCCCTAATGCATTGGTCAAGAGAGGCCCGGAATTAAGCTAGAAGCTGGGTGGAGGGCCGGACATGACAGATGCTGGGGGAAGAGCGTAGGGGGTTAATGAAAGGAAGAGAAGTTGAAGGGGGTGGAGTGTAGAGAGAGGAAAGGAAGAAGGGGCGGAGTAATATAAAAGGAAGGGGAGGAGCGTAGAGGGCAACGTGGTTTCAGTGTGGAAAGAGTTGCCCACCCACCCGCCCTGTATTTTGTTTTAAAAAATAAATAAATAAAAAATGTGGGTTTTTTTTTTTTTTGGTGTTTGTTGTCGTTCTTGTTGTCTGTGTTTTTGTTTTTCTTGCAGGTTTCGGTGATGAGGGTCGTCATAGCAGCTGTAGCGGCAGTGTCTTTTGGTCTTTGATGGGGCAAAAGGAAACAGATGATGGAAATGTGGGGGGGGGGGAGCTCATAGGGATATGGGCCTTCCCTTTTGGTGTATCCCAGCGGAAGGGTAGGCTGGAATACGGGATTTGGTGGCATTGCGGGAAGGTGGTTGTCTCCAGGCTTATAAACGGCCGGAGGCCTGGTATGGTAAAGGTGGTCCCGCAGTGTAATGGTGGAGAAGGTTATGTTTAAAAGGTGGAACGTGGTACCGTCAAAGACCAACTGACTGGGAGTTCTTTCAAATTGCCGTTACCAAACAGTTGTTATATATATATTTAATAAAGTTATTTAAGTTATTGGTTTGAAGAGTTGTTAATAAAAGGCTGCAATGGCCATTTATACTCCAAACTCCTGTGTTGGGTATTGGGTTAGAGGGTAAATTTTAGAGAGTAAAGGTAACAAAAATTATATAAAGGTGAAAGAAAGGGTAATTACAAGGGTAAAAAGTACGGAGAGGTATGTCCCTAATGCATTGGTCATGTTCAATCTCTGGCATGCCCCTAATGCATGCATTAACACTTTCCTCATGATGTCTGATTGTCTGGTGCCTCCTCTTTGTCATCATCTAAAGCAAAAAATTGTAAATGACCTTGTGACCTTGTAGATCTTTGTGCAGGCAAATGTCTCTAAAAATTGAGTCTTTAGGCTATAGTTCAGACTCCAGAGTGTATTGTGTTGCACATTGGCAACAGGCTGTTTGTTTTGCTTATTTTACATGTACCCTGGAGTTTTTCTTTAACTGACGCTCATTTTTGTCTAGTGGTTTTTGTGTTAGACATAGTGATCCTTGGATCCCCATTCCCCAGTGGTCGGACACATTTTCCATGCACCCTCAGTTATTAAGACCTGCATAGGTCTTGAAGGTTCAGGGAGAGACCAGACCACTGCAGTAGCAGAGGGGAGCAGATGAAGCACTGGGATATCGAAGGTTCAGTAATTGTAATTCATGTAATCTCTGTTATACATCCTAGCCTAGACCAGGAGTAATAATCTACCTAGCCTAGAACAGAAGTGGGGCTTATTCAATCAGTGGCCATACGAAATGTATAACCTTTAAAAAGTAGCCTGCTATATTTTATGAAACAACTTTTTTTTAGTAGGTCATCCCTAATGCAATGGCTTCTCTTTGGTGAGTGAGTGTAATGTAACTTGATATTAATAGCTGGTATAGCTTATATGTTTTTCTGCAAGTGCAACTGATCTTCCATATTTGCGACACTTAGTTAGTCTGGATGAGGTAGATTAGTTACGTGGTGGTCAGTGGTCATGGTCACTGGTCAGCACTTAGGCCACCATTACACTTTAAAATTTTCTCCGGTCGGCCGTGCGACCAAGAGGATAAAATCTTTGGGAGATTCCCCTTTACAGTTACACTGCTCGGTGTGTAGAGGGGAATCCCTTTGTACTCTGGCTGGGGAGGACACACAGCTCCGCCCCGGTCAGAGTACAGTAAAGTACTACATCTTCCTGCACAGCTCTGCAAATCTGGGATGACGCAGCAAATTGACACAGACACCGCTCTTCTACACACAAATTTATTAGGTGCATCTCACTGAAGTGAATATCAAAAATGGAAAACTGGTATATGTAGAAGTGAAAACATCTCAAGATGTTACATGATTGTCTACAAGGGCTGGGAGATAAATAATTGCCTTTATGTAAGGTTAGGGTGAAGAAGCCATGTGTAATGTATGTATTGTATTATCTATCTAATGTATTTGCTTTTCCTCACAGGTGAAGTATACATCCTTGAACTCAGCGCAGTGGTTAAGAGTCCAACCTGCCCACGTGTGGTTGGCCTGACCATCCTTCCTCCCCAGCAGCTTCTCCAGGGAATGTTCCCTTCCACCCTCCACTATCCTCCCCCCACCTGGACACAGCCATGGGTGCCGCCGCCTCCTCCTCCTCAGTGCCTCAAGTCGAGGTTTCCCCACCCCTCCCCCCTCCAGAGCCACATTTGGATTACCTGCGGCCCATTGTGGAGGTCCCAGAGAGACATTATGCCTTAACCAGGAGGCTATGTCGCTCCTTGGACCTCCACAATCGCCGTCAATATGTGGCTCTGGAGAGGTGCCGAAGGAGCCTTCAGAGGCAACTGGAGGCTACTCAGCACCTTGGTGAGCAGATGACAGGGATCAATATGTCCCTACAGCGTCTGCTCACCAGGTTGGGGGAGGACATGTAAATAGTTACGTTTTATAAGTTTAGTTTTCTCTATTGTTCTATTTTGGTTTTATTTTGGTTTTATTTTTCAAAATTAAAAATTTGTTGTTCAGAACTACTTGTTTTCTTGAGTTTTGCTTTCCTTGTTAGATTCATTATATATGTGATGTTTATCTAAATTAACTACTCCATTTATTGTTACAAACTTAGTAGAGGCCTTATAATTGTGGTTTTCCTACATTTAATAATCAGGCTGAACTTAGAAAATTTAAGAGATTTCTCTCTACACGATTTCACTGTGCAGAGGGTAATCCCATGTATAATGTGTCCAGCAGTGGTGGAATTATCAGGGTCACAACAGTCGCAAGCGCGACTGGGCCCTGTAGTTCTCCACCACTTCAGGGGGCCCACTGGCCGTCCGCCCGACGCGTGAAGGGCCCACCTGCCTGTCCGGGGTTTGTGTCCCATCCACAGGCAGAGAGACTGTAAGGGAGGTGGAGCAGACACTGAAAAAACTGAGCAAACCAATTCAGTGAAGGCGGCGGCGGAGCTCCCCCCTCTGCAACTGCGCAGTGTTTAGGGATGAGATCAGTAAGAGGTCCCCCTCCAGTACCACCATTGCCCCCCTCCAGTACCACCATTGCATTGGTGACACGCGCGGCACTGGGGGACACAGGCAGGCTGCATTTTTTGGGCATGGATAAAGTTTTCATAGAAGCTTCCTCTTGACAGTTATGGTAAGTTTGAATCAGAAACAGAAATGTTTTACTTTGTTATACATTGTAAAAACATAGTTTCAAAATAATGTTTTTTGGGGGTGGGGGGTTTTAGGGGGGGCCTTCCTGATTTCTTGAACCGGGGCCCTGAGGTTTCTAGTTATGCCTCTGGTGTCCAGTCACGCCTTTCAGCTTTCCCCCCACCAGAATACATAGCAGATAGTTACAGCAGGGGTTAACCATACAGCCTTCAACAGTTTACAGGGCATAGGTTGAAGGCTTGCAATCATGAGGGCAACAGTTAACTGGACAGTAGGGATGAGCCGAACACCCCCCGGTTCGGTTCGCACCAGAACTTGCGAACGACCCCCGCGTTCGTTACGAACGTTCGAACCCCATTGAAGTCTATGGGACTCGAACGTTCGAAATGGAAAGTGCTAATTTTAACGGCTAATATGCAAGATAGTGTCCTAAAAAGGGTTTGGGGACCTGCCTCCTGCCTCAGGGGACATGGGTCACTGCAAAAAAAAGTTTTAAAAACTGCAGTTTTGGCGGGAGCACTGATTTTAATGACGATTAAAGTGAAAAAAAAAGGTGAAATATTCCTTTAAATATGGTGCCTGGGGGGTGTCTGTAGTATGCCTGTGAAGTGCCACGTGTTTCCCGTGTTTAGAACAGTCCCTGCACCAAATGACATTAAACGGAAATAACACCATTTAAAACTGCTTGCGGTTTTAATGTTATATCTGGTTCCTGCAATATGGTTGAAAATCATTGAGAAAAATGGCATGGGTAGCCCTCCCTGCCCATTACCAGCCTATTTGGGTCTTGTACGCATATTAAGGGGAACCCCGTACCCATATTAAAAAAAGGAAATGCGTGTGGCCCCCAGGCCCTATATACTCAGAACAGCAGTATACAGGCGGTGCAAACAAGACAGGGACTGTGTAGGTTTGATGTGTTAAGTTGAATCTGTTTGTAATTTTCAACCGGTACATTTTTAAAGTGTAGCTCCAGTCAAAAAAACTATTTTTAAGCTTTTTGGAAAACATAGGGAAGGGTTATCACCCCTGTATAATTTGTTTTGTCGTCCATCTTTTTTCATCTCACTTGCTGCTGTCTCCTTGCGTTTGCAAGTAGATGTTTGTAAGTTGGATGTTTGAAAGTAGGGGCCTGCCCTATATTATAGCGGTATGTACTGGGTACAGGTATCTCACTTGCTGCTGTCTCCTTGCGTTTGCAAGTAGGAGATGTTTGTAAGTTGGATGTTTGAAAGTAGGGGCCTGCCCTATATTATAGCGGTATGTACTGGATACAGAGCACGCAGACAGCACGCACTATCTCCTAACACTACTGACTGCAAGCTCTATTATTAACCACTTGACCACTGGGCACTTAAACACCCTTAATAACCAGACCAATTTTCAGCTTTCGGTGCCCTCACATTTTGAATGACAATTACTCAGTCATGCAACACTGGACCTATAGGAAATGTTTGTCCTTTTTTTCACACAAATAGAGCTTTCTTTTGGTGGTATTTAATCACCTCTCAGTTTTTTATTTTTTGTGCTATAAAAGAAAAAAGACCGAAAATTCTGCGAAAAAATGAATTTTTCTTCGTTTCTGTTATAAAATTTAGCAGATTACCGTATATACTCGAGTATAGGCCGACCCGAATATAAGCCGAGGCCCCCAATTTACCCCCAAAAAAACTGGCAAACTTATTGACTCGTGTATAAGCCGAGGGTGAGACATGCCTGTCCATCCCTGTGTGTGTGTCCGTCCATCCCTGTGTGTCCGTCCATCCCTGTGTGTCCGTCCATCCCTGTGTGTCCGTCCATCCATCCCTGTGTGTGTGTGTGTGTCCATCCATCCATCCATCCCTGTGTGTGTGTGTGTCCATCCATCCATCCATCCCTGTGTGTGTGTGTCTCCATCCATCCATCCATCCATCCCTGTGTGTGTGTGTCTCCATCCATCCATCCATCCCTGTGTGTGTGTGTCTCCATCCATCCATCCCTGTGTGTGTGTGTCCATGTGTGTGTGTGTGTGTGTGTGTGTGTGTGTGTGTGTGTGTGTGTCCAGCCTACCTGTGTCCCGAGCCTCCGTCCCGTGCCTTGCCTCCTTGCCTCCGTCCCGTGCCGTGCCTTGCCTCCGTCCCGTGTCGTGCCTTGCCTCCGTCCCGTCCCGTGCCGTGCCGTGCCGTGCCTTGCCTTGCCTTGCCTTGCCTCCGTCCCGTGCCTTGCCAGGATCGCCGCTCTTCGTCGGCGCCTCGGCGGCCATTGTAAAATTCAAAAGCCACGCCTCCGCCTTCGCCTGTGATAGGCGGAACACTGAATTTCCCAGCAGCCTGTGTTCCGCCTATCACGGACATCGTCTCATCCTCGTCCGTAGTACGAGGATGAGACGATGTCCGTGATAGGCGGAACACAGGCTGCTGGGAAATTCAGTGTTCCGCCTATCACAGGCGAAGGCGGAGCCGGAGGCGCGGCTTTTGAATTATAGAATGGCCGCTGTCTGTCTGCTCGACACGCTGATCGAGCAGGCAGACAGCGATGACTCGAGTATAAGCCGAGGGGGGCACTTTCAGCCTCAAAAAAGAGGCTGAAAATCTCGGCTTATACTCGAGTATATACGGTAGTAATTTTTTCTTCATAAATTTTGGCCAAAATTCATACTACTACATATCTTTGGTAAAAATAAGTACAAATTGGTGGATATTATTTGGTCTTTGTGAAAGTTATAGAGTCCACAAGCTATGGTGCCAATATCTGAAAATTGATCACACCTGAAGTACTGACGGCCTATTTCCTTATTTTATTTTTTTTCCACAAAATTGTCATATTATCAGGTTATTTCACACACACAGCATATGCATACCACAAATTACACCCCAAAACACATTCTGCTATTACTCCCGAGTATGGCGATACCACATGTGTGAGACTTTTACACAGCGTGGCCACATACAGAGGCCCAACATGCAGGGAGCGCCATCAGGCGTTCTGGAGCACCCAGGCCAATTCTGACATTTCTCGCCTACATGTAAAAATCATAATTTATTTGCTAGAAAATTACAGAGAACCCCAAAACATTATATATATATATTTTTTAGCAAAGACCCTGGAGAATACAATGGTGGTCGTTGCAAATTTTTATCTCACACGGTATTTGCACAGCAATTTTTCATACGCGTTTTTTTGGGGGAAAAAACAGTTTTGTGCTTAAAAAACAAACAAAAAAAAACAGTAAAGTTAGCCCAATGTTTGCATAAAGTGAAAGATGAAGTTATGCTGAGTAAATAGATATCAAACATGTCACTCTTCAAAATTGCACATGCCCGTGGATTGGCGCCAAACGTCGCTACTTAAAAAATCCCCATAGGCGACACTTGAAATTTTTTTTTACTGGTTACATGTTTTGAGTTGCAGAGGAGGTCTAGGACTAGAATTATTGCTCTCGCTCTAACGTTCTCGGCGATACCTCACATGTGTGGTTTGAACACCGTTTTCATATGTGGGCGGGGCTTACGCATGCGTTCGCTTCTGCATGCGAGCACATGGGGACATGGGCGCTTTAAAAAAAATTTTTTTTTTTATTGTTCATTTTACTTTATTTATTTTAGTTTGACATTTTTTTCCCCAAAAATATATTTTTGATCACTTTTATTCCTATTACAAGGAATGTAAACATCCCTTGTAATAGGAATATGGGGTGACAGGTCCTCTTTACAGTGAAATCTGGGGGTCAATATGACCCCACATCTCACCTCTAGGCTGGGAAGCCTGAAATAAAAAAAAAAAAAAGATTCTGGCTTTGATCGTACTGGCGAGTTGGTAGAAGCACCGGAGGGCGGTGAGGGGTGGGGGGGCGTCTATGGCTGGGTATTTCAGGGTATCACCGAGTATGGCTGGGTATCTCCGAGTATGGCTGGGTATGGCAATTTATGGCAGGGTATTGCAGAGTATTGGCGGGGTACTACAGAGTAATAGCAGGGTACTGCAGAGTATTGGGGGGTACTCCAGAGTAATGGCAGGGTACTGCAGAGTAATGGGGGTTACTGCAGAGTAATGGGGGGTACTGCAGAGTAATGGCAGGGTACTGCACTGCAGAGTAATGGCGGGGTACTGCAGAGTATTGGGGGGTACTGCAGAGTATTGGGGGGTACTGCAGAGTAATGGGGGGTACTGCAGAGTAATGGCAGGGTACTGCAGAGTAATGGGGGGTACTGCAGAGTAATGGCAGGGTACTGCAGAGTAATGGCAGGGTACTGCACTGCAGAGTAATGGCGGGGTACTGCAGAGTAATGGCGGGGTACTGCAGAGTAATGGCGGGGTACTGCAGAGTAATGGCAGGGTACTGCAGAGTATGCACTGGTATTGCAGAGTATTGGCAGGGAATTGAGGGGTTAAATTCGGTGAGCAGCGATGTGGGCACTGCAGATGCAGCCCACATCGCTGCTGACACCAATCTCTTTCCCCTTCGCTGTACTGATCGGTACAGAGAGGGGAGGGAGGAACCGGCGTCATAACATGACGCCGGTTTGTTTACAAGTGATCGCTCCGTCATTTGACGGAGCGATCACGTGGTAAACGGCCGCGACGAGCGGCCGTTTACCGTGATCCGTGATGCGCCGGGTCCTGTGGACCCGGCGGTCACGGATGCTCTCGAGTGCGCGCCCCAGGGGGCGCGCGAGAGCAGAATTCTGGGAGGCCATTAATTAACGGCCTCTCAGAGTTAAACAACCGCCCTGAAGCCGTTAATCGGCAATGGGCAGTTGTTAAGTGGTTAAAGCTAGATCACTAGCTATATAGGTGAGGTGAATATAGTGGTGTATACTGCGGCCAGGGCACAGACAACAACCACTACACAGCAGCAAGATAGGAAATCAGCCAAAAACGATCGGTGTGTACTGTGTTGAAGGTACACAGAACACCCACTGCTTCAGATGCTAACACACTACACGAGGCCGCCTCAAAGGCGGCCTTATATAGTGTGGGGCGTGCACTACACAGCCTGAGCTATGATTGGCCACAGGCAGGATGCCTGTGGCCAATCATGGCTCTCCTCGCTGCTGGCGCTACGATTGGTCAAGCATGCGGGGTCACAGTGCATGCTTGGCCAATCATGAGCCAGCAATGCACTGCGCCACCGCAGTGCATTGTGGTCCGCGCGCGCCACTCGAATTTTGACGCGAACGGCCCAAACGTTCGGAATTCGCCGAACGGCCGAACAGCCAATGTTCGAGTCGAACGTACGTTCGACTCGAACACGAAGCTCATCCCTACTGGACAGAGGTTTACAGGCTGAGGCTAGCGCAATCACAAGGGGCAACAGCTCAAAGGGCAGGCATCTATTCCAGGGCTTGAGTAACATGGCAGCAGGGTAGACTACTCACACCGGTGACTTCAGACAATTGCAGATGGTCATGAAACAGGCGGGGTCATTGTTATGCAGTAATCTTCCTCTGTCTGCTTACCTCCCCTCATGTGTTCAGACTAAGCCCTTGTACACACGGTCGGAGAATCTGTCGGAATGAGTCTTATCGGACCGTGTCGTCAGAAAATCCGACTGTGTGTGGTATGCATCGGACTGATTCCGTCCGAATCTCCGTCCGACCCAATTTTCCAACATGTTTTTCGCTCCATATACTAAATTAAAGGATGTTCGCAATACATTGGAGAGGCAGTTTCTCCCTGCAAAAAGGTGGTTTCTTTCTTCAAATACTACTAGGGTAGCAAATACCCAGCCCCCCTCCCCCCCCACTTTACCACCTATTCATACTGTATACCTGAATAATAATCTTTTGATCCAATTTTGACCCAAATTGACCCCCTCCATGGCTTCTTTATAGGGGCCATTGAGGTGTATTCAATATATATTTTTATATTTTTTTCTTGTTTTGCTATATATACTATTGAAATGTATATCATATTCTTTTGTATACTCTGAGACAGTGCTCTCATGGTTTGAGGATGTTTCAGGGCAGGGAATGGGACTTGATGGCAGGTTTCTCTAAAGATTACACCATGAAAGCATCTTCTCAGTCTGAGATTTCTTCACTATTTTTCCAAATAGGAAAAGTCAGTGAGAAAAAGGCAGCCTGCTTTTGGCACGCTGACAGTTTTTACCGCTATATAAAAGAGGACATTAATCTCTTTGGGTTGCGCATACAAATATTTCCCTTTATAGACGAGGTGGACTCTGCCTTTAAGGAGAAATGGGAAAAAAGTCTACAACAATGTACGAAAACCATGATGACACTGCTTTATGATGAATATAACAGATGTAGTGTTTTACTTGATAAAGAAATTGATATCATCTATACTAAACTACAGCCATTTAGGGACTTACCCATGTTCAGGGAACACGAAGAAAGGATTAAGGCTCATTTAGACCAGGTAACAAAAGAAAAACTTGCAGTCAAGGACAAAAAGTTTTGGAGGGACAAAGGGCCTTTCAAAAAGACAAAGCATATAAATGGCATCAGACCAACAAACCTCAATGCGAACATAATGGGGGTCTAGGACAGGCATCAAAAGATTTAGGATCTAATTCCTCATTGAACTTGTCTGCTCCCTCTTCTTCACAGAATCGACACAGAAACTGGAAACCACAAAAAACTAAACGATCACTATTGGGTGAAGACTCCTCACTACACAGAAAACAGACCACTGAATCCACTCCAATGCAACAATCTTCTATTCTTTCCTCACTTGAAGCTGTGGAAAAAAGGTAATTCACGTGGTGGCAAACATACTCGCACTTCTGGGCCTTTCAGGTGATGGCTCATCTACATCTATGCACACTACTGACATTGCTGTCTCCCAAGCATCGTCTACACTGTCCAAAACAGACAAAGATTTTTTATTACACAATAAGGACGACAGTACACACAACACCTAGAATCATAACATGTGACTGAACCCAAACACAATCACCCTAACACATTTAATATTATTCACTCTCTCAGGCGGAAGAGAATTTACTATAAAAATTTACTTTATTTTTGCCCAGACACAGGTCCAGATACTTTCGAAATAATTAAGGACTTATTTGCGAGGAAACTCTATTATAAAAGCCTATACTCTGAAGAAACAGGTTCTAACACTAAAGACACCACACAATCAGATGAAGCATTTAACAATCTCCTAACTTTATTGGAAGAACAGGACCCCACAGACCTTAAAGACAATATTGACATTGAAACTTTATTAGAAGAACACATTGACAAAAAAACTCAATCTACACCCAATATCCCAAAGTTTAAAAATAAATCAGACAAGTTCCCCTCTCTTTTAGGTAACCCTAACCTGGCTGCATTTGTATCATTCGCTGCCAAGATACAAAAATGTAAATTCTATCCCTCTAATGGAAATCTCACCAAGTCTGAACGTGATGCACTACAATCACTGAAAGACAAGCATTCATTAACCATTAAACCTTCTGACAAAGGTGGGAACATTGTCATTATGACTAGCGACCAGTACAAAATGATGTGTAAAAAGATTATTTCTAATAAATCATGGTAAAAACCTATCTCTAAAAGTACCATTAACAAATTTAACAAGAGTTTCTATGAGCTTGCCGACTGATCCTTTTCATATGGCCTCAATGACAAGGACATATGGGAATATATTCGATCCAGCACCCTAAAATCCCCACATTTAACTGTCTTCCAAAAATACACAAGGATCTAAAAGTTCCACAAGGATCTAAAATATAAGCAGATTAATAACTACTTGAGACCTTAAATTACAACCTTCCATCTTATATTAAAGATACAATTCATTTATTACGAAATCTGGAAGGGATGCACCTCCCCCCTGGGTCACTGATAGTGGCCATCGACGTGGAGGCTCTTTACAGCTCCATCCCCCATGGTCTAGGTTTATCAGCAGTCAAGCATGCTATTTCACAATCTCACTAAGATGACCATACACGTAATAAATTTATAATAGAAGCTCTGGATTTTGTTTTGACACAACACTTTTTTTTCGATGGGTTCTACTACCTCCAGGTGCAGGGGTTGGTGAAGGGGACTTATTGTGCCCCATTGTATGCCAACCTGTACCTGGGGGAGTGGGAACGCTCTCTTCTATTGAATGATGAGCTGTTTTCATTCACCAGCCATGTCATCTCATGGTTTCGATACATTGAGGATATCTTGATGATATGGGAGTGCTCTCTTGAAGCATTGTCAGGGATGGGCTCAGCCCTTCCTTCTCTGAGCTAGCTGCAAAGCTGTTGGCTAATTGTCAGCTCCTATCTCTCCACAGTTACTCAGCTTTTGATATCCTGCTCGTCAGTCCTGCCTACTTAAACCATCCAACCGTTCAGAGGAGCTCTGCACTGGCTGGCTGGATGTGAAGGCCTTGGTCAACATCACAGAAACTCTCTCCTGTGAATCTGTTGAAGAGTTGCTTTGCTGACATCCCTTCTGGCTCCAGATCCTGCTGGCTGTTCCACTGACTACCATAAAAATCCCATGAATTAAGTGAATCCCATGATTAAGTCGGGTATGACGAAACATGTCGGGGCGTGGCTATCTGGCGAACATAACTGAGACATTAGCTTGCATATACGGTGGTGGAAGGTGACGCTGGACGAAGGGGATGGTACAAATGAGTTAAGGCGCCCTAATTAAAATCACGGACCTGCTGTGTGGGACCAGGCGGGATACGTGAGGAGGGGTGAGAAAGAGCGACCCAGTTCTCTGTTTAAGAGGTCCACTGTGACCACCAATGCCCCAACGTATTTAAAGCACCTGTTGAAGTTGGAGTGTGAAGTGAATTGACCTTTTGATGTGGCTTATTCTTTTACTGTTCATGTGAGTGCATAGAGAGTGATTTTTAAAGATGAAAGTGTTTTTATGTTATCACACCATTGGAGGCTTCCACTGTTATTTCTTTTGAGGTACATATACAATATAAACTTCTAAGTGGAGGAGATCCAGGGGTACATATATTATATTGGAATCATCTTCTAAGAGGATTTAAAGCTCTATTAGCCTAACACGTGAGTGTAAGGCTTAACAGCTGGTGAGTGTACTCACGATGGGGGATTCACAATCACGGATAGTGTGGTGAAGGAGTTAACAACTGTTTTGGACACTGAATATTGTTGTTGCACTTACAGAAGGACTGCTGTAGATTTTTTAATTATAATCACTTTTGGGTGATGGAATAGTTTTTGGGGGGTGTTTTATTTATATTGTAGCATTCACGCTTTTCAGTATATATGTGAATATATATTTCCACATTCACTTAAAGTGGGTGATATGTACAGTTATATGTGCTTTATGTATACTTTTTTGATTATATTTGTATATGTGAGAGTATAGACTACTTTTAGGTATTATTGGGAGGTAGATTGTGTACATTAGTATTTACACAGAAATAGCGCTACGGGGTATTATTTATTTGTTTATATTTAGAAACAAATTTTGATGCACCTATATTTTTTCTATATATTTTGACTACGTTTGAACTTTTTACTTTTATTATTAAACAAGTGTGATTTAACTGTACGTCTGATTTCATGGTTTCTGACAGTAGGCGAAGGCCATGAATTCAGAAGATGCAGTCAATCTACTTGTTTGTAATATTTTTTCCAGATTGGATGAACTGGAATTCCGCACGGATCAGTTTGCCATGGTTTACAAATGTCAGACGGCTTACCTGGAATCTCCCACTGTGGCCTCTATCCGGTACAACCTATGTTGAAGGCTAATCCTGCTGCTGCTCCAGTCTCTGTGCAGGCGGGTCCTTTGAGTATTATCTCTATAAGAGGTATGTCTGGTTCTGCTCTGCTTCCCCAGTGATTTGGGGGTGATCCAGCCCAATGCAGAGGGTTTCTCAACCAGGTTGAGATATACTTTGAGATGCTACCCCGGCGTTTCATATGGACAGAAACAAAGTAGGTTTTGTGATATCTTTGCTTTCTGAGAGAGCCTTGGCCTTGGAAAACCCTCTATGGGAGACGCAAAAACCTGTTGTCTTGATCAACCCTGAGTTTATGGCTTTGTTTAAAAGAGTATTGGACATTCCTGCAGGCTCCGCTTCTGCTGCCAAGTGCCTCATGTCCATCGAACGAAGTACGAGAACTGTTACCGACTACGCCCCATTGAATTCCGTACTCTGGCAGCAGAGGTTGCATGGAACAATGAGGCCCCCGTGGCTGCTTTTTCTTATAGTTTCTCAGGTGCCATCAAGGATGAGATAGCAGCGCAAGATATACCCACTGAGCTGAAGAAATTGATCACGTTTGCTATCCTTATTGACACCAGACTCAGAGAAAGACTCTCTTAAGGAGCGCTTGCGAAAGCCTCCTGTATGTTTGTGTCCGAGCTTTGCAGTCCCATTCGTGCCTCCCTCACCTCCCATGCCTCCTGGTACTGAATCGTTCAGCGAAGGTGAACCCTTGCACTTGAGTTTCACACCCTTTCAGAACCTTTAGGTGGAGGGAGAGATTGTGCCTTTATTGTGGCCAGGCATTTTACTTTTGAAAGTCTTGTCCTATCCGTCCAGGGAACGCCCGAACCCTGAGGTCCTGCCACGGACAGACCTTAGGTGGTGTTGTATCATCTCCAGTTATCCAGAAGGATAAGCGTCTGGTTTCGGTCACCCTTTCTTGGGCTGAGTCGTCTGTCGAAATACAAGCTCTAATAGACTCTGCGGCTGCAGGCCTGTTCAGTGAGGCTGCCTTATCGAAGCTCTAGATGGTGGCGGCACAGTGGTGTAGTGGTTAGCACTCTCACCTAGCAGTAAGAAGGGTCACTGGTTCAAATCCCAACCACGACACTACCTGCCTGGAGTTTGCATGTTCTCCCTGTGCCTGCAAGGGTTTCCTCCGGGTACTCTGGTTTACTCCCACACATCCAAAGACATGCATGTACATTAATTGGCTTCTGTCCAAAATTGACCCTAGTATATGAATGGGGACCTTGGATTGTGGGCTCCTTGAGGGTAGGGACCTATGTGAGTGTACAATGTATAGGGACAATTGTAGATGCTAACTCAGGTTGAACTGGATGGACAGGTGTCTTTACTCAACCTTGCTAACTATGTAACTATGATTCCTCTGCAGCTGCATGACACTCCAGTTGCCATTGAGGCTCTTGACGGGAGACCTCTACAGCCTGCCCATGTGACTCATGAAATTGTCCATGGCTGGAGGGGCTTTTTACCATAAAAAAATCCAATTCCAAATTATTTTCTCACCTACGTTTCCGCTGGTTATTGGTTATCCTTGGTTACAGAGGCACAACCTCTCTTTTTGGTTCCGTACTGAGGTTCTCTCCTTGTCACCACAATGCAGTGAGACATGTTTCCAGAAGGTAGCCAAGGTCCTGTGCACCTCTTCACTCTCCTCCCTGCCGGAGAAGTACCGTGATTTTAGCAATGTTTTTGACAAAGATCAAGCTGGTAGTTTACCTCCACACCAGCCGTATGATTGCCCAATTGACCTTCAACCTGGTGCCATATACCCTCGTGGCTGGATTTACCGTTTGTTGGTCTTGGAGGATAAGGCCATGGAGGAGTATGTTTCAGACGCACTTTCTCAAGGTTTCATCCGCAAATCCTCGTCTCCTGCTGGTTTCTTCTTTGTGAAGAAGAGTGGTGAACTGAGACCTTGTATTGATTATAAGGGTCTCAATAGTTTCACGATTGAGAATGCCTATCCGATTCCGTTGATTAATGAATTATTTGACCACCTCAAGGGAGTAACGATTTTCACAAAGCTTGATTTGAGAGGGGCATACAATCTCGTGACAATTAGGAGGGCGAGGAGTGGAAAACTGTGTTTAATACCAGAACAGGTAATTATAAGTATCTCGTAATACCTTTTTTACCTTTGTAATGCCCCCAGCAGTTTTCCAGGAATTTTTTTAACGATGTCTTCTGATATTTGTTGCGGTTATGTGTGGGGGTTTATCGCAATGATATCCTCACATTTTCCAAGTCCCTGGAGAGCCACCACACAGATATCTGTTGTGTGCCTCAGAAACTAAGAGAGAACTATCTTGTTTACTACTTATATTGTAAACCCAGAGAAACTTTCGGCAGTTCTACAGTGGCCCCAACCGTGGGTTTATGTCCTCTGCAGCGTTTATTGGGCTTTGCCAACTATTATCAGAAGTTTATTCATAACTTCTAATCTCTGGTCAAGCGCCTGATTAATATGACCAGAAAGGACGGTAACCCACAGAGTTGGTCTCTGCAGTCCATTAAGGCCTTTGAGAGTCTCAAGGCTATCTTTGTTTCTGCTCCTGTGTTGGCACATCCTGATCCTACATTACCTTTTATCTTTGAGGTTACATAGTTAGGTTGAATAGAGACACCAGTCCATCCTGAGTGTGGGTGCATGTTTACAATTATCCCTATTTATTTAAGGTACCCATATAGTGCCGTCAACCTATGCAGCGCTCCACACACACATACATCGCACACTCACATTGGTCCCTACCCTCAAGGAGCCCACAATCCAAGGTTCCCAACTCATACCCATATACTAGGGCCAATTTTTGATAGAATCCAATTAACCTATCAGCCTATCTTTGGAGTGTGGGAGGAAACCGGGGTACCTGGATGAAACCCACGCAGGCACAGGGAGAACATGCAAACTCCAGGCATATAGTGTCATGGTTGGGATTTGAACCAGTGACCCTTTTACTGTTATGCAAGAGTGCTACCCACTACACAACTGTGCCACCCCAGGTTGATGCTTCTGAGACTGGAGTTGGTGCTATTCTGTCTCAAAGTCCTACCTCAGAGTGCTATGCATCCTTGTGCCTACTTTTCAAAGAAATTGTCACCTGCAGAGTGCAATTACGACATTGGTGACAGAGAGCTGTTAGCGATCATTTTAGCCCTGAAAGAATGGAGAAATCTCCTTGAAGGTACCACTGTGCCGGTTCTCATTCTTACTGACCAAAAGACTCTCACATTCTTGGCTGAGGATCAGGGCCAGATTAACGTAAGGGCTATTGGAGCTGCAGCTCCAAGCCCCTACCTTTAATATAGGTCTAGCAGGGTTGGACTGACCATTTGGGCACTGCCATTGCCCTACTGATGCTGTCCACTGGCAAAAACCCAGCCCCAAATGCATTTTGAAAAAATTTAATAAAAAAATAAAAAATTGTAAAAAATAAATTATAAAAAATAAATAAAAAACTGCCGACACTGTCCACTGCACTACTTACACAGTCCACTGCTACCCACTGGAAAAAAAAATAAAAAAGTAAAATTGTAAAAAATAATAATAAATAAGAACGTAAAACAATAAAAGATTGCAACAAAAAAATAAAAATAAAATAAAAAGTATACAGAAAATGTGGTCTGATTTGCACGGGTTCTCTTGCACATAATGTGAATGAGCAGTTTGTTAAAAATACCACCCCCCCCCCCAATTGACCCCATTTTGGAAAGTAGACACCCCAAGGAAATTGCTGAGAGGCATGTTGAGCCCATTGAATATTTTATTTTTTGTCACAAGTGATTGAAAAATGACAAAAACACATTGTCACAAAGTTGTCACTAAATGTGGCTCACATATGCCATGGTTATATGTTGAATTACACCCCAAAATACATTCTGCTGCTTCTCCTGAGTATGTGGATACCTCATGTGTGAGACTTTTTGGGAGCCTAGCCAAGTACAGGACCCCAAATCCAAGCACTGCCTTCATTATTTCTAAGGGCGTAAAATGGTGATTTCACTTCCTCACTACCTATCAGTTTCGGAGGCCATGAAATAACAAGATCGCCCAACCCCCCCAAATTACCCCATTTTTGAAAGAAGACACTTCAAGCTATTTACTGAGAGGCATGTTGAGTCCATGGAATATTTTATATTTTTGGTTTTGGCAAAATTACAATTTTTTTTTCCCGATGGCCAGTACATGCCTGGCTCTATCAGACAGGAAGCTGTGGCTGTGAGTTTGCAGGCTTGTTTGGTCGTGAGGACCTGGGAGGGGCAGGTGGAGTGAACAGCTGTCCCTGATCTTTTTCTCTGACCATTTGCACTGCATGACCCTTCTTCGTACAGTATATATCATCACATCTGGTCATGGGAGGGGGGAAATGGAGTAACCCTGGGCCCCCTGCCAGAAGACCCCAATACAAAATATAACTTTATTGAAATGTGTTAGGATGCAATATTTGCCTGAAGTCAAATGGAAACGTTTTTACTTTGGTATATTGCAGCGGTCTTCAAACTGCAACCCAAGGGCCAGATATGGCCCTTTGCTTGCCTTTGTTCAGCCCTTTAGGTAGGGCCAGATGTGTAATTTACTTCCTTTCGTGAATGAACACAGTGACTTATCAATTGCCCATTCATAACTGAAGAATAGTAAAATTCATAAACACAGCCGCCCTAATTTGAGGAGTGTGCAGATTTCAACAAGTGGCCTCAACTGCACACTGTGTTCAGGGGCCATACAAATGTATGACCTATGTTCATACAGCTGCTGCATCTCTATAGTGTAATATACCCTGCTTGCACACATCTCCCACACATAAAAAAAAAACACTGATTCACACTAAACAGGCCACAGCATCTATATGAATGAGCCCCAAAACCTCATTTACACAGAGAGCTTTATTTATTAACTCAATACAGTTTTATCTTTTATATTTAGCAGGAATTATGTATATTATGTTATGTTTGTGTCTGCTAATAATGATTTCTGAAAGAAGCCCTGCCCTGCATTCCACATGTGAGATTAATAACAGGTGTCGGGCAGGCAGTCCTAATGGAAGCTTGACATTCGGCTTCTGTCTTGTTGTGTTAGGCCTGCATGGCTGCAACTTTCCACTTCACCTCAGCATGAACCACATACGCCAATGCAGGGCTCTTACGGAAGCCCACAGCTTTTGTAGCACTGAGCCTGCATGGCAGCGCCCTTTCACTAGGGCACACGCCAAAGCACAGCCCTTAAGGCCCACTAAGGCCCTTAAGGCCAATGATGCTCTTAATCCAACTCTGGGCAGATGGTCAGAGATTGAAATGAGTATCACCTGCCTAGTACATCCCTGTGTCATGTCATGGTCAATTTTAAATACATCTACTGTATTGCCCATTGTGACAGAATCCACTGTGTGTTTTGGAGGGGGCTGTGGGCTCGCCTCCTACCCACAGACTATGGCCCAGCAGAGAACAAGAGATTTGGAGGGCTATTTGCCGTCTCCCACCACCTGGAGAAGATGCCACCTCCAGACATTTGTGTCCAGAGTCGCCAGTGCATTGGAACCGGGTAAATGTGGTATCTGTGGCTGGGCTTGTGGAGTCGTTTCTGGCTACCTAAACCTATTGGCCCAGCTGGGCTAAATATATACTTTTTTTTTTTTTTTTTTATATTTTTTTATTGAAAGGCTTGCAAGGTGTACAGAGAAGGTAAACAAATGGTTACAATGTCAAACATACATGTGTCGATTTACAATTCGCATCATACCATCAGAAATGTACACTGTGACCTCCTGGACACCAGAAGGTGACAAGCCCCTTTTTGTGATATAAGAACCATAGCATTTTCAAAATACACAGAAAAGAAACAGGTGAAAGACGGTGCAATTTTAGCACCGTATTTGAAAACAACAGAAAAAGAAATATCTAATTACACAATATTCCTAAGGTTAGTCCAAGGGGACCATAGGAAACTAAAACTAGAAAATTTTCCCTCCATATTGGCCAGCAGCTGCTCATGTTTATAGGTTTCATCAATTTTCCTGAGTAGTTCTCCCTTACCAGGGGAGCAGGGGTTTTTCCAATATTTCGCTATTAATAGTCTGGCTGAAGATAGAGTCTGGGTTACCAACATTCGCAAGGAAGGCGGGAACTGATCAATGTTTAAGTTTAGCAAAGCCAACTCTGGAGATCCTATACACAGTATTCCAGTTACTTTAGAAACCAAGGAGAACACCCCTCTCCAGAAGCCTCTGAGGAGAGGGCACTCCCAAAGCATGTGGCACAAAGTACCGACTCTCCCACATCCTCTCCAGCAAGCATTGGAACCACCCTGGGTAAATTTAGCCGTAATGTAAGGGGTATAGTACCACCGAAGTAAGATTTTTTGTGAGACTTCCCAGTGCGTAACTGATCTGATGCAACCATTGTTACTTTTAATTGCAGTCCTCCACTGATCGTCCGAGAATTTTGCAGAGAGCTCACTTTCCCATTTGTGAAACGGGGGGGATTTCACAAAGCCGCTCTTGTTTTGAAGTAGATTGTAAAATAAAGAAATACCCCCTTTAACTTTGGAGACATCAGACCAGAACGCCCACGCTTGTCGCGGGACTTGAATAACCGAACCCTTGTGTTGGGACAGGAACGAAATTAGTCGTCTATAAGTAAAAAATTCCGATCTAGGTAATTTAAATTTATGCATAAGTGACTCGAAAGAAAGGAGATTACCCCCGACCACCAAATCTGAGATCAAAGTTATACCCAGCTTCCCCCAAATCCCCAGGTCCAGATCTGGTACGTGTGAACATACTGACAAGAGGGGGGTAGGGATGTCAATCGAGGGGTGGAGTAACGCCCCGTCCCTGACAAAGTCTCTCCACGTATCCACAACCAGTTGAACTATAGGGAAAGTTGAATGAAAGGGCTGAGGGGTTATGAGAGATGCCAACAATGTGGAGTACGGGGTACCGGTTGGAAGCCAAGAGCTCTCGATCGATGCCCACTGTTTCTCCACCGGGGGGCAAATCCAGAATTTCGTTTGGTCTAGTAGGCTCGCTACGTAGTAATCTCTTAAAACAGGTAGACCCATGCCGCCCACGTCCCTCTTCCTGAGAAGATAGGAGTATGGGCATCTGGGTTTTTTGTCCCCCCAAACGAATTTGTGTAGTTGTGATTGGGCAGAAGTGAAGAATGACCTAGGAATGGCGATTGGCAAGGCCCTAAAATAGTACAACAACTTTGGTAGAATCAGCATTTTATATGCCGCCAGTCTGCCCATCCACGATAAATAGAACCTCTTCAGCCTTGTAAGTTCCTGTTGTATTGATAGTATGAGGGGCGGAAAATTTACCTTGAAGTGTTGGCACTAGGCGAAGTTAAATAAATTCCCAAGTATTGAATAGGGTCAGCTGACCAGGGGTAAGGAAATCGCTTCGGCAGAAGCGATTTGGTGTTTTCAGGGACGTTGACAGCTAAAATACTAGATTTTGAAGAGTTCACTTTGTAGTATGATATTTTATTAAATTGTGAGAGGGTGTCATGCACTGCTTGTAAAGAGGAAGATGGTTGTTTTAAGGTCAAAATAACGTCGTCAGCAAATAACGTGATGGAATGTGTGATTTTGGATGTCTGAATACCGGCTATTTGAGGATGCGTGCGTATTGTTTCAGCTAGAGGTTCCATCAAAAGGGCAAAGATCAGGGGCGACAACGGGCACCCCTGACGAGTGCCATTTGTAATGTGAAAGGAGTCAGAGAACATACCCTCAGTGTAAACCATGGCTGAGGGCTTGGAATACAAGGCAGAGATGGCTGAGTTAATAGTACCGAAAATACCAAATTTATTGAGAACCTGGCCCAGATACCCCCAGTGGACCCTATCAAAGGCCTTCTCTGCATCAAGAGTCAGAAGCAGAGAAGGAACACCTGAGATTTCGGCTGCATGAATTAAATTCAGGATCCTCCTGGTAGCATCCGGCGCCTGGCGCCCCGGGATAAAGCCCACCTGATCATTTTTAACCAATGTGGAGAGAATAAGTGATACCCGATTCGCCAAGATTTTTGCAAAGACCTTCAGGTCCACATTTAGTAAGGATATGGGCCTGAAGTTCTGAGGTTTATCTGGGGATTTACCCGGTTTTGGAAGTGTCACTATGGTGGCGGATAACATCTCCGACGGAAACGAGGAGTCTATCGTTGCTTTTTTAAAGGTGTCAAGAAGGTACCCACCCAAAATTGGGTAGAACGCCTTATAGTATTCCGCCGAAAAGCCATCAGGGCCTGGAGATTTGTTTAGAGGCATGGCCAAAATCGTTTTAGAGAGCTCGCTCAAAGTAATCGGTTTGTTCAAGGCATCCAGTTGTGACTGGGTAAGTTTAGGGAGAGAAATTTTCTCCAAAAATCTCTGTATCGCGGCCGGGGAGGGTTGAGGAATGGACGCGTCGTCCTTCAGATTGTAAAGAGCGTTATAGTAATCACGAAATGCGTTCGCAATATCTTTAGGATTGGATAGTTTAGAGCCAGTTACGGGGTGAAAAATAAAAGGGATTTTCTGCTGAGTCGACCTCTCTTTTATCTGCTTGGCTAGAAGTTTCCCAGCCCGGTTCCCCTGTTGATACGATTTAGCTTTCCAATTTGCCAATAACCTAGTTTGGCGAGAAATTAACAGGAGGCGTAGCTCGTGTCTCAAATTATCTAGTTGACTGCCTATAGATGGGTCGGGGGAACGTTTGTTGGCTGATTCCAATTGCTCTATTTGGGAGATGAGGGATTGCACTTTCAGGTTGGACTGCTTTTTGGCCGAGCTGCTCATTTTAATGAGGATGCCCCTCACAAAAGCCTTGTGAGAGTTCCAAAGGATAAAGGGATCTGCCACCGATGGGGCATTGAGCTCGAAAAAACCACGCAGTTCATTTGCGATCTCTGCCTTAAATTTCGGGTGAGAAAACAAAAATGTGTCGTTTTTCCACCTATTCGCCCTTGTTTCTGTACGCCACCCCTCTACCTCAATGGATATCAGAGCGTGGTCTGACCACGTGATATTGTGGATGGAGGAAGAGCTAAATTTTTGGAGTAGAAATTTGTCAAGCAGAAAAACATCAATTCTAGAATAAGATTTATGCACAGAGGAGTAATAGGAGTAATCGCGTTCTGTGGAATGCTGGCACCTCCATACATCAAACAGACTCTCTAAGGCCATGAAGTGCGCAAGGGAGACTCTGCCTCCCAACCTGGAAGGGTTGGTAGAAACATCAAGAGAGTGGTTGGGGACAGCATTAAAGTCCCCACACAAAATCAGATATCCCTTGCGCACTGCATTCACCTTTTTCCACACTTTACGTAAAAAAGAAAGCTGCCCGGTATTAGGCAAGTATACATTAATAAAAGTATACGTAACGTTGTTAACTTCCCCTACCAGAATGATAAATCTGCCAGCTTGATCAGTTTCAACATGGATGCATTTAAATGAAAGTGAGTTACTTATCAAAATAGCTACTCCTCTATGTTTCTTTTGAGCATTAGAATAGTAAGCTGTAGGATAGTGGGAGCTTTGTAGTTGTGGGTGTTTGGAGCTGCGGAAATGCGTTTCCTGTAAACACAGGACGTCGCTCCGCAGACTCCTCGCCTCTCTCCATAGTAGCCCCCGTTTTTGCGGGCTATTCAGCCCCCTGACATTAAATGATGTAATCTTAAAACCCATTTCACTGATCTCCGGTGTCAGAGACAGTGGAGCAGTCCAGCTAGGCTGTGACCAATAGCAAAATTAACAAACTACACAGTAATGGTATAGGTTCAAGTCGGCAGGATGACACCCGTCAAGGAAAAAACAGTTAACCAAACAGAAAACAAACCAAAAAGATAGGGAAAAGACTATTCTTCAGAGCAGTTGGTCCTCAGGATTCGCACTGCACACAGGTGTATGAGTAGTTCTTCGGCCTACTGTAGAGGCGTTGCTTGAAGTATTCCGCGCCTTGTGCACCAGCAAGTGCGTAAACGAATACAGTCAAAAATGAAAGAAAAATAGCAAGAACAAGAAAAAAAATAAAAGTAAAATCAGACGATTCAAAGAATCTGTAGGGATATTACCCTTAAACAACAGAGGGCATAAAGAGAGCTAGAGAGTCCACCAATGTCTGGAGCTCTAAAATGAAATATTGTAATGAGTACCTGGGTCATCACTTTGAGCCTGGTCTGGGCCAGGAGGGGGAACCTGGACGTGGGGATGAGCCCGTAGAGTGAGTATCTTCATCTCTTGGGAATATACGCCAGTCACTCAGAAGACGGATGCCCTCTGCCACTGACTTGATTGTGAGAGTCTTCCCTTCGTATGAGACCACCAATTTAGCCGGATACGCCCACTTGTAGGGAATACGATGATTCCGTAGGGGTTTTGTAATAGTCGCCATATTCCTGCGCCTTTGCATTGTAAAGGAAGACAGGTCAGGGAAAAAGGACAGACCCTGGGCTGATTCTGGTAAGTTTTCAGGGTTCCTGACATGCAAGAGAAATTTGTCCTTGGTTTGAAAGAAGTGAATTCTGGCAATGGTATCTCTGGGCAAGTGATCTGGAATATGCTTGGGCTTGGGTAGCCTGTGGATCCGATCGATAGCTAGATCATACATGGAGGCATCGGGTAGGGCGTCCTGCAAAATTTTTTGGAAGTGAGCTTGCAACTCCGCTGGTTTAATTGTTTCTGGGATCCCTCGGATCTTTATATTGTTTCTCCTTGAACGGTCTTCAAGGTCAGCCAATTTTTCTTTCATCAAGGTGAGCTCATCCTCCCTTTCATTATGGGCATCAATAACTTCATTAATAGTCCCAGCAAATTCGCCCATTTTATGCTCCATATGTGAGACCCTGTCTCCCACCGCTTTGACCTCTGCTTTAAAGCTGCTTGCAAGAGACAGAATGTCAGCATGTATTGTACTGCGAAGAGATACTAGCATATCTTTCAATGTGGTGTCAATCACAGGTTGGTTGCTAGTAGGGAATTCCAAGATGGAGTCCTGCAACTCTCTAGTATCGTTCAGGGAAGCATCACCAAAGTCCTCCTCCCCCCTCTCCTGTAAGTGGGGCTGCTTTGCTTTTACTGGGCTGGAGGTAGAGGACGCCGCTGGGGAGGTGAGCCTGACCCCCGGGGACCATCCCGATCGGGGCTGTCTGTGCTCAGTAAGGGGTGAGTGCTCCTCTGCCCGTGTGTCACGTTCCCTGCCATGCTGCTTACCGGCGCCATCTTGGGCCTGATCATTGCGGGGCTGGCGGTAGAAGTCTGTCATCCTGCTCAGTCGCTTGGCTTCTTTTCTGCGGCGGGACATGATCGCTTCGGTTGCCCGGACCGGGAGAGGTAAGTTGTGCTGAGAAACGAGGCCCAGGTATGCTGTAGGAAGCTCCGGAATGCTGCGGTGGACGGAGCTCTCTAACTACGCGGCCATACTCCTCGGCTGCCGGCCACGTCCCCCCTAAATATATACTTTTATTCCACAAACAATGTACTTTTAGCTGATAAAGACATATACAAGCATGGAGCTATGAGACTTTGGGACAAAATAGCACTGAGATAATGTAATGTAATGCTGCATTCCTTCTCCCCCATTCCCCTCCCCTTGTTGCTGTGTTTAATGGTGTTGGGTCATGACATGTAGGCAAATGGTCTGGAGACACCTCTCAGCATGGGATATGTAAGGGGGGCTGCCTGCTCATCAATCTCTTCATGTGTTTCAACTGTAGTTGTTTGTATATACAAGTGTTGAGTTTCCATTGGTTCTTCATTGTCCCCTACCCCCTCTATGACAAGGCTAAAGGGGTGTCGCTAACTGTGTTTAAAGTGTATTTTTGAAACTTAATAAAGAGTTTATGCTCTGGATGTTTAACCCTCAACACCTGTGTAGCTTGTCTCGTGACTGAGGGGTTAAGGGCTGGTTATGGCGAATCTGCAGGCTGCGGGTGCGTTTAGAGGACAGGAGACACAGGTCTGGCGGAGATGCTCAGCAGGGGTATCCGAGATCCGTCACACCCATATAATGAGCTTATATCTGAACCCTATGTTGTTCACCGTCTCTATTTGAAGGAGGTGTTCACAGCGGTTTTCCCTCTCGTCTCCATGCCCACCTCTATTAAAACGTGCTATTCAACCCGGATATTCAACAGAACTTTCTCCGCATGACGGACCCCATTTTTCACTGTCTGTTGGCTTTGCTCACCCCTTATATCAGCAGGCAGGATACCTGCATGAGGCAAGCCATCACTCCAGAGTAGAGGCTAGTCGCCACCTTGCGGTACTTGGCGACTGGGGGAAGTCTACCGGACCTCAAGTTCTCTACAGGCATCTCCAGGCTCTGGGGATCATTTTTCCAGAGACCTGTTCTGCCATCATCCAGGTCCCGCAGAAGGACTAGATTAGGGTAAGTTTTCTCCTTTAACATCATATTATATGTATTTAATGTTTGCTAATGTATTGTACATATTTCATCATTTCCTAATTACCATGATTGTAATATGCTGTGAATGTCCCCTTTATCCTCATGCATGCTGTAAGATTTTAATGCTCTTTTTGGCCTACATGCATATTTGCCTTCACTAACCTCCCTAGCATGCTATCCTGGGCCCATATAAACCTATAGCCTAGTCCCTTAACAATGTATTTTGTCAACTCCATTGTAATGCTTTACCCATAACACCCCCTAAAATGTGTACAAATGTTATGTGTGTCCATAAATTCAGGTAGAGTGCTGGAGGCTTTTTTATTTTTGGCTCCCAAAGTCACCATAAACCCCCCTAAAATTTTATCAATGGGCCATCAGAAGGGATGAGGAATCTGATAAGTGGGCCTTATATTTTTGTCTTTAAATACTCCTTAAAATAAATGTTTTACTGATGTTGTGCAAGAATCTTTTTTATGCAATCTGCTTGCAATGTTATGTGCAAGAGTACTTATATATTTTTTCTTGTTTGACTCCACAGTTTCCTTCAGCACCACAGGAATGGCAGACTATGGCCTCCCATTTTGCCAAGTGCTGAGACTTTCCCAACTGTGGAGGGGCTATAGATGGGAAGCATGTCCACATCGTGCCACCATCCCATTCAGGGTCTTACTATTATAACTATAAGGTGTTTAATAGTATAGTGTTAATGGCGGTGGTGGCAGCACAATATGAGTTCCTCTATGTGGACATGGGGAAGAATGGCCGGATGGAGCAGTCTTCGCCCAGAAGGAGTTTTACCAGCATCTCCAGACTAGTGGTCTGGCATTGACACCTGATACAGATAACGTGGAAGGACTGCCCTTATTTATTGCAGATGAAGCCTTCGGTCTGGGCGAGCATCTGATGAGGCCATTCCCCCAACGGACCCTCACCCCGGAGAGGAGGATTTTTAACTACCGGCTGGCCAGAGCGAGAAGAGCCATTGAAAATACCTTCGGAATAATGACCAGCTGCTTTTCTTCTTTTCTTTTCTGACAGCGATCCATATGGCGGATGACAAAATCAACCATATCATCCTATCCTATACTGCACAATTATTTAAGAAAAAGCCCAAAATTGTATTGCTCAGTTGGATCTGAGGCTGGACTTATTACTGAGAATCCACTGACTGGCCTGGATACTGAATCGTCCTGGCTTGGCCCCCCAAAGCGCCCTTGAAATTCGGGAGAAATATAAATTATTTTATGGGTAGGGGAGCCATTGCTATGCCAATGTCTAAAAAAAATTTTTAATAAAAAAAAAAAATGATCTGATAAAATCTTGATTTTTCTTTATTGCTTGTGTTTGTTTTTGGCTCCTCCTAGTGCACTTGTAGTGCCAAGTGGAAAAGCAGAAGGCTATATCAGACATCCTAGTGTCCAAAGTGTCTTGATATTGCGTTCATCAGATGGGGTGATGTCACCCCTGTAAAAGCCAAATTTTGAAGATGCACACAAATTGGGGATTTCCCTCCTGATCCCATGCCCCATGCCTAATATCAACATGTGCTATCTCCCATCATGGGGGATCAATGGATGGGTTTTTTTTTGGGGGGGGCAACCCCTCTCCTCTTCATTTGGGAGGAAGGGGTTGCACCCACCAAACATGTACATTGAAATCCCCTGATGGCAGATAGGATTGAGGCCTATATTGAGATAAGATTATGAGAGTTTAGGCTGACATTAGTATTTTTGTCTTGTGTATTGTCTTTACAGAAAATATGAATCACTTTAAAAGGACCCAGCATTTATAGCCAGTTTCATTGACAAGTACAGGGAGATGAGGAATTTGTGGGAGGTGAAACACAGTTTATATTATAATAAATAAGTTAGGAAGTCAACGCTGGAGAAACTTCTAGAATTTGTGAAGACTCGAATCCCAGATGCAACCATCCAGTTCTTGGAAAAGAACATTGGGATCTTGAGGAACATGTATAAGAAGGAGCATAATAAGATCCAGAAATCACTCTGATCAGGAGCATCAGCAGCACAAGTGTATGTCCCCAGGCTGTGGTACTTCAACAAACTGTGGTTTCTGGACGACTAGACTGAAGCCAGGGAATCACTTTCGACCCTTCCCTCCATCCTTCTATAAAACCCCAGCAGAGGCTGATCAACAACCTGGGCCTTCCATCCTGGAAGAAGTGGATGTGCCCAGAAGGAGCCAGCTATATTATTTTTAGACATATTTATTGTCCTAATATTGATGTTAACTAGATGTGATAATTGATTACAAATACATATCAATTGACAGTAGTGGCTAAAAAGGTTTGTGACCAGCTTGAAAAATGCTGGGGTCAGAATGTTGCTGTTGCAAAATGACAAGTCCCATCGTGCCTCTGCCTCTGGGTGTCATGCTTGTGGCTGTCAGACTCTCGCTATGCCTTATGGGACTTGTAGTTCTGCGACAGCTGGAGGTCCACTAATTGCATATCCCTGCCCTAGAGCAATGCTATTAAAGTTGTTAAATTATAGTGACAAGGTAACCCTGCTGCGTAGGGTCAGAGAGGTAGGGAATATATATTTTAATGGTGTCAGGGTTTCAATGTATCCAGACTACTCACATGAATTGCAGAAACATAGAACTGAATTTGTGGCAGTTAAACTTAGCCCCTGTACACACGGTCGGAGATTACCACAACCAAATCCAACGGATTTTGCCCATCGGATTTTGTCCGTCGGATCTTATCCGAAACTGTTGCATACACACGGTCGGACAAAGTTGACGAAAAAATCCGATCTTTCAGAACGTGATGACGTAATTTCGTTACGATGGGACTACATTCAGGCTAGTAGCTAATAGCTTTGATGTAGGAATTTGATCTGAGCATGCGTGGCACTTGGTCCGATCAAAATTCTCTACACATGATCGGAGTATGTCCGATCAGCCCAGTTGGTCGGGAAATATTTCCAACATGTTGGAAAATTGGGTCCGACGGAATCAGTCCGATGCATACCACACACAGTCGGATTATCCGACGACATGGTCCGATAGGACACATTCCGACGGATTCTCCGACTGTGTGTACAGGGGCTTAGACTGCATGAATATGATGACACATATGTGCTATTATACCCAGCTAGATTGTGGGTGGTAGCTCTGGGGAGGGGGGGACTCATTTTTTTGATACCCCCGCGGGAGCAGCAACATGGTTAGAGGAAAAAAAAAAGTACCAATGGAGGAAGCGATGGAGGGGAAAATAAAATAAAAGGAGTTTAGTTATCTGGATGAGATGAGTTGATGTGACACATGGGGGTATATTGGGGGATTAGCAGTTAGTATAAACACATTTAGAAGGAAGGGAGGGGGAGAGACACATAAGAAAGAATAGGAGTAATGAAAGCATGGGGGAGGAAAAAGAGAAAGGTGAGAGGGAGTGGGGTGATGGGGGTTGGGGGGGGGAGTAAAGAGGGGATGTATGTACCGGTCATGAGAAGAACCCCTAGGGTTAACCTAGAGAGGTGGGGGGAGGGTAGGGAGGCTGATATGTTGAGAAGGGGGGGGGGGAAGGAGACACTAAAAGGAGTGGAAGAAATACACTATATTTATGTTAGAGGTAAAGGGGGCAAAAAAAAGTAATAAGAGAAAATTAAGGACAAATCAATTTACAGCACAAGTAGGTGGAAAATGTAGGTACACAACAGACAAAATTAGGCAAAGAAAGTGGAGTATTAAGTTGGATAGAGAAATGTGCAATGGTATATGGTTTTAAGAAGGTAAATTGGAGAAGTTTTTTGTTAGGAAATAATATACCCCTTTTGCTTGTTTCCGTATATCAGTCATGGAGTCCAGAGTATTAAATATAGGGTCATGGAATGTTCGAGGGATGGGTAACCCAGTGAAGAAAACAGCAGTACTTGATGTGTTGGAGCTGCACAGGATAGAGCTGGTTTGCCTACAAGAGACACACCTAATTAAACCGATTAAGGTACAATGGGGAACTAACAAATTTCAATATCAATACCACTACGTGCAGTAAGTAAGTATTATTCAGGAGCTGGAATAATGTTCTCCTGTAAGCAAATAGCCATTGATGAAGAAGGACAATATATTTTCCTGCACTGTGTAATAGAGAACTTGTTTTGGCAAATGTTTAGATTCCTCTGCCATTTAAGTTAGACGTAATGTACAAATTAACAGAATTTATTGTGGGAAAAACAGGAATACCAGTAATAGCAATGGGGGACTTTAATGAAGTGATGAGTAGGAACTTGGATAGATTTCCACCAGGAGTACAGGTGCATAGTAGATCTGAGAGCCATTCATATCAATTTACACAAGAAATAGGGTTACTTGATATATGGAGAGTGCGGAACCCAGGGGACTGGCAGTTTTCCTGTCTGTCAAGCTCCTACTCATCATTTTCTAGAATAGACCTGACGCTGGGAAATGAAGAGGCAGCACAGATAATAAGAAAGGTAACATACCAACCAAGTGGAGTGTCAGATCATTCATTGCTAGTGACAACAATAAATTTAGCAGGAAAAAGATCCCCAAGATTATGGAAGATGAACCCATTCTGGTTTGACCTAATGAAGAACTCGGATGAGATACAGAATACAATAAAGGAGTTTGTGGAATTTAATGAGGGGTCGTTAACAGAGGGGGCTCTAGGCTTTGTGAGGCCTTAGGCAAAACTTAAAAATGAGACCCCCCCTCATGCCCATAATAGGACAAATAATTCAAGCACTAAAAATTAACTGTATAAGGAGGGTACAGAGGGAGGGTAAGTGGATACAGTACAGGGGGCAGGAGGGAACAGTACAGGGGGGAGGGTAAGTGGACAAAGTACAGGGGGCAGGAGGGTACAGTACAGGGGGGAGGGTAAGTGGACAAAGTACAGGGGGCAGGAGGGTACAGTGCAGGGGGAGGGTAAGTGGACACAGTACAGGGGGCAGGAGGGAACAGTACAGGGGGGAGGGTAAGTGGACAAAGTACAGGGGGCAGGAGGGTACAGTACAGGGGGAGGGTAAGTGGACACAGTACAGGCGGTAGGATGGTACAGTACAGGGGGAGGGTAAGTGGACACAGTACAGGCGGTAGGAGGGTACAGTACAGGGGGAGGGTAAGTGGACACAGTACAGGGGGCAGGAGAGTACAGTGCAGGGGGAGGGTAAGTGGACAAAGTACAGGGGGAAGGTAAGTGTTCAAAGTACAGGGGGCAGGGGGGTACAGTACAGGGGGAGGGTAAGTGGACACAGTACAGGGCGCAGGAGTGTACAGTACAGGGGGAGGGTAAGTGTACACGGTACAGGGGGAAGGGGGGTACAGTACAGGGGGAGGGTAAGTGGACACAGTACAGGCAGCAGGAGGGTACAGTAAAGGGGGGTGGGTAAGTTGACACAGTACAGGGGGCAGGAGAGTACAGTACAGGGGGAGGTTAAGTGGACACAGTACAGGCGGCAGGAAGATACAGTACAGGGGGAGGGTAAATGGACACAGTACAGGGGGCAGGAGAGTACAGTACAGGGGGAGGGTAAGTGGACACAGTACAGGGGCAGGAAAGTACAGTACAGGGGGAGGGTAAGTGGATAAAGTACAGGGGGCAGGGGGGTACAGTACAGGGGGAGGGTAAGTGGGCACAATACAGGGGGCAGGAGGGTATAGTACAGGGGGAGGGTAATTGGACACAGTACAGGGGCGGGGGTACAGTACAGGGAGAGGGTAAGTGGACACAGTACAGGCAGCAGGAGGGTACAGTACAGGGGGAGGGTAAGTGGACACAGTACAGGGGGCAGGAGGGTACAGTACAGGGGAAGGGTAAGTGGGCACAGTACAGGGGGAGGAGAGTACAGTACAGGGGGAGGGTAAGTGGACACAGTACAGGGGCAGGAGGGGGGTACAGTACAGGGGGAGGGGAAGTGGACACCGTACAGGGGCAGGAGGGTACAGTACAGGGGGAGGGCAAGTGGACACCCTACAGGGGGCAGGAGGGTACAGTACAGGGGGAGGGTAAGTGTACACAGTACAGGGGGCAGGAGAGTACAGTACAAGGGGAGGGCAAGGGGGCACAGTACAGGGGGCAGGAGAGTATGGTATAGGGACAGTAATGTATAATACAGAGCTGCTCTCACAGATCCTAGCTATTCTGACAAGCTGTCACTGGGGAAAGAAAGAAAAGAACATCCATCATAAAAGTGTGTACCACAGTAAAATGTTATATAGTGTGATAGAGATATCAAGAATAAGTAATATATGTACATTCCGAAGTGCTGGTACAATAAACAATAAGCATAAAACATACACGTCACACAAGAAAATCCAACAAAACTGTGCTGTGATAAACGTGTACAGACCCACTGCAAACTATTTGCTCGGACTTCAGTGTACCATCACCAAAACAAAGCATATACCATTTGCTTACCAAAAAAATTAGACTCCTTAAACTTATTAGGTCACATGCACTTGTCATCAGCTGGATATTTACAACCACTTCACTCAAAAAACAGCACTGCAGGCATAGTATCTTGGTCCGGTACCAACCACAGGGAACCCCTGTAAATGCAAAGAATAAAGCAACACCAGGACAAGTAAACAATTTGTTGCTTTATCCCAGTAAATTTGCTGTAAGTACATTACTTTAATAAAGCAGATAATAAATGTCCTGATAATGCATACAATATGTTATTATTCTTTGCATACACGGGGTTGCTGTGGTTGGTACCTAACCAGGCAGAGTGGTGAAAGGACGCTCCTGGGAGAAAGTTATTATAACTGCCTTGTCACTTTTTGAGTGAAGTGGCTGTAAATATCCCGCAGATGACAAGTGCATGTAACTTCAAAAATTTAAGGAATCACATTTTTTGGTAAGCAAATGGTATGTGCTTTGTTTTGGTGATGGCACACCGAAGTCTGTGCAAACAGCTTGCAGTGGATATGCACAAGATTGTGACAGAACAATTGGAGTATGTGTGTGCGTCTGTATATATATAATTCTTGACATCTATCACATTGCACTTTAGGCACTTTCACATGAAGGATCCAATCGGGTCCACCTGTAATATTTTCAGGCAGACCTGATCGGACCCTCCATTCTCTTCTATGGAGCGGTGGATGTAAATGGACTTTTGCCACTTACACCCACCTACCTTCAATCCGACCCAACAAAAACAAACTGAAGGGGGATCCATTACCCTCTGTCTGGGCTGATCAGGATGAATGTCAGTTGGGTATAAACAGACAGTCTGACTGCACATAGAGCAGTATGGGCTGTGTCTGTGTCCGCTTGGCATAAGTGAAGCAAATACAGACCTGTTAACCTCTTGCTCTGCTCGGAGGGTAGTCAGCAGACAGACTCCCTGCTGAGCAAAGCAGAGTCTGTCCCACGTGAAAGGGGCCTCATTGATGTCTTGTTTTGTCCCATCACCTTTGCTCTGTCTGCCCCCATGTATTCTCTAACTGTCATCATCTCTCTTATTCCCTTGCTCTGTCCTTATATCCCCTTCTCTGCCCAATCTATCCCTCCTCTATCTCTAGATGGTCCCTATTATGTACATGCAGCAGGCTGTGTAATCAGTACAGTCCCACATGATACAGCACCTTACCTCTACCCTCCTCTTAGGATCCATGCCATTCCTCCTACTGTGTCTGCTGGCCCCTCCCCCGGTCTCACTCGGCCCCTCCCCCCTCCTCTCACTTACTTCCAGTTCACCAACCAGTTTGCTGGAATGGAGGCAGTTCTGGTACCGCCCACGTGGGAGGAGATTCTCTTGGATAGAAGCAGCAACTGATCGATGTGCTGAAATGAAAGGCCATCATCTGCCTTTCATGTGGGAGGAGGAGGGGCCGCGGAAGCTCATGAAAGTTAGTGTGGAAGCTGAAGCTTGCAGTACCCGGCGCTGCATGTTACCGGTCTGATGTCTGCTTTGCTGAGCAGGGCGCTGCCGGCATAAGCACTTGAAGGACCATCAGCTTCAGTGCCCCCCTCTCCTGCCGCCCTAAGGTGGCCTTATACTAACGCCAGCGGCCAGCCCTGCTGAGTGTCTCTCTCTGTGATCCGGAGCTGTCAGCCTCAGAGGTGGCTCTCTAATTAGACAGATCAGGCAGCCGCGAGGCCCCTCCCAGTGCCGGGCCTAAGGCGACCGCCTAATATGCCTAATTAGAGAGCCGCCTCTGGTCGTTAACAAGGGGTGTGATGTGGGACACACTGAAGGCATTTCTAAGGGGTATATTAATTCAGCAAGTAACACAAATTAAAAAAACTCCAAGAGAATGGGAAAGTGAGATTAGGAGGGAGCTGGTGAAAATAGAAAGGGAATATGTACAAGATCCCTCCTTGGAGAGACAAAGAATATGGTTAAATAAACAATGAGATTATAGAGCAGTAGTAATTAGAAAGGCAGAAAACAAGAAATTATTTCAGAAACAAGCAGCATTTGGAGCGAGGGAAAGTGTGGGAAGGATCTTGGCTCAATAAGTGACTCCCCACACTCTGTGGTCCCTGTGATTAAGTTATTAAACTGAGAAATCTCAACAGAAATATCAGAGATTACGGATACATTTAAGGGTTATTATGAACGTTTATATAGATTGCGAGGGACCGCAGTGGGTAAGGAATTGGATGACGACTTTCTCGTGAATATAAAGATTCCGGTTCTTATGGATACTGATAGAGAGGAAATGGGGGCCCCGATAACGCTATATGAAATACAACAAGCAGTGACAGAAATGGCCAATCAGAAATCCCCAGGACCGGATGGCCTTCCGGTGGAAACTTACAAACAGTACAGAAAAGTATTGCTCCCAAAGTTTTTTAAAAAGGTGTTGAGATGGGCAGAAGAGGGGGGGGGGGGAAATTACCGACATCAATGACAGAAGCCACAATAATGGTGCTCCCCAATGAAGGGAAGGATCCTTTGGATGCCACTTCTTATAGACCAATCCCCCTACTTTGTTCTGACATAAAGATTCTAGCTAAGGTAATGGTAATTAGGTTAAATAAAATTATCCCCAAAATCATACATGCAGACCAAACAGAATTTATCCCCGGGAGATCGACCAGTATGAATGTTAGGAGGGCTTTCCTAAATATACAGATGCCTATAGAAAATACAGGAACAAGAGCGATTATGTCTTTGGACGTATTTAAGGCATTTGACAGTTTGTAGTGGGGGTATATATAGCAAGTGTTGAGGGAATTTGGTTTTGGTCCTCGTTTTATTAATTGGTTGAAAATAATGTATAATGGACCAAGTGCAAGAATAAGGGCCAACAAGGTTTATTCGAGTAAGATACTACTGGAAAGAGGGACTAGACTGGGGTGTCCACTATCCCCCTTATATTTGCATTAGCTATGTAGCCACTAGCTATAGCAATTAGATCAAACCCAGATATGAAAGGATTTGTGAGAGGGTCAAGTGAAGAGAAAATTGCATTATATGCAGACGATGTGCTCCTCTTCCTGGGAGACATGGGGAACTCCCTTAGGACGGGGATGGGCATTGTCAGGGAATTTGGAAGACTCTCAGGCCTGGTAATAAACTGGGAGAAGTCGGCACTTAAGCCAATTGACCCCATAGAGAACCAATTAACTCCAGAGATACCTCAATTGGAAGTTGAGATGGGGGGGGGGAAGAGTGCTGCAATTGGTCTAAATTTGGCCTGACCCTCATCCCAAATAATTGGTATGTTCGAGAGGAGATGCCTCAGCGGGACTTTTAAGGGAAAGGACAAATAATTAGTGGTCAGATATATTACTTGAAAAAGTTTTATTTACTAAAGTGGTATGGGCAAAAAAGAGCCCATGTAGTAGAAGGATATATTAAAGTGTGTAAATACAGAGACAACAGGGATGCAGTAAACAATGAACACAGAGAGCAAAATACAGGCAATATATTCCGATGTGTTTTGAGTCTTTCAACTCTTCAGGGCAATGGATTAGCATAAATACAGTATATATCTATAAAGAAAAAAATAACATAAGAAACAGGTATAGCTGATATTGTAAATACAACAATCATAGTCCTAGTAGTGTATTAACACTGGGTTAGAACTGTGTTATATTGACCCTGTATTAAAAGCTCAGTTCGATGAACATGGGCTGTTTTTTGCTTATACCACTTTTTTTACACAAAAGTAAATAAAACTTTTCAAGTAATATATCTGACCACTAAGTATTTGTCCTTTCCCTTAAAAGTCCCGCTGAGGCATCTCCTCTCGAACATAGCAATTGGAAGTTGTGAAGAAACTGATATACTGTCAGGGCTGGCTTAGCCCTTCCTCCTCTGGGCTGGCCGCTCAGCTGTCGGCTAATTGCCAGCTCTCTTCTCTCTCTTCAGTTACCAGCTGTTCCCGATGATGCTCGTCTGGCCTGCCTATATAAAGTCTTCCAGCTCATTTCTCCTTTGCCTTCACGTTTGGTCACATCACTAGGAACCATCTCCTGCTGTTGTTTCAAGACTGGCTTGCTAACATCCCTCCTGGCTTCCATCCTGCTTGCAGTTGCTCTCCTTGGATCCCTGACTTCTGGACTGGCTGACTACCTGATCTGGCTACCGGACTCTGGCTTTCTTGACTACGCTTTTTCCTATTTATCTTTTTATTAATAAACAAGTGTGATTAGATTGTACTTCTGTCTGTCTGTTTCATGGTTCCTGACAGTACGTGAAGGCCATGAATTCAGAAGATACAGTCAATCCACTTGTTGGTAATATTTTTTCCAGATTGGATGAGCAAGATCACCGCATGGATCAGTTTGCCTTGGCGTTACAAACGCTCCTGAATCGCACGGCTCACCTGGAATCCCCCACGGTACAACCCCAGTCGCAGGCCGTCCCTGCTGTTGCACCCGTCTCTGTGCAGGCACCCGCCTCAAGTATTACCTCTATAAGGAGGCATGTCTGGTTCTGCTCTGCTTCCCCAGCGATTTGGGGGCGATCCAGTTCAATGCAGAGGTTTTCTCAATCAGGTTAAGATATACTTCTAAATGCTGCCCCAGGTGTTTCCCATGGACAGAAGCAAAGTAGGTTTCATGATATCTTTGCTTTCTGAGAGAGCCTTGGCCTGGGCCAACCCTCTATGGGAGACACAAAAACCTGTTGTCTTGAGTTACCCTCAGTTTGTGGCCTCCTTTAAAAGGTTTTTTGACGTTCCCACAGTGCCTCATGTCCATCAAACAGAGTACGAGAACTGTTGCCGACTACGCCATTGAATTCCGTACTCTGACAGCAAAGGTTGCTTGGAACAATGAGGCCCTCCTGGCTGCTTTTTCTCATGGTCTCTCGGATTCCATCAAGGATGAGATAGCAGCCCGAGATATACCCACTGAGCGGTTTCATCCGCAAATCCTAGTCTCCTGCTGGTGCTGGTTTCTTCTATGTGAAAAAGAATAGCGGTGAACTGAGACCTTGTATAGTTTATAAGGGTCTCAATCATGTCACGATTAAGAATGCCTACCCGATTCCATTGACTACTGAGTTATTTGACCGCCTCAAGGGAGCAACGGTTTTCATGAAGCTTGACCTGAGAGGGGCATACAATCTCATGTGCATTAAGGAGGGCGACGAGTAGAAGACTGTGTTTAATACCAGAACAGGCCATTATGAATACCTGGTAATGCCTTTTGGCTTTTGTAACACCCCAGCAGTTTTCCAGGAATTTATTAACGATGTCCTCTGAGATTTGTTGCAGTTGTTTGTGGTGGTTTATCTCGATGATATCCTCATATTTTCCAAGTCCCTGGAGAGCCACCACACAGATGTCTTTCGTGTTCTTCAGAAACTGAGAGAGAACAATCTCTATTGTAAACTGCAGAAGTGCGAGTTCCATCGGGAACAGGTTACATTCCTGGGCTATGTCATTTCCACTGCTGTTTTTTCAATGGACCCAGAGAAACTTTAGACAGTCCTACAGTGGCCTCGACCCGTGGGTTTACGTCCTCTGCAGCGTTTCCTGGGCTTTGCCAATTACTATCGGAAGTTTATTCGTAACTTCTCATCTCTGGTCAAGCCTCTGATTGATATGACCAGAAAGAACGGTAACCCACAGAGTTGGTCTCCGGAGTCCATTAAGGCCTTTGAGACTCTCAAGGCTGCCTTTGTTTCTGCTCCTGTGTTGGCACATCCTGATCCTACGTTGCCTTTTATCCTAGAAGTTGATGCTTCTAAAACTGGAGTTGGCGCCCTTCTGTCTCAACGTCCTAACTCTGAGAGTGCTATGCATCCGTGTGGCTACTTTTCCAAGAAATTGTGACCTGCTGAGTGCAATTATGAGATTGGTGACAGAGAGCTGTTGGCGATCATTTTAGCCCTGAAAGAATGGAGACATCTCCTTGAAGGTACCACTGTGCCCGTTCTTATTCTTACTGACCATAAGAATCTTACATTCTTGTCTGAGGCTAAGCGACTCTCCCACAGAAGGGCATGATAGGCTCTTTTCTTGTCGAGCTTTAATTACATTGTCTCATTCTTACCCGATACTAAGAATGTAAGGGCGGATGCCTTGTCACGACAATTTTCCTCCACTTCCAAGTCAGAGCCGGTTCCGGTTCCTATGATTCCTCCGGATCGTATCTTAGCTATGGTTCGCACCAGTCTTACTTCTCCTTTGGGTGACAAAATTCTTGCTGCTCAGGTCCATGCTCCTACCGATAAACCTTGTGACTGCTGCTTTGTCCCAGCGAGTCTCCGTACTGCAGTGCTTCAGACTTACCATTCTCCCAAGGCAGATGGCCATCCTGGGAAGAATCAACTCATTTGGGACATCTCCCAACAATTCTGGTGGCCTAGTCTACGGGCTGATGTTACTACTTTTGTAGCTGCCTGTCCCGTGTGTGCTCAGAGTAAGACTCCACGACACCTTCCAGTGGGCATCCTACAACCCATACCCAATGGAGAGGGGCCCTGGACTCACCTGTCTATGGATTTCATTGTGGAATTGCCCAACTCCAAAGGCAACACGGTTATCCTTATGGTGGTGGACCGGTTCTCAAAGATGTGTCATTGTATTCCACTTAAGAAGTTGCCCACCTCTAAGGAACTGGCTTCCATTTTTGCTCAGGAGATCTTTCGCTTACATGGGCTAGTCCTTGGAGCAATTCCTACGTTGCTATATTTCTGACTATCATAACAACTGGTCTGACCTATTACCTTGGGCAGAGTTTGCTCACAACAGTGCCTTGAATTCTGCCTCCCGATTGTCTCCATTTATGGCGAATTATAGTTTGCAACCTTCCATGTTGCCTGACTCGTTTGTTCCGCAGAGTATTCCTGCGTTAGAGGAGCATCTCTGTGGTCTTCGTTCCACTTGGGTACAAGTCCAGGAGGCTTTACGTAATGCTAATGATAGTTACAGACTCCATGCTGACCGCAGACGCCTGCCAGCGCCTTCCTACCAGGTTGGAGACAGGGTCTGACTGTCATCTCGCAACCTCCGGCTTCGTGTTCCCTCACTGAAGTTTGCACCTCGGTTTATTGGGCCATTCCGTATCCTTTGCAGGATTAACCCAGTAGCTTACACGTTGGAACTTCCTCCTAGTATGCGCATCTCAAATGTGTTTCATGTCTCCTTATTGAAACCGTTGGTCTGTAACCGATTTACAACCTCGGTGCCACGTCCTCACCCTATTCAGGATGAGAACCATGAGGAGTATGAGGTACAATCCAATGTTGACTCCCGTAGGTTCCGTGGGCGCATACAGTACCTGGTGCATTGGAAGGGGTACGGTCCGGAGGAACGCTCCTGGGTTTCATCCTCTGACGTACATGCTCCTGTCCTCCTCTGCAAGTTCCATAGACTGTTTCCCCTCAAGCCTGGGGGCCCTCTGAGGGAGAGGGGTCATTGGGGGGGGGGGTACTGTCAGGGCTGGCTTAGCCCTTCCTCCTCTGGGCTGGCCGCTCAGCTGTCGGCTAATTGCCAGCTCTCTTCTCTCTCTTCAGTTACCAGCTGTTCCCGATGATGCTCGTCTGGCCTGCCTATATAAAGTCTTCCAGCTCATTTCTCCTTTGCCTTCACGTTTGGTCACATCACTAGGAACCATCTCCTGCTGTTGTTTCAAGACTAGCTTGCTAACATCCCTCCTGGCTTCCATCCTGCTTGCAGTTGCTCTCCGTGGATCCCTGACTTCTGGACTGGCTGATTACCCGATCTGGTTTATGAAGTTTGGACTGGTTGACTACCCGATCTGGCTACCAGAATCTGGCTTGCTTGACTACGCTTTTTCCTATTTATCTTTTTATTTTTATTAATAAAACAAGTGTGATTAGATTGTACTTCTGTCTGTTTCATGGTTCCTGACAAATACCTAGGAATATATGTAACAAAAGACCCCAATGAATTTATAAGTAATAATCTAACACCTCTTCTGGACAGATTTAAAAAGAAATCTGATATCGGTCCACGTTTTCCACTATCAGTGGCAGGGAGATATAATCTCATTAAAATGCTGTGGATGCCACAATTACTATATCCGTTACACAACACGCCAGTATGGATAGATAAGAAATGGTTTAAAAAGGTTGATGCGCTGTTTAGAGACCTGATCTGGAAAAGAGGGAAGTCCAGAATAAGTCTTCAGACATTACAACTACCAACAAGGGAGGGGGAAAGGCGGTAACCCCATGTGTTGCGTGTTATATACAGTGCACATGCGTGAAACTCCGCCCGCCCCGACGTTCTTTCTAGATATTCCCCGCCCCTTCACTTTCGGCGCAGTGGGGAGAGCAGATGGCGGAGAGAACGCAGGTGAGCAATTATAGTTCCATGAACGAGGAGGAGGGTGAGGAAAGCCCGGAGCCTGAAATGTCCCGATCCAGGAAGAGAAGATTTAAGGCCTCAAATATGTCTTTTGGAGCGATGTTGGAGATGGTGGACATATTGAACAGGACCGACTATGATGGACCTTACCCAAACCTAAATATCAGAAAGGCCAAGATCATGACTAAAGTTGTGAAGAGTCTTCAGAAGAATTTTGGGGTACGCCGATCCAAGGATCAACTGAGAAACACTGGTCAGACCTGAAACTGAGGGAGCACGATCAGTACAGAAGGATCAAGCGTGTTCTTCAAAAAAGTAAGTAGTTGTCGTGTGTTCATATCATTATTCTTGCTTGCATACTGCTCCATGTGCTTGGATTTCATGTTACATAGTTACATAGTTAGTCAGGTTGAAAAAAGACACAAGTCCATCCAGTTCAACCAAAAAATGTTGTGCATTTTAAAATGGCCACTTTCAAGTTCATGGTTTCATTCGTTCGTAAGAAACATTGTTCTGCAGGCAAGTTTTCCAGCTTAACAAAGTGTCCACAATAATGTTCTCACCTTGGAACTCAGCCAAAAAACACAATTGTACAACACTTCCAAGTAATGTTTCATATTCCTATTTCTGCCCTCTGTGTGCTAATTATTCTTTTTTTACATTCTCATAGGGGAGAGAAGACTCGGCAAGTATGAGGACACCAGGGACCCCACCCCTCCCAAAGAAGGCCAAATTCCAAAACAAGAAGCAGGAGGAGGAAGGAGAGATCGTTGAAGTTGGACAAATTGTGACCACAATAGGTGAGTGTCAGAGAACACAGCTTCTGGTAAGCTCATCAATGTATGTCACCATATTTATAATACATGGTGTGTTTATTTGCTTTGTTTTGTAGGTGATGTGGAAGAAGAATCCCATTTTACCAGTGAAAGTGCCCAGATCCTGATTGGGGAGATAATGGGGTGCAATCAGGATTTAGAAAATATACAGCAAAACATCAATGATGTTAAAAATAAAATGGAGAACATCATTAATGTTTTGGGGAAAGTGTGAAACAGCACAAACTAGCTAGGATTTTATTTTTTTGTCTTTTAACCACTTAAGGACCGCCGCATGGCAATGTACGTCGGTGCAATGGCACCGACAGGCACAAGCACGTACATGTACGTGCTCGCCTTCCAGCGGGTGGGGGGTCCGATCGGACCCCCTCCCGCTGGATGCGGCGGTCCGTTTCACTGCAGGAGCGATCCGGGATGAGGGGATGGCCGTTGGTTTCTGGCCATCCCCTCTCGATCGCTCCTGGTGAATGAGAAGCTTCCTCCCACTGTGTACAGTAAACACAGGCAGGGGAGGAAGTGATGTCATTCTCCTCGGGGTGGTCTTATTGACCGGACTACGAGAGAACACAGTAAGTGTGCACCAACACTACACTAACTACACTAACACATAGGCACACACAGGCACACAAACCCCCCGATCACCCCCCGATCCCCCCCAGTCACAGTGTCACTGATTGCAGTGATCATTTATTTACTGATCACTTCATTTAGTGTCAGTTGTGACAGTAAAAACTGTCAGGGCAGTTAGTGTTAGGGGGCTACCCTGGACCTACCACCCCCAATAAAGGTTTAACCCCCTGATTGCCCCTAGAGTTAACCCTTTCACCCCTCCAACACTCCACCCTTTCACCCCCTTTTGCCAGTGTCACTAGGTAGCTAGTTATTTTTTTAGGTTCACCGCCAGGTTTTTATAGCGCTAGGTACCCCGATATACTACCCAATAATGGTTTTAACCCCTGATTGCCCCTAGTTAACCCTTTCACCAGCGATCACCGTATAAGTGTCACTAGTGACGCTGGTTAGCCAGTTAGTTGTTTAGGTTCCCCGTCAGGTTTTTATATAGCGACAGGGACCCCCATATACTACCTAATAAAAATTTGAACCCCCTGATTGCCCCTAGTTAACCCTTTCACCACTGATCACCGTATAAGTGTTACGGGTGACTGGTTAGTTTGCTTTTTGTAGCATCAGGGCACCCGCCATTTATTACCCAATAAAGGTTTAACCCCCTGATCACCCGGCGGGTGATATCAATTAGGTTTTAGGGTCAGGGTCTGCGTCACCCCAGGCAGCGCTAGGTTAGTGCCAGTACCGCTAACACCCACGCGCAAAGCATAAACCTCCCGTAGTGGTATAGAATCTGAACAGATCAATATCTGATCAGATCTATACTAGCGTCCCCAGCGGTTTAGGGTTCCAAAAAAACGCATTGTTAGCAGGATCAGCCCAGATACCTGCTAGCACCTGCGTTTTGCCCCTCTGCCCAGCCCACCCAAGTGCAGTATCGATCACTGTCACTTACAAAACACTAAACACATAACTGCAGTGATCGCAGAGTCAGGCCTGATCCCTGCATTTGCTAACATTTTTTGGTAACGTTTTATATTTAAATCCGGAAGGCAGTGCTTGGATTTCGGGGTCCCGTACACGGCTAGGCTCCCCACATGTGGTATCCCCGTACTCGGTAGAAGCAACAGAATTTATTTTGGAGTGTAATTTGACTTATGCCCATAGCATGTGTGAGCAATATATCATTTAGTGACAACTTTGTGCTATTTTGGCATTTTATGGCCTTCAAAACTGTGATAGGTAGTGAGGAGTGAAATCTAAAATTTGCACCCTTAGAAATCCTGAAGGCAGTGATTGGATTTCGGGGGGCCATACGCGGCTAGACTCCCAAAAAGTCCCACATATGTGGTATCCCTGTACTCAGGAGAAGCAGCAGCAGAATATATTTTGGGGTGCAATTCCACATATAACTATGGCATGTGTGAGCAATATCATTTAGTGACAATTTTTTGTAAACTTTTTTTATTTATTTTTTTGTGTCATTATTCAATCACTTGGGACAAAAAAAAAATTTTTTTTCTCAAAATTTTCGGTCTTTTTCCATTTATATTGCAAAAAATAAAAATTGCAGAGGCAATCAAATACCATCAAAAGAAAGCTCTATTTGTGGGAAGAAAAGGACGCAAATTTTGTTTGGGTACAACATTGCACGACCGCGCAATTACCAGTTAAAGCAGTGCGAAATTGTAAAAAGACCTCTGGTCCTTAGGCTGAAAATTGGTCCGGGGCTGAAGGGGTTAAACCACAACTTTTGTATATCCAAATTTGGAAGATGCACAGAGTGTATCAACATGCGCTATTTCCCATCATGGGGGATCAATGTACGTGTTTTGTGGAAAGTGGCTGAGTTGAAGGGGTTGCAGCCCCAAAACATGTACATTGATCCCCCATGATGGGAGATAGCACATGTTGACACACGCATCTTTCAAATTTGGATTTTCCAGGGGTGACACCCCATGTGATGAAGGCAATATCAGCCCAATTTGTACATACATGTCTGATATTGTCTTCACTTTTCAAAGTTGAACTTTGTAAGTTCCTGTGTTCTGTATGTTACGCTTTGATACATGCCTGTTTACACAAAAACACCAAGTAAACTAAATTTTCCAGAAATAATGTTTTTGATACACCCAATTTGTTGGTTTGTTGTAAAACCCTTTTCTAAACGCACATGTGAGTGTGGTTTGATTAAAAATTTAAATGAACAATGTGTGGCTTCCTTTTTTTATTGCGCAAATGATGTATTTGGAGTAAAATTTTTGTTTTCGGTGACAATGGGTGTTATTTACTAAAGGTAACTCCACTTTGCACTCCAAGTGCAGTTTTGCAGTGCACTTGTAGTGCATAGTGGATGTTCCTTTAGTAAATAACACCCACAGTGATGTGTTAATTTTGACAATCATGCCATTTTTCTGCCATGGTGCTGAAAATGAGCAAGATTTTGGTCAGTAATGCACTACATACATTAGTTACCAAAAGCAAGGTGTGTGTGTAGCAGACCCACAACATAATAACATTATCTGAAGAAGAGACTGTCCCCTCATCTCGCTCATAACTTGGGTTTACACTGTTGGTGAAAAAGGCACAACAAGAAAAAACATAAATTTACCTAGGAGACACCTAGAACAAAGCCAAGCAGTAAATGTAAACAAATATTGGAGTTTCAAAGAAAAAAATATTCTTAAAATGCCGCTTAGACATTGTCTGGCATATCAATGGCCCCCCTACCCACAAAGTAGTCCATGTATTGTGTTCTAACCTCACAGGCGCTTTGGGGGGGGAAAGCCAGGACGAGCAGCTTCAAGGCCCGTGAAGTTATCATTTTCCAGAAAGTCTGCTTCTTGGACAACTGAGACCGCATAGTTTGCAGAATGTCTTTTTAGGAAATTGTGCAGAACACAGCAGGCCAGCACAATGTGATTTAGTTTGTATTCCGCCAAAAAAAGGCGGAACCGGCTGGCCAGTATTCCAAAGGTGTTCACCGCCACTCTTCGGGCTCTGGACAGGCGAAAATTAAAAATCCTCTGGTCTGGGGTGAGGGTCCTCATCGGGAAAGGCCGCATCAGATGGTTTGCCAGGGCAAAAGCCTCCTCCGCGACGAAGACGAACGGGAGTCCTTCCTGATTCTCCTCTGGGGGGTGGCAAGCCCAGACTGCCACTCTGGAGATGCCAGTAGAACTCCATCCGTGAGAACACTCCACCATCCGACATCCGTCCATTTTGCCCCACGTCCACATACAAAAACTCATATGTTGCAAACACCACCACCAACATCATGATACTATGAAACCCCTTGTACCGTATATACTCGAGTATAAGCCGAGATTTTCAGCCTCTTTTTTGAGGCTGAAAGTGCCCCCCTCGGCTTATACTCGAGTCATCGCTGTCTGCCTGCTCGATCAGCGTGTCGAGCAGACAGACAGCGGCCATTCTATAATTCAAAAGCCGCGCCTCCGGCTCCGCCTTCGCCTGTGATAGGCGGAACACTGAATTTCCCAGCAGCCTGTGTTCCGCCTATCACGGACATCGTCTCATCCTCGTACTACGGACGAGGATGAGACGATGTCCGTGATAGGCGGAACACAGGCTGCTGGGAAATTGTGTTCCGCCTATCACAGACAGGGAGGCGCGGCATTTGAACAGGGGAATGGGCGCCGACGAAGAGCGGTGATCCTGGGACGGGACCGGACGGAGGCTCGGCTCGGGACGGGACGGGACCGGACGGAGTCTCGGGACGGGACGGGACCGGACGGAGGCTCGGGACGGGACGGGACCGGACGGAGGCTCGGGACGGGACGGGACCGGACGGAGGCTCGGGACGGGACGGGACCGGACGGAGGCTCGGGACCGGACGGAGGCTCGGGACACAGGTAGGCTGGACACACAAGGCCACACACACACACACACACACACGGATGGACACACACACACACAGGGATGGATGGATGGATGGACACACACACACACAGGGATGGATGGATGGATGGACACACACACAGGGATGGATGGATGGATGGACACACACACACAGGGATGGATGGACACACACACACACAGGGATGGATGGATGGATGGACACACACACAGGGATGGACAGGCATATCTCACCCTCGGCTTATACACGAGTCAATAGGTTTCCCAGTTTTTTGGGGGTAAATTGGGGGCCTCGGCTTATACTCGGGTCGGCCTATACTCGAGTATATACGGTAGTTAAAATAGTACGACCCCGAGTTGGGTGGTGGGACGATGCGGAAGTGCTTCCCATCAATTGCCCCTCCACAATTGGGAAAGTCCCAACGACTGGCAAAGTGGGAGGCCACAGTCTGCCATTCCTGTGGTGTTGAAGGACACTGTGGAGTGAAACAAGACCAAAAATTTGTAATTTTACAAAACAACATTGCAAGCAGATTAGACGCAAACATTTTTTGGCCAAGTTTGGTATAACATTTTGGCAACTGAGTATTTAAAGCCTAAAGTATAAGGTCCCCTTATCAGAGTCATCACCAATCCCCATCCATCCCCCACCCCCCATCCCCCCCCCCATCTGATGGGCCCTTGCTAAAAAATGAGGGGGGGATGTTTTGGACAGGTAACCCTCTCCACTTGATTGAGAGCTGAATGGCTAAATAATGTGTGATACTTTGGGAAGCCCCTCCTTACTTACACTATTGGCAGCCCACCGGACAGGTAATAAGTGTCATAATACCAAAAAGAAAAACAAAATGGAAGCACATTTTGACATTCTGCTATTACATATCAAGATAATAATAGGGAAAAAATTTTTTTAAAAATGAGAGCATTTGAAAGTATTGAGGCAGGCCCTTGCACTACATGCTTTGGTGAATTCATCCATAAATGTGACCATCAAAAAGGTAGATATAGTGTGTATTGGGTTTGGTAAAGTCAGCAGATAGAGGATTGCTAGCAGCTGAGCTATCAGTTGGGGGGGGGGGGGGGGGGGGGTGTTCCTAATGAGTTTGGTACAACCCAAAAAAAAAAAATCACTCTGCATGAATTGAAGCACACACAGAACATTTGTAGACATTTTAGGGGGTGTTTAGGGGAAAGCAATACCATGGAGCTGACAAAAGACTAAGTAAGTGACTAGACTATAGTTTTATGGGCCAAGAAGAGCATGGTGGGGAAGTTAGTGAGGCACATATGCATGAGGACAAAGGGGCAGACTAGATAAATTAGAGCATATTTCAATGATGGTAATTAGGGAATGAGGAAAGAAATGCAAGACATTAGCAATCATGAAATACATAGAATGTGATGTTAAAGGATAAAACTTACCTTCATATAGTCCTTCTGCAGGACCAGAATGATGGCAGAACAGGTCTTTAGAATAATATTCCCCAGAGCCTGGGGGGAGATGCCTGTAGAGAACTTGAGGTCCTGAAGTCTTCTCCCAGTCGCCAAGTAACGCAACGTGGCGATGAGCCTCTGCTCTGGAGTGATGGCTTGCCGCATGCAGGTATCCTGCCTGGTGATATAAGGGGTCAGCAAAGCCAGCAGACGGTGAAATCATCAGGATTATTCTCCCGGAGCAAAGGCATGTGCGAGAACTGGTCACGCTGGCGCAACCAATTCTTGGTCCACAAACGCCTCCCCTCCCTGTTCATGGACCGGGCTTGTGTCAAAGTAAGAACCCCAACACGAAGCCCCTGCACAGCACAAACTCTACGACGAGTACGTAGACGAAACATGGTTTGAAAACGGTTTGCTGGTCAGAACGGACAACAGAAAGCACCGATAAACAGCAATGCCTGAAAGAACGAACTGAATAGCAGAAGCAAGCAGACAATAAGCAATGCAAATCAAAGCGTACTATACCAAGATATAGTCCACAATGAGAAACAAATACTTACTGACTACACGCACTGATTATCAGATACGCAAAGACAAGCAGAAACTGAAGAGCAGTAGCGATCCGAATCACTAATCTGAAAAGCGCGAATCATCTCTCACCAAACTTCTACTAACACGCGATACACACAAGATCAGCAGAAGGAGCCAAAGGGTGCCGGACGTGGTGCTGAACTTCCCTTTTCTAGTGCCACTGTACGCGGCTTACGTGACCGCGTTCTTGGCAACCGGAAATTACGACAACTTGGTCCGATCGTGTGTATGCAACATCACTTCCGGACCTCGCCCGGAATGAATCCGTCTGAGTTATTCGGTTGTCGGAATCTCCGACCGTGTGTACAAGGGCTTAGAGAGGAGACATATGGTATCGGTTTCACCAGCGCAGAAAATTTCAGCCCTAATGCTGATACATAGAGTATACTACACACCCAAGAGACTGTTTCAGTTTGGACGGAGAACAGATGCCAATTGCCCCAGATGTCAGGAAATGGGGGATTTACTGCATATGGTGTGGAGGTGTCCAAAATTATTTCGTTACTGAACAGGGGTGATTGATTGACTATAAATAAAACCTATGGAATTAAGTTAATAGTGGAACCTAGGTTATGCTTATTAGGACTAGGGGAAGGAAATGGAGGTATGCTAAGACCATTTAAAGTAGTGTTGAGATGCCCTTTTCAAGCTAGAAAAATCATAATGCAAAGATGGCAAGCTAGGACGCCCCCCACTGTAGAAGAATGGATTAGTACAGTAATGGAAACAGTTTGGAAGGAAAAAGTGGTATATACTGTGACATTGGGGTGTTTAGCTCAAGTGGTTAGATGCATTTTCATTCCACATCAGGCAGGCATTTATAGTTAAGGGCCTGGTAGCCCACGTTTATTAAAGGAAAAAAAACAAAGCAATAGTCCATCCAGGAATCCCACGCAGGGGATTAACTTCATTCAGCATACAAATGAAAACATACCAAGCCACCTGGCTCTCAATTGTCAGCAGTTCCTCAGCTTGCTCCCAACAGATGTATCAATTCTTTCCAGCCCCCTGGACTCACCGACTTCCTTAGGCTTCCTGACTCTCAAGGCTTTTAGCCTTTCCCAGTCCCTTACACGGACTACAGTCTCCCACAGGGCAAACCACTCTTCAAACAGCAGCAGCAAGCTGCTCACACTCCACCCTCTACTCCCCACAGCCCCTCGTTATATGGGCTATGTGCAGCTGGGCACACACCCTGCTCGCTATCGTCAAGACCCGGACACAGGGTTGGAGATCCCGCCCCACCCATGACTCGTAGGGATCTCCAAACTACAGAATCCCATTTGGAGCTAGCAAAACCTGGACAGAGCAGTTTTCTCCATTTAAACGCTACACTCTGTAGTCTTGCAGTCCGCAGATATGCAAACTCTGTGTCTGTGTCTCTTTTTCCTCCGATTTCATAAGGACAGAGTCTCGCTCTGTCACATATCCCCCCCCCCCCTTTGTTTCAATCCGGAGGGAGGAACACCAGCACCCATCATCATGGTTGGGACACCTCTGTGCTGGCTGTCAGCCACGTAGGCCCAACCCTTTTTCCGGGTGCGCTTCCAGGAACATTCCCCCCTGGATCTTAACAGGTTCCTATATTGTCCTATACTCAGCCTTCCTCTTCTTTTGGGGTCCCTGGGCTTATTCACTTTTCTTGGGGGAACTCTGCCTTCCTTAGGCCCTCCTTTCAACTTACAAATACCCATATTACCCTTCAACATTTTCTCTTGTTACAGTTTCTCTTGTTACCCACTGCAACCAAATCATTGTTTGCAGAACGAATTCTTAACAGATCACAGCTTTCAATATCATCAGTGCTTTCCAACTCAGTGTTTGTTAGAAGAAGACCTGAGGAGGGGCTACATCCCATGGGACCATAGCACAGCTCCACCTCACCCGTTGTCCAAAACTCCATGGGTACCTGTTCTAACAAACTACTCTGACCCAAGCATAAACCATTTTTTTTCAGGTGTACACATTACATTGTTACGGCAACCAACATTAACACTTTCTCCCACAGTGTCTCTGGGCACCTTAACTTGTACCTCTGGGCCAGTGACAGAAAGCATCTCTGCTACTGCTGAGTCCATTCTGGGCCCTTCCTTCTCATGAGGCCTAGCGGGTAAGACAGTATCTGCGCCCTCTACTGACCACTGCTCAGCCGCACCTCGGACCACACCAGCAGAGATGTTTCTAGTCACTGCATCAGACAGAGAGACCTCTGATATCTCAAGCAGTTCTCTCGCGTGCCTTCCATACCAATCAATAACTAGAAGTACGCTCACAGAGAATCTGGAGATCCTGTGCCAAATGGTTAACCATTGGTCCCACCAATTCCACTCTTGGTCAAGGTTTCCAAGCACCACCTGTACCACCTGGCTCCACCCATTGGTGCTACGCAGCACCACCTGGTCCAACTGCGGTGGAGATACCCAAGTATACAGTAAGTTCATCTTTACCAACTCTAGCATTTCCAGTAAGGTTTCTGTCATCTCTAAACATCCCATGTCTAAACACCAGAACTTTCTAGGGTCTTTTACCCTGTCCAAGACATGGAGGGGGCTCATAAACTGCAGGTTGAGAGGGTGAGTCATTTGAAGAGACCTCATCCTCCTTGGAGGTACCCACAAGCTTGTTGCTCCCCTGGAGCGCTGTCAGACACATGTCTCACACTTATCCCTTCTGCACCAGTGTTGGTGAGCCGCTGCAGGTCATTACAAGTCACACTTTCACTTCGATACTCAACATCATTTAGCTGTGGGGCTGTGGACAACACATCTGCGATGCCAGTGCCCTGGACTGTTTCTTCAAACTGGAGGGCAGCAACCTTTTCAGGGACCAAGACGCCCTTAACCACTGGCGGCTCTGCGATCCCCCTGTCTGGCATAGCAGTTGTGTCCACACCCTTGTTACTTAAGCTAGCCTTACCCAGCATGGCTAGCAACTGTTTGGCCCAGCTGTCCTAGTCCATTGTGGTTCCCTCATCACCTGCTGTAGAAGGCCGCACAGAAACCTGGGATTCATTTGCTTCAACTGCACATTCGTCACTTCTATATAGATCATTTCGTGACACCATACTTTTACCAATGTTGCATTGGGGTGATGCTTCATCACCTAAAGCTTGGTGCAGCACACCATTTTGAACACCTTTTTCTGGTGGCACTACAGACACATCCAGCTTTGTACACTCAGCTTTTGCAGGCTGAATTAACCCCTTGCCCACTGGGTTACACGTAGGGTTGTGGGGCTGTGCCCACATGCTCTCACTGTGTGAATTAGTCCCCCCTTGTTCCACCAGCATAGCACCAGAGCCATCCTGGACAGCCTCTGACGCCAACACATGGAGACCCCATGAGACTTCCATGGACAATCCTGTGCCTCTGCCTGTCATGGGAGATCTCCTACTCTCATCACTGGTAGTGAACACATTACCAACCTCACTCTCAGATATGACATTACAAGAAATACATGTTTCAATGTCATTACACTCATCGCGTTTACCAATAGTATCACTTGTGTTAGTACAATCATTAGCATTCTCATTGCATGTAGACACAACTGCCATTTTTTGTGGATTGTTTATGAGCCCCCATAACCTCTGAGCGACTCTTCACAGCACTCGCACTCTGTAAAGGGGCACTTTTGCCTATTTGGGCAGCTCTATAGCTGACCTGGGAAACTCTCTGCTCCATCACTGCAAGCTCCTCGGAAGTTTCCCTGGGCAACCTTGCAGCAGCTGTCACTAGGGAACATGGTACCAGCACTGTTTTGGTCACCCCTAGCTCATTTTTCCCAGCCATCTGCTGGATCATAGTAGGCACATGCAGAGTCCCCATGTCCCTTTCAGTCTTTAGTCCTGCATCTAGTTGGGCTTTACGCTGCGCCTCCCCAGTACCCTGGGTAGCATACTGCAGCAAGTCTATGTCCATTTGTACTGCGGATCTCCCCACTGGACATACTCCCTCTTCACTGGGTTCAGCATCATAAACTGAAACAGTCTTACCAGTTCCTGCAGCTGATGTCATAGACTTCACTTGAGTGTGTTGTCTCACTGGTGTGGTGTCTCCACAGGCTGACTCCCCCATGTGGCCATGGAGCAACACTGCAGCTTTTCTGGACCCACTGACACCCCCTGTAGGTAACACAAGATCCCTGTTGCTAAGGTTAACTGCAGACTTGCACTTCAAATCTGGTTGGCTATACCTCATGCAGGATTCAGGCTGATGTACCCTTTCTGGACTGACCCCTTTGGCCACCGGTCCCTAGGCTATTTTCTCTTTACAGCCACTTTTTCAAATCTTACAAGGAAGTCCCCAACCTCCTCTGTAGGCAGCATGGGCTGCATATAGTCAGAGGCCAAGATCCCAGCCCCTTGCACTGCGCCCCACTCTTTGCGATTTGGCTTGAACCATTCATTCACCGTCTCACACATCACTGGCCCCTTTTGACTGGCCCTACAAGGTGGAGACATCTTCTCAGGCCACTTCCTCTTTAACTTGATTTAACATGAACTTATTGCTTTTTGACTGCTTCATCCTTGCAATCACATGCACACAGCAGGTTGTAACAGTTCTTAGCAGAGGAAAAAAAAAAATATGATGTTTGATTCTTCTTTCACAGGTACATAACCTGCATGCAACACAGTCCATCAAATACCTATGCGCAATGCTGTTCACCTGGCTGCCACACAGCTAGCAGTAGTTCCTGATGCGACTCACCATGGAGCAAGGACCCGGATTCCACCGTCTACATGCCCGCATTCGAGCACCACTTGTGACATTGGGGTGTTTAGCTCAAGTAGTTAGATGCATTTTCAGTCCACATCAGGCAGGCATTTATAGTTAAGGGCCGGGTAGCCCACGTTTATTAAAGGAAAAAAAAACAAAGCAATAGTCCATCCAGGAATCCCACGCAGGGGATTAACTTCATTCAGCATACAAATGAAAACATACCAAGCCACCTGCCTCTCAATTGTCAGCAGTTCCTCTGCTTGCTCCCAACAGATTTATCAATTCTTTCCAGCCCCCTGGACTCACCGACTTCCTTAGTCTTCCTGACTCTCAAGGCTATCAGCCTTTCCCAGTCCCTTACACAGACTACAGTCTCCCACAGGGCAAACCACTCTTCAAACAGCAGCAAGCTGCTCACACTCCACCATCCTCCACCCTCTACTCCCCACAGCCCCTCGTTATATGGGCTGTGTGCAGCTGGGCACACACCCTGCTCGCTATCGTCAAGACCCGGACACAGGGTTGGAGATCCCGTCCCACCCATGACTCTCAGGGATCTCCAAACTACAGAATCCCATTTGGAGCTAGCAAAACCTGAAGTAAACTGACAGAGCAGTTTTCTCCATTTAAACGCTACACTCTGTAGTCTTGCAGTCCGCAGATATGCAAACTCTGTGTCTCTTTTTCCTCCAATTTCATAAGGACAGAGCCTCGCTCTGTCACAATACCCAGAGAGGGAATTATAGGGAATTTGAGAAAATGTGGAAACCGTGGATGGAGAAACTGGGTTACCCTATATGAGATGTGAACAAAAAGGGAATTTCCCTAGAATAAATAATAGTGTGATTGCACCTCTAAAGAATAGGAAAAAAAATAAGGAGAAGTGAGAGTATTGGATTTAGAGAAACTGGAAATAGAGAAAAAGTAAAAGAAAATGTATGTATATATAGATTGGCGGAATAATGATGTTGTGTTTAGATTTATTGATTTTGTATTTGATGTGAAAAATTGAATAAAGAATATTTAAATAAATAAAAAAAAATCTTTATGAAATAAATAATAATAAAACATGACTATAAAAAACGATTGTAAACATTATTATAGAGAGCTGGCTTTTAACCACTTAAGGACCGCCACATGGCAATGTACGTCAGTGCAACGGCACCGACAGGCACAAGCACGTACATGTACGTGCTCGACTTCCAGCGGGTGGGGGGTCCGATCGGACCCCCTCCCGCTGGATGCGGCGGTCCGGTTCACTTCAGGAGTGATCCGGGATGAGGGGATGGCCATTGGTTTCTGGCCATCCCCTCTCGATCGCTCCTGGCGAATGAGAAGCTTCCTCCCCTGTTTAAGTGTAAACACAGGAAGGAGGAAGTGATGTCACTCCCCTCGTGGCGGTCTTTTTGACCTGACAGCGAGGAGAGAAGACATCCAAGTAAGTGCACCAACAGTCCACTGACACATAGGTACACATAGGCACACTTTTCACCCCAGTCACCCCCCGATCGGCCCCCGCCCCCCCCCCCAGTCACAGTGTCACAGATTGCAGTGATCATTTATTTACTGATCACTGCATTTAGTGTCAGTTGTGACTGTAAAAAGTGTCAGGGCAGCTAGTGTTAGGCCCCTTTAGGTCCAGGGTAGCCCCCTACCCCCCTAATAAAGGTTTAACCCCTTGATTGCCCCGCCCAGTTAACCCTTTCACCCCCTTTTACCAGTGTCACTAAGCGATCGTTTTTCTGATCGCTGCATTAGTGTCACTGGTGCCGCTAGGAAGATAGTTTTTTTTTAGGTTCACCGCCAGGTTTTTATAGCGTTAGGTACCCCGATATATAACCTAATAAAGGTTTTAACCCCTTGATTGCCCCTAGAGTTAACCCTTTCACCAGCAATCACTGTATAAGTGTCACTATTGATGCTGGTTAGCCAGTAAGTTATTTAGTTATTTAGGTCCCCCATCAGGTTTTTATATAGCGTCAGGTACCCCCATATAAATACCCAATAAAGGTTTTAACCCCCTGATTGCCCCTAGTTAATCCTTTTACCAGTGATCACCGTATAAGTGTTACGGGTGACGCTGGTTAGGTAGTTCGCTTTTTATAGCATCAGGGCACCCGCCATTTATTACCCAATAAAGGTTTAACCCCCTGATCATCAATTAGGTTTTAGGGTCAGATAGGGTCTGCGTCGCCCCAGGCAGTGCTAGGTTAGTGCCAGTACCGCTAACACCCACGCGCAAAGCATACACCTCCCTTAGTGGTATAGAATCTGAACAGATCAATATCTGATCTGATCAGATCTATACTAGCGTGCCCAGCAGTTTAGGGTTCTAAAAAAACACATTGTTAGCGGGATCAATCCAGATACCTGCTAGCACCTGCGTTTTGCCCCTCCGCCCAGCCCAGCCCACCCAAGTGCAGTATCGATCGATCACTGTCACTTACAACACACATAACTGTAGCGTTCGCAGAGTCAGGCTTGATCCCTGCGATCGCTGCGATCGCTGACAGCCTAGGTGCTTTTTTTACCTGTGAGTCTCACTAGTGTACCCATAAATTTAGAGGCCAAAATGGCAAAGCGAAGGTACACTAGTGAAGAGGCCTACACGTTTCTGAGCATGACAGATAGTGAAGAGGAAGACACTGATCTGTCAGATTCAGGCTCAGAATACGAACCTGTAGAGGACAGCGGCTCCATGACAGATAGCTCTGACGACGAAGATGAGGTCCCTGCTAACGTCAGGTGTACCCGACCCCGATCTTCTGATGTTGTTGAGGTGCAGGAACCGCAGGTCCCTCGTATGGAGTAGAGAGCCAGTACTAACGCCGCTCATCCTTCTGGTGAACTGGCAAGCACCAGCGGCCTAGTACACCCTGGACGTACATCCAGCACTGCAGTATCACGTGGTGACGTGGCGAGTCCCATAAGTGCAGTTCAAGCTGGCGAGGTGGCAAGCACAAGTAGTGTCCCGCTGCCACCAAGAAGAAGAAGACAAGGGCAGGCCCGTCATTCCCATAGTGCCCTTCCTGCAGAATTCGCCAATCCTGATTGGGTGCCTACCACTTCTGCAGCACCAGTACTTCCCCCATTCACTGCCCAACCCGGTATTCAGGTGGATACGGATGATTTTACGCCACTTGATTTTTATTCTCTGTATTTCACGGAAGGTCTCTATAGATCTATTGTGGACCAAACTAATTTATATGCTGGTCAACACATCGCCGCTAATCCCCAGTTGCCTTCCCTTGCCAGAGATTGGAAACCAATTACGGTTTCCGAATTTAAGACCTTTCTGGGCCTTTCCCTCAACATGGGCACACATAAATTCATGACATTGCGGGCTTATTGGTCCACGCATCCAACTAACCACATGCCCGTGTTCTCTAACTCCATGTCTAGGAAACGATACAAGCAGATCTTGCGGTTCATGCACTTCAATGACAATAAACTTTGTCGTCATCGTGGAGACCCTGAATACGATCGGCTCTACAAAATTCAGCCCCTCATAAACCACTTCAACCAACGTTTTGCAGACTTGTTTACTCCCCATCAAGTTGTCTGCGTTGATGAGGCCCTGATTAAGTTTACTGGTCGCTTGTCATTCAAACAATACATTCCCAACAAGCGTACCAGATACCGGATCAAGCTCTATAAGTGCTGTGACAGGGCCACAGCTTATACATGGAGCTTTATGGTTTATGAGGGTAAAGGTAGCCACGTAGAGCCGGAGAACTGCCCTGACTACATAGGAAGCACTGGCAAGATAGTGTGGAACTTGGTGTCACCCTTATTCGGAAAGGGGTACCACTTGTACGTGGACAATTATTACACCAGCATGCCACTGTTTAGTCATTTATTTGATCATCAGATTGGAGCATGTGGCACCGTGCGACCTAATCGCCGGGGCTTTCCCCAGCGGCTTGTAGATTCCCGTCTTAGGCTGGGGGAGAGAGCCTGCTATCGGTGTAATAATTTGCTCGCTATGAAGTAGAGGGATAATAAGAATGTTTTCGTTCTTACCTCCCTTCATGCAGACACGACGGTCCAAATTCATACGGCGACTGGTATTGTGGAGAAACCCCTCTGTGTCCACAAATATAACCAAAATATGGGAGGGGTGGACCTCAATGACCAGTTGTTGGCGCCGTATCTAGTTGCTCGTAAGGCCAGACGCTGGTAAAAAAAAGTGTCTGCTTACTTATTTCAATTGGCTTTGCTGAATGCTTTTGTGCTATGCAAAGCTTCAGGCGGGACTTTAACCTTTCTTTTCTTCCAGAGAGAGGTTGTCACAGAGCTTCTGTATCCAGACTGTTCTGCACCTCCCCATTCCCAACCAAATGCAGTAAGCCGGCTGCATGAGAGGCATTATGCTTATGCCCTCCCGAGTACCCCTACCCAACGAGCCCCCCAAAGAAAATGTCGTGTCTGTACCAAGCCAGTTGTTATTGTCCACGCTGTTCTGGCAATCCTGGTCTTTGCCTTGGTGAGTGTTTTGAACGCTACCATGAACTAGTGAAGTATTAGCGTAGGGTACAGCATTTCACAGGCTAGGCCCACTAACACAGGGTCTCCCAAGATGCCATTGCATTTTGAGAGACCCGAACCGTTACAGTTGTTACAGTTTACAGTTCAAAAAAAAGAGTAAAAAAAAAAGAAAAAAAAAGAGTAAAATTAAAAAAAAGAAAAAAATATAAAATATAAAAACCAAAAATAGTTGTCGTTTTATTGTTCTCTCTCTCTCTTCTCTCAAAATTTTTATACTTTACTGTTTACTGTGTTTTATTGTTAATCTTTTTTTTGTTTTCAGGTACGCCATTCAGCTGCAGCGCGGATTTATTTATCTTGACAGCAATAGCGTTTGCTCCCATGATACATAAAGCCGTGACTCCAGTGCTGTAGGAGGTGATTTCACCACCACAGTTAAAAAAAAAGAGCATATATGCCGAAGCATGGGGGCAGCAGGGGCGGAGGAGCGATTTTGCTCCCAATGCTGCGTACATACGGTCGAAATTCCGACGGAGGGCTTGCCCGTGGAAAAGTTTGACCGTGTATACACGGCATAACTTTTTTGCGGGAGGATGCCCCCATGCTTCGGCATATATATTTTAGGCACAGGTTGTGTTAAAAAATGTTTTATTTTTTACTGTTTTTTTTGGCATTTGCTTTGCAGGTATGGTATGGTAAGGTTTTACTGTTATACTGTAATGTTACTTTGTTTTAACGTTAACCATAATTTGCTTAGCAGGTACGCCATTCAGTTGCAGCGTGGATTTATTTATCTTGACAGCAACAGCTTTTGCTCCCACGATACATAAAGCCGGGACTCCAATGCTGTCGGAGGTGATTTCACCACTACAGTTAAAAAAAGAGCATATATGCCCGAAGCATGGGGGCAGCAGGGGGTGGAGGAGCGATTTTGCTCCTAATGCTGCGTACATACGGTCGAAATTCTGACGGAGGGTTTGCCCGTGGAAAAGTTTGACCGTGTGTACATGGCATAACTTTTTTGTGGGAGGATGCCCCCATGCTTCGGCTTATATAAATGGTGCATGTATGTCCATCATTAGAAGTGGGTGGATGAAGGGAGGTATTTTAATGGTGGGCATACCCACCGATCAATCTCTTTTTTTTCGTTCAGCCAACATGACTCTCAGCAAATAGCTTGGGGTGTCTACTTTCCAAAATGGGGTCATTTGGGGGGGTTTTGTGCTATTTTGGCATTTTATGGCCTTCGAAACTGTAATAGGTAGTGAGGAGTAAAATCAAAAATTTGCGCCCTTAGAAATCCTGAAGGTGGTGATTGGTTTTCGGGGCCCCGTACGCAGCTAGGCTCCCAAAAAGTCCCACACATGTGGTATCCCTGTACTCAGGAGAAGCAGCAAAATGTATTTTGGGGAGCAATTCCACATATAACCATGGCATGTGTGAGCAATATATAATTTAGTGACAGCTTTTTGTAAAAAAAAAAAATATTTTTATTTTTTGTCATTATTCAATCCCTTGGGACAAAAAAAAAAATATTCAATGGTCTCAACATGCCCCTCAGCAAATAGCTTGGGGTGTCTACTTTCCAAAATGGGGTCATTTGGGGGGTTTTGTGCCATCTTGGCATTTTATGGCCTTCAAAACTGTGATAGGTAGTGATAGGTAGTGAGGAGTAAAATAAAAAATGAATGCCCTTAGAAATCCTGAAGGCGGTGCTTGGATTTCAGGGTCCCGTACGCAGCTAGGCTCCCAAAAAGTCCCACACATGTGGTATCCTCATACTCAGGAGAAGCAGCAGAATGTATTTTGGGGTGTAATTTCACATATGCCCATAGCATGTGTGAGCAATATATCATTTAGTGACAACTTTGAGCCAAAAAAAAAAAAGTTTGTACTATTCCCGCAACTTGTGGCAAAATATAAAATATTCCATGGACTCAACATGCCTCTCAGTAAATAGCTTGGGGTGTCTACTTTCCAAAATGGGGTCATTTGAGGGGGTTTTGTGCTATTTTGGCATTTTATGGCCTTCGAAACTGTGATAGGTAGCAAGGAGTGAAATAAAAAATTTTCACCCTTAGAAATCCTGAAGGCGGTGATTGGTTTTCGGGGCCCCGTACACAGCTAGGCTCCCAAAAAGTCCCACACATGTGGTATCCCCGTACTCAGGAGAAGCAGCAAAATGTATTTTGGGGTGTAATTTCACATATAACCATGGCATGTGTGAGCAATATATAATTTAGTGACTACTTTTTGTAAAAAAAAAATATTATTTTTTTGTCATTATTCAATCCCTTAGGACAAAAAAATAAATATTCAATGGGCTCAACATGCCCCTCAGCAATTTCCTTGGGGTGTCTACTTTCCAAAATGGGGTCATGGGGGGGGGGTTGTACTGCCCTACCATTTTAGCACCTCAAGAAATGAGATAGGCAGTCATAAATTAAAAGCTGTGTAAATTCCAGAAAATGTACTTTGTTAGTTTGTAGACGCTATAACTTTTGCACAAACCATTAAATATACGCTTATTGACATTTTTTTTACTAAAGACATGTGGCTGAATACATTTTGCCCTAAATGTATGACTAAAATTTAGTTTATTCGATTTTTCTTATAACAAAAAGAAGAAAATATCTTTTTTTTTTCAAAATTTTCGGTCTTTTTCCATTTATATTGCAAAAAATAAAAATCGCAGAGGCAATCAAATACCATCAAAAGAAAGTTCTGTGGGAAGAAAAGGATTCAAATTTTGTTTGGTTACAACATTGCATGACCGCGCAATTACCAGTTAAAGTAGTGCAGTGTGAAATTGTAAAAAGACCTCTGGTCCTTAGGCTGCCAATTGGTCCGGGGCTGAAGTGGTTAAATAATACAATATTATTCATGAGATCAGGAGAAATAATGAAGAAATAAGTTTGTGATAACATGAGCAGCTGCATTAAAAGATCACAGAATTAGCAGTGTGGGGAATGCGCTAGTTCCAATACAAACGCTAGTTTTACCATACCGAGCGCTTTCGTCTCGTACTTGCTTCAGAGCATGCGCCGTTTTTTGGGCCATAGGAATTGGTTCCGTTGGAAATATTTAGAAACGTACTATTTCTAGGTCCATCAGAATTTTCGAAAAAAAAAAAAAGAGTGATGAGGCATACACACGATCGGAATATACAATGAATAGCTTCCGTCTGACTTTTTCTGTGGGATATTCCGCGTGTGTGTACACGGCATTAGACACTATTTCTCCTGTAGTTCCCCATCCCTAATCCTAGATAAACCCACCACATTTGAACTCTTATGTGCTCAAGGTCCTCATCAAACTCACCTTTATTTAATCTATTTATGAAAATTCTTCATGAAGCTATTCTGCTCGATAACTCTTACCACCTTTATATACAAAAATGGTCTGAACTTATTCAAAGACCCATCTCCCTCCCACAATGGCATAAGATCTAAGGCCTCAAGATGTGTGGAACAGAGAGACACAGCCGGGTATCCTTCACAGGTATAACCCGAAGGTCTCTGGATGAGCCGAACACCCCCCGGTTCGGTTCGCACCAGAACCTGCGAACGGACCGAAAAATCGCACGAACTTTAGAACTCCATTAAAGCCTATGGGACTTGAATGTTCAAAATCAAAAGTGCTAATTTTAGAGGCTAATATGCAAGTTGTCCAGGGGACATGTATCAATGCAAAAACATGTTTTAAAAACATTTGTTTTTTCGGGAGCACTGATTTTAATGATGCTTAAAGTGAAAAAAAAAGTGAAATATTCCTTTAAATATCATGCCTGGGGAGTGTCTATAGTAAGTCTGTGTGGCATACTAGTTTTCCAAGTGGCACGTGTTTCCCATGTTTAGAACAGTCCCTGCACAAAATGACATTTCTAACGGAAAGGTCATTTAAAACTGCTTGCGGTTTTCATGTAGTATCTGGCTCCGGCAATATGGATGAAAATCATTGAGAAAAATGGCATGGGTACCCCCCTGCCCATTACCAGCCCCTTTGGGGCTTGCATGGATATTAAGGGGAACCCCGTATCCAAATTAAAAAAAGGAAAGGCGTGGGGCCCCCAGGCCCTATGTACACACCCCAGAGTTTTTCATTTTACATGTATTTATAACAGTAAAGTCAATTTATATAGTCAATTTATATAGTGAAATAGAGGACTTAGAACTCCGTCTGACTACTTAGATCTTGAATTTTAAAAGCAGCGGCAACCCTGCCCATCTCACAGGTTTGCTAATCTGACAGAAGTTCGCTGCTTTTAAAATTCAACATCTAAGTAGTCAGACGGAGTTGTAAGTCCTGTATTTTACTATATACTAACTTTAATGTTATAAATACATCTAAAATGCAAAACTCCGGTGGGTGTAACAACATGTCCGCTTTACCCCTTCTTAGTGTATCCTTACTGTGGATGACTGTGGGGTGTAGCAAGATGGCGGAGACGGAATGTAACTTCCGTGAAAAACTGCGATGGGTCGCCGAATATGTCCTTACAGTGGCTCTCAGGTCCTCTCGCAGTCCCGAGCGGAGCCGAGAGTAGCTGAGTGTACTCGGCTCCGCTCACAGTCACGCCCAGTCCCTGTGTTATGTCCACCACAGTACACTCGGCTATGTATCTCGGTGGGGCCCGCGGGCCCCCTAATGGGCAGGGGCCCATGGGCTTGAGCCCAGTCAAGCCCAATGGTAAGTCCTGCCCTGAGGACAGGCCAGTAGCTCAATTGCATACTGTGCAAGCTCTGGCCAGTGATCCATCCTCAAGACCCAGTAAGCCAGAGGATTTTAAGTGGGAAAGGTGTCAAAGTCTAATCTTGGCCCTAGGTATTCCTGCACCATGTAAATCAGATGCTTGCAATGGTTGCTGGAACCGATCTTACTTTCGGGCTGCGGACTAAAACATTTTCTGAATGTATCAGTCAGACGGCCACCTTCTCCACCGCTCGTTCTGTGACTGACCGAAGTCTCAGCAGCACTTTGTCCAGGACCAGGAATTTGTAACCTCCCAGTCTCTGGGAAAGCGTTGCACACACCTTTCTGCAAGTCACTATTCACCATCCTCGTGGCCTCCTCAAATGGTGACAGGACAGTGCAGGCATCCCTGATCATGGCCCACTGGCGTGGTGAAAAAAACGAGCTCCCTTGACCCTGTCCTGGTGCCGTAGTCACACAGGTACTCATTGATGGCCCTCTGCTGCGTGTGTAGCTGCTGCAGCATGGCCAACGTTGAGTTCCACCTGGTGGGCTTGTCACAGATAAGGCGGTTCTTGGGCAGGTTCAATTCCTTTTGGAGCTCAGTCAGCCGAGCACTGGCATTATATGACTGGCGGAAATGCACACAGACTTTCCTGGCCTGCCTCAGCACATTCTGTAAGCCCAGGTATCTGCCCAAGAACCGCTGCACCACCAAGTTAAGGACGGGAGCCACACAGGGCACATGGGTCAGTTGTCCCTGTCGGAGGGCGGGGAGGAGGTTGGTGCCATTGTCGCAAACCACCATTCCTGACTTAAGCTGGCGTGGCGTCATCCACCTCTCAGTCTGCCCCTGCAGAACTGACAGAATATCTGCCCCAGTATGGCTCCTGTCCCCCAAGCACACCAGCACAAGCACGGCATCTTTTTTACTGTGTACTTGCGTAGACCTTAGAACGACTACGGAGCACCACTGGTTCTAAGGACAAAGCACAGGAAAAGGCCATGGAGGAAGAAGAAGAGGAGGGGGTGGAGGAGAGAAGTGTGTCACAACCAGTAGTAACATTTTGGAGGCGTGGTGGCGGAACAACCTCCAGCACTACTGCACCTTGTCCTGCATCCTTCCCAACTGCCAGAAGAGTCACCCAATGCACCGTGAAAGATAGGCAACGTCTCTGTCTATGCCTGCTGGACCATGAGTCAGTGGTAATATGTACTTTACCGCTGACCTCCCTGTCCAACGAGGCATGGACATTGCCTTCCACTTGCTGGTAGAGAGCGGGAATCTCCTTTTGGGAGAAAAAGTGGTGTTTGGGAACCTGCCACTGAGGAACTGCACATTGCACAAACTCACGGAAGGGGGCCGAGTTTACCAACTGAAAAGGCATCAGTTGAAGTGCTAGCAATTTAGCCAAGCTAGCATTCAACAGTTAGGCATGTGGATGGCTGGGAGTGAACTTCTTTCGACGATCCAGCAGCTGGGGCAGGGAAAGTTGCCTGCTACAATCGGACGTCAGTGTACCGCTAGCAGATTTCCTGCAAGTACTTGGCTGTGACACACCTAATTCTACACCTTCATTCCTCTCAGTGCAGGTTTCAGAGAGGGCTGAAGGTATAGTGGGGTTGGAGATCCCAGCTGATGAGGAGCATGGAGAGGTCCGCTTTGTTCTTTGGTGTGGGTCTTTAAGGTACGCTTGCCAACGAACTGCATGGCAGGTCAACATATGTCTGTTCAAGCATGTGGTGCCCAAGCGGCTGATGTTTTGGCCATGTGACATACACTTGAGACATATGTTGCAAATAGCAGCAGTGCGATCTGATGCACTCGTCTCAAAAAAGGCCTACATCAAAGAACTTTTGGAATAACGCGCAGAGGCAGCGCCCTGCACAGGCGAGATCTGTGGTGTGCTGCCCTTAAGCTGGCCCCAGGAGGGCATCCTGCCTCTTTGGACATGTGCCTCCTCCTCTCTCCTATCAGGCACCCACGTGGAGTCAGTGACCTCATCATCCCCTCCCTCCTCATCACTGGAGCAAACCTGGCAGTATGCTGCAGCTGGTGGAACATGACTGCCAGATTGCTGTCCTTCTTGGGCATCTCCTCTCTCTGGGCTCACGCTACTGCCTTCCTCTAGCTGGGTATCATCTTCAGAGCCTTCAAAACGCTGGGCATCCTCCTGGAGTCCTCAGGAAGATATGGTGGGTCTAGGGAAGGAGTGACTGATGCCACTGAGACGAGGGAAGAGGCCACATTGGCAGCTGCTTTGCCAGTACCCTGATCCTGGGTGAGAGAGGATGAGGAGGGCTTGGTCATCCACTCTACCAAGTCTTCGGCATGTTGCGGCTCAACTCATCCAGCTGCCAAAAATAAGGACAAGCTTGTCCCATGGCCACGTGCTGATGACGATGCACCCCATCCAGGACCAGCACTGTTGCCTCTAGACACAGAGCCTGTTGCCCTCTTTTATTGCCTCGTAACTGTCTGCCTCTCCTTGCTGGCCTTCCAGACATATTAATGGCCTACAGGGAGATGAGAACACCAGGAATTGGGGTAGCTTTAGGTGCACACTGAGCAGATGACACAGTACACCGACTGTAATTACTGCATCTGCCTGCGGTATAGGATCAGCAGAACACCAGCAATTGGGATAGCTTTAGGTGCATACTGTGCAGGTGGCACAATACCCTGACTGTAACTGCTACAGCTGCCTGTGGTATAGGACCAGAACAACATGAGCAATTTGGGTAACTTAAGCTGTACACTGTGCAGGTGGCACAGTACACCGACTGTAACTGCTGCAGCTGCCTGTGGTATAGGACCAGAACAACACAAGCAATTGGTGTAGCTTCAGGTTTACACTGTGCAGATGGCACAATACACCGACTGTAACTGCTGCAGTTGCCTGTGGTATAGGACTAGAACAACAGAAACAATTGGGGTAGCTTCAGGTGTACAGTGTGCAGGTGGCACAATGCACCGACTGTAACTGCTGCAGCTGCCTTTGGTATAGGACCAGAACAACACCAGCAATTGGGGTAGCTTCAGGTGTACACTGTTCAGGTGGCACAATACACTGTCTGGAACTGCTGCAGCTGCCTGTGGTATAGGACTAGAACAACACAAGCAATTGGGGTAGCTTCAGGTGTACACTGTGCAGGTGGCACAGTACACCGACTGTAATTGCTGCAGCTGCCTGTGGTATAGGATCAGAACAATACAAGCAATTGGTGTAGCTTCAGGTGTACACTGTGCAGGTGGCACAATACACAGACTGTAACTGCTGCAGCTGCCTGTGGTATAGGACCAGAACAACACCAGCAATTGGGGTAGCTTCAGGTGTACACTGTGCAGGTGGCACAATACACTGTCTGTAACTGCTGCAGCTGCCTGTGGTATAGGACCAGAACAACACAAGCAATTGGGGTAGCTTCAGGTGTACACTGTGCAGGTGGCACAATACACCAACTGTAACTGAGGCACCTACCTGTGGTATAAGACCAGAACAACACCAGCAATTGGGGTAGCTTCAGGTGTACATTGCGCAGGTGGCACAATACACAGACAGTAACTGCTACAGCTGCCTGTGGTAGAGGACTAGAACAACATAAGCAATTGGGGTAACTTCAGGTGTACACTGTGCAGGTGGCACAGTACACCGACTGTAATTGCTGCAGCTGCCTGTGGTATAGGATCAGAACAACACAAGCAATTGGTGTCGTTTCAGGTGTACACTGTGCAGGTGGCACAATACACCGACTGTAACTGATGCAGCTGCCTGTGGTATAGGACCAGAACAACATCAGAAATTGGGGTAGCTTCAGGTGCACACTGTGTAGGGGGCACAATACACTGACTGTAACTGCTGCAGCTGCCTTGGTATAGAACCAGAACAACACCAGCAATTGGGGTAGCTTTAGTTGTACACTGTGCAGGTGGCACAATACGCCGACTGTAACTGCTACAGCTGCCTGTGGTATAGGACTAGAACAACACAAACAATTGGGGTAGCTTCAGGTGTACACTGTGCAGGTGGCACAATACACTGACTGTAACTGCTGCAGCTGCCTGTGGTATAGGACCAGAACAGCACAAGCAATTGGGGTAGCTTCAGATGTACACTGTGCAGGTGGCACAATACACCGACTGTAACTTCTGCAGCTGCCTGTAGTATAGGACCAGAACAACATCAGAAATTGGGGTAGCTTCAGGTGCACACTGTGTAGGGGGCACAATACACTGACTGTAACTGCTGCAGCTGCCTGTGGTATAGGACCAGAACATCACGAGCAATTGGGGAAGCTTCGGGTGTACACTGTGCAGGGGGCACAATACAGTGACTGTAACTGCTGCAGCTGCCTGTGGTATAAGACCAGAACAACACCAGCAATTGAGGTAGCTTCAGGTGTACACTGTGAAGTGGGCACAATACACGACTGTAATTGCACTAGGTTCAAAGGAAATGAAGACACTGCCCCTGCCTGTCTGTCTTTATGAGGCGCCCGCTACACACTCCGCAAGGCCGCCATGCAGACGGCCTTATATAGTGTGGGACATGTACTAAACCCCCTGAGCCATAATTGGCCACAGGCATCCTGCCTATGGCCAATTATGGCTCTCCTTGCTGACGGCGCTGTGATTGGCCAAGCATGTGGGTCATAGTGCATGCTTGGCCAATCATCAGCCAGCAATGCACTGCTATGCCACAGTGCATTAAGGGCCGTGAGCGCCACTCGAATTTGGCGCAAACGGCCCATAAAGTTCTGGTTTCGCTGAACATGCGTTCAACTCGAACACCCAGTGGGTTCACATTATCACATTTCCTGTGCTTGCCATATGACCTGACCTTTTTGTTCCTGCAATCAGTCCCTCCTACAAAATCTTCTTGGGACCAGTATCCCATTGGATCAAGTCTATTATCTTTTAAATCTGCCTATTTCTGGCATTTCCAGATATGCCAAGACTGGCTGCATTTGTCTTACTAGCTGCTAAACAGGTTATACCTCTGGGCTGGCTGTCCTCTTCTGCTACACTCTCCCAATTGGTACAGGATATAGCTTACATACATAGAATGGAACATCTTTCAACAGTTCACAACTCCATGCCCCAATTCTTAAAAACATGGGATAAGTGGGACAATTCTAAGTTTCCTTGTTAAAAGATTTTATTGCATGTACAAATGACATACATATGAGATACAATAATGATTATACAATCAAGCTAATGAAGTTTACTCACACAGATCCAAGTTTACTCACACTGAATTCATTTAAAGACATACATGATAAATTATTAATAAATCCTTAACTAATTAACAATAATATTATTAATAATTTGTAAATGAAGGATCTTGCAAAATTAGATGCAATCCTCGCAACTATAATAAGATAGAAACAACTTGCATGCATATTTTTATAATGATATGTGAGTATGAGTATAGTAAAAGAAAAGAAGATGAGAGAGAAATGAAAAGATATAAAGAGAAAAAAGGAAAGGAAGAAAAGAAAGAGGGGAAGGGAAGGAATCTGTGGAATTTGGCCGACAGCGGCCGCTGTTTCTGAAATGAATGTATTCAGGATGATATCTTCTCAATCAACTACCATGGCAAAAACACTTTCAAGTCAAATGATGGAGATAAAAAGTTATCTATCCATGGCTGCCATATTTTTTCAAATTTAGGAATCATGTTTGAATCAAGAGCTATCCATTTAGCATATACTCCTTAATTGGGGTATCTACTGCATGGAAGAGACATAACCATGGATTTTCTGGTAACTGGGTTTTATTTATTACTTCGATGTATCTTATTATTTCTCTCCAAAATTCTTTAATCCTGGGACAATCCCACCATATATGAGCCATACTCCCCGTTTGTCTGCACTTCCTCCAGCATTTTCCAGATTGCCCCTCCTGATACTTTGCCATTATATCTGGTGTCCTGTACCATCTTACTAAGGATTTATAGTTTATTTCTATCATCTTACTATTTTCCGTGGATCTGTGTACCATCTTCAATATTTTTTCTACATTTTGGTTTTCACCCCGTGGTCCTAATTCTTCTTCCCATTTTTTTACAAATGTTGTTATCTCCGCTTCACATTCCTGTCCCAAGACCCTATAAAACTGGGCGATGCCTGCCCTTGGGGTTTTCCCCTCACATATCCACTCAAAAGCAGTCAGATTTTCTCCATCTCTAAGCGGTTGTGGTAGTCTTAAGACGAAATGTCTAAGCTGCAGATACCGCCACTCGTTTAAATCCATCCAATCTTTTTCTTTCTGTAACATTGCTAGTGTTTTCAATTTCCCCTCTTTAATTATGTGTCGTAATTGTATATTATTCGTTTTATCCATTTCCCTCCTATTGTGCTTTTACCTGGTGAAAAAAATCATTGTCTTTTAAATATATTAAAGGGGAATTATATTTCCACTTATTGTGTTTGTGTATTCCCTCCCAAACTCTAAACAGATTTTTTGTGAGCAAAGGTGTTGTCTCCCCTAGTGATCTATATTTTGAAGGTGTCCAAATTGCCCTACCTAAATGTGTGCCTGATAAACTATGTTCTATTTTCCCCCATCTTTTTTTACTTTCTAATTTTGCCCATTCCGCCACCCGTGTTAATACTGCTGCTTTGTAGTACTTTTTAATATCTGGGACATTCAATCCTCCCTCATCTTTTCCCTTTTGCAAAGTCTTCAGTGGGATTCTAGGTTTCTTGTTGTTCCAGATGAATTTAATAATTAAAGAATTTGTAATTTTAAAATATACAGGAGGGATATATATTGGGAGTAGCTGAAATGTATACAGTATTTTAGGCTGTATAATCATTTTTAGGGCATTAATTCTTCCCAACCATGGTTTTGTTCTCATTCTCCTTATTTCTTCTCTCAATTCTTCTAAGAGGGGGATATCATTTATTTGATATATTTTTTTCTATTGTTGAGGTCAGTTTAATCCCTAAATATTTGATTTCCTTCTGCCATAGGAATGGGAATTCCCTCTTAATGTCTAGTTCTTCTCTTAAATTTATATTCACATTTAAGATTTCTGACTTATTTGGGTTAATTTTGAAATTGGACATTTCCCCATACTCCTGTAAGGCCTTTAACAAATTTGGCATGGATATTCGTGAGCTAGACACATAAAACAGAATATCATCCGCAAATGCAGCTACTTTATGTGTTTCCCCCTCTATCTCCACCCCCTTTATATCTGGGTTTCCCCCTACTGTCTCCAGGAGTGGTTCCAGTGCCAGAATGAACAATAGGGGTGACAGCGGACACCCCTGTCTAGTCCCATTGCTCATTCTGAAGGCTGTTGATAATAGCCCATTAACTTTTACTGCTGCCTTGGGGCTATTATAAAGCACCTTTATCCAATTCAAAATTTTGGGTCCAAACCCTATTCCCTCCACAGTATCCATCATGAATCCCCAGTCTACTCGATCAAAGGCTTTTTCAGCGTCAATTGATAGGAGTAGACTGGGGATTCTACTCTCCTTCATCCTCTGGAGCAGCAATATTGACCTTACTCCATTATCTTTTCCTTCTCGCCCCTCGATGAATCCCACCTGATCTGCGTGGACTAAACTTGGCATCAATTTCTTTATTCTAGTGGCTAATATTTTTATACATGATAAATTATTAATAAATCCTTAACTAATAAACAATAATATTATTAATAATTTGTAAATGAAGGATCTTGCAAAATTAGATGCAATCCTCGCAACTATAATAAGATAGAAACAACTTGCATGCATATTTTTATAATGATATGTGAGTATGAGTATAGTAAAAGAAAAGAAGATGAGAGAGAAATGAAAAGATATAAAGAGAAAAAAGGAAAGGAAGAAAAGAAAGAGGGGAAGGGAAGGAATCTGCGGAATTGGGCCGACAGTGGCCGCTGTTTCTGCAATGAATGTATTCATGATGATAACCTCTCAATCAACTACCATGGCAAAAACACTTTCAAGTCAAATGATGGAGATAAAAAGTTATCTATCCATGGCTGCCATATTTTTTCAAATTTAGGAATCATGTTTGAATCAAGAGCTATCCATTTAGCATGAGACATAGTATTGTTCATTCTATTTACAGCTTCGTTAGTCACCAAGTCTGGAGTTCTGCAGGCTTTTGCCAGTGTTTGTTTGGCTGCTGGGAAAAGTTGAACCAGCAGGTTAAATTGGTAATGTATTCAGTAATCTGGTTTTAAATTAAGGAGAGCCATTACAGGATCAATAGGGATTTCCTTTTTAAACAATTTGGATGCCATATTGAATATTACCGTCCAAAAAGTTTGTGCTTTAGGGCATACCCACCAGGTGTGGAAATATGTGCCCAAATCCGAACAACCACGGAAACATTGTGCTGAGCAAATCTGTGCATATTTAGCAGTTCTAACTGGTACAAGGTACCATCTGGTTATCACTTTGTAGTTTGCCTCAACCGCCAATACATTGGGGGAGATTGCTTTTGTTACTGACCAAATTCAGTTCCATTCCGCATTGTCTAATGTTCTTTCCAGATCCAACTCCCATTTTTGTAATTCAGTAATTCTGTAATTCAGGATGTGTTAAAATCTGGGAGTATAATAGTGATATTATACCCCTAGTATGAGGATCATTCTTACAAATATTTTCAAAACTAGTGAGTTGATCAAGTGGAGTATCAGAATTTAGGTAGGGTGTGAAGACATTTTTAATTTGGAGGTATCAAAATAATTCAGATTGGGGTAAACCATAAGATTCACATAGAGATGGAAAAGGGATAAAGGATGAGAAGTTTATGAATTTATGTATCGTCAAGAGGTTAAGGGACACCCATTCTCTAAATGATTTGGGAGAAACCCATGCAGGACAGAAAGCTGGATTTTTGTAGAATGAGAGGAGAGGATTGTGCATTGATTGTAGATGGCTCCCAATTTTAGTTTTATCCCATAGAAAAAGAAAATGCTTAGTAATAGGATTACGCAATTCTTTATGGTCTTTGGGGAAATGCAAAGTAGGTTGGGAATTGTCAATGGGTCACATTCTGCAGCTTCTATGTGTACCCATAGAGGAATCTCATAATTTGCTTGATATTTGGTGAGACTAGCCAAATGTGCTGCCTTACAGTACTGCGCAAAGTTAGGACATCCCAAACCCCCATTTAATTTAGGGAGAAATAACGTGTATTTTTGTATTTGCGGTTTAGAGGAACCCCATATATATGTCAATGTTCTATTCTGTAGAATTCTCCAAAAATAGGCAGGCACCAGAATTGGTAACACTCTGAATAAGTATAGCATTTTGGGAAGTATTGTCATTTTAATTGCATTTATTCTTCCACACCATGATAGTGGGATGTGAGACCAGGATTTCATTAGGTTTGATATAGATTTCAGGATTAGGATGATTTAATGGAGAAAGATCTGACAATGACACAGTAAGATTGATCCCTAAATATGGGATTGATTTTTCATTCTAATTGTATGTTCAAAGCTAAGCATTTTTTGGGGTTGATTGATAGGCCAGAAAAAGCAGCAAATTCATTAAGAATTGGAATAAGATTGGGCCCTGAGACCTGTGGAGAAGAAAGAAATAGTAATACATCATCTGCAAAAAGATAGATTTTGTGTTGGTAACCACCCAATTCAATGCCTGTTATAGTATAATTTGATCTTATTGACTGGACAAGTGGCTCAATTAAAAGCGCAAACAATAAAGGGGAAAATGACCATCCCTGTCTTGTACCTCTGTCAAGGTTAAACAGTTCCCACTTGTAACCCGCATATTTTACGCAAGCTTGTGGTTTGTTATATAATGCCATTATCCAATTTATGTAGTTTGGACCAAAGCCCATTTTTGTAGGGTGTAGTTCATATATGACCAAGAAATAGAATCAAGGGCTTTTTTAATGTCTAGCGAAAGAAAACATGCGGTATACCATGTGCGCTAGTAGTGTTGCTCTACGCACATTGTCTCCCGCTTGACGTTTGGGCATAAATCCGACCTGGTCTTGATTTATTATAGATCCAATGATTTTATTTAGGTGAGATGCTAGAATTTTTTGTGATAACTCTAAGGCCGCGTACACACGCGCGGACTGTTCGCCCAACTTTGTCCGTCCAACAGTTTCGGCAAACAGTCCGCTCAAACTTAGCATGGACGGACATGGCCACACACGACGGACGAACAGTTTGCTGAAACCGTGCGCGATGACGTGAACGGCACGTACGACGGGACGAAAAATACGACGTCCTATACACTGCATTATAGCTTTCGGCGTGAAAATCCTTTCTGAGCATGCGCGCAACTTTGTTTGACAAACAAGCCTACACACGAGCGGGCTGTTCGCTGAAACAAGGTTTCAGCGGACAGTTTTTCGGAAATTCCGAAAAACCTTGTCCGTCCAACTGTCCGCTGAAACTGTCCGCTGAAAGCCCACACACGAGCGGACTGTCCGCCCAAACACTGTTCAGCGGACAAAGTTGGGCGAACAGTCCGCCCGTGTGTACGCGGCCTTAGTTTAACCCTGAATCGGTACCTCCATTCTTTGAATAAGTACCCCTTCATCTTTAATACTTGACTACCCTACTCCTTATCATTTCATAATTTTGGATACGCCCCCCCCCCCCACTCAGTGTACCTTTTTTCCTTTTGCTATTATTATTAATTAGCCCCCAAGTGGTCAATCCAAGGAGCTGTAATAGGTTCTTTGTCTTGATTTGATTTTGTTTTCTATGCCCGCTCTATTCAAGGCCATTTGTGTAGTACTTACATGTCTTGCTGTTATGTTCTAATGAAACACTGTAATTTAATGTTGCATACTGCGATATGCTTATGTTTTTTTCTACCTTATTTCAATGCCTTTTTACCTTTTTGTACTGCTTTGTTAAAATTTAACAAAAAAAATACAATTATAAAAAAAAATTTGGAGTGAGAGCAATATTCTTGGACCATAACTTGAAACTAAGAACCTGAAATTGCTTTTAAATAGCCACCTATGAAACATTATAGGTATTATAGTTTGTTGCCATTTCATGAATGCACACAATTTTGAATCTTGACATGTTTGGTATCTATTTACTCAATACAACCTTTATTTTATATTTACCGACACATTTGGTATTATTTTATTGTATGCACTAAAACTCACTTTAACCAGTTCCCGACCGGCGCACGCCAATGTACGTCGGCACAATGACACGGGCAGGCATATTGGCGTACAGGTACGTCCAATCTTCAATGCCGCCCTGCCATCGCAAGTGCGCCGCCGGCGGCGCGTTTGCTTGTCGGTTGGGACCCCCGTGAGTCCGGTCACTGGTCCCGTGGACTCAATTGCCGCGGGCATACCGGCGATCGTCCCACGGGGCGGCTGAATGGAGGAAATGCAGTGTAAACAGCATTTCCCTATTCTGCCTAGCAACTAGTGACGCTGATCTCTGCTCCATGTAATTGGAGCAGAGATCAGTGTTCACTAAATGAAAGCCCAGCCCCCCCACAGTTAGTAACACACCCCTAGGAATACTTAACCCCTACACTGCCACCCACTGCTTAACCCCTTCACTGCCAGTGTCATTTACACTATATATTTATTTATATATATTTATATAGTAGTGATTATTATATAAATGACAAAGGTCCCAAAAATGTGTCAAAAATGTCCGATGTGTCCCCTGCAATGTCGCAGTCACAATAAAAATCGCTGATCGCCGCCATTACTAGTAAAAAAAAAAAAATAATAAAAAATTATTAATAAAAATGCCATAAAACTATCTACCTATTTTGTAAACGCTATAACTTTTGCGCAAACCAATCAATAATCACTTATTGCGATTTTTTTACCAAAAATATGTAGAAGAATACGTATTGGCCTAAACTGAGGGAAAAAAAGTTTTTTTTATATATTTTTGGGGGATATTTATTATAACAAAACGTTATTATAACAAAAAGTAAAAAATAATGTGTTTTTTTCAAAATTGTCGCTCTATTTTTGTTTATAGCGCAAAAAATAAAAACCGCAGGGGTGATCAAATACCACCAAAAGAAAGCACTATTTGTGGGAAAAAAAGGGCGTCAATTTTGTTTGGGAGCCACGTCGAACGACCGTGCAATTGTCAGTTAAAGCGACGCAGTGCCGAATCGCAAAAAGTGGTCTGGTCTTTGATCAGCAAAATGGTCCGGTCTGTAAGTGGTTAATGTAAATTTTCCAAAAATACACTGATCAGCCATAACAATTATTACCACCCACCTAATACTGAGTAGGCCCCCCCTGTGCTGCCAAAACAGCATGGACACCACTAGACCTCTGAAGGTATGCTGGGATATCTGGCACCAAGCTGTCAGTAGCAAATCCTTTAACCACTTGCCGACCGCCGCACGACGATGTACGTCCATTTTTTGAAGAGGGATATCTCGGTAACGGCAGCAGCTGCTGCCACAACCGAGATATCCATCTCTTCAGGCGGCGGTCGGCTGTACGATAACGGTGGTCTCCGCTATCGGCGGCGGGAGAGGTGCCACCCCCCCTCCCGCCGCCCTCCCGCACCTTCCGCCGCTTACCGGAGCCGTCGGTAGCGGCGGAGGCGATCGGGTCCTTCAGTCAGCTGGGCATAGAGACAAGTGAGGCTAAGATGGCCCCCACTCGTCTCTATACCATAGGAGGGCGGAAGCGACGTCAAAACGTCACTTCCGCCCATACCTCTTAAAGCTATATTTTTTTTTTAAATGTCAGATTTTTTTTTTTTTGCATTTTAGCCCAAATATGAGATCTGAGGACCTTTTGACCCCAGATCTCATATTTAAGAGGACCTGTCATGCTTTTTTCTATTACAAGGGATGTTTACATTCCTTGTAATAGGAATAAAAGTGATCCATTTTTTTTTTTTTTAAAGTGTAAAAATAAATAAAATAAATTAAAATAAATAAGAAAAAAAATAAAAATTTTTTTAAAAACACCCCGTTACGACGAGCTTGCGCACAGAAGCGAGCGCATACGTGAGTAGCGCTCGCATATGAAAACGGTGGTCAAACCACATATGTGAGGTATCGCCGCGATCGGTAGAGCGAGAGCAATAATTCTAGCCCTAGACCTCCTCTGTAACGCAAAAAATGCAACCTGTAGAATTTTTTAAATGTCGCTTATGGAGATTTTTGAGGCTAAAAGTTTGACGCCATTCCACGACCGGCCGCAATTTTGAAGCGTGACATGTTGGGTATCAATTTACTCGGCATACCATTATCTTTCACAGTATAAAAAAAATTGGGCTAATTTTACTGTTGTCTTATTTTTTTATTCAAAAAAGTGAATTTTTTCCAAAAAAAGTGCGCTTCTAAGACCGCTGCGCAAATACGGTGTGAAAAAAAGTATTTCAATGACCGCCATTTTATTCTCTAGGGTGTTAGAAAAAAAACAATATAAAATGTTTGGGGGTTCTAAGTAATTTTCTAGCAAAAAAAACTGTTTTAAACATGGAAACACCAAGTCCGAAAAAGAGGCCTGGTCCTTAAGTGGTTAAATACTATAAGTTGCGAGGTGGAGTCTCCCTGGATCAAACTTGTTTTTCCAGCACATCCCACAGACGCTCTATTGGACTGAGAGCTGAAGAACCTTCTTCCACAGATACACGATGCACAAGCACCCAGCCATCTACGCAATGTAAAAGAAAATGTGATCCATTAGAACAGGCCACTTTCTTCCACTGCTTTGTGGTCCCATTCTAATGCTTGTGTGCCCATTGTAGGCACTTTTTGGGGCTATGTGATGCACTTTGTGTTCTGGCACCTTTCGATCAGAACCAGTATTAACTTTTCAGCAATTTGAACTACAGTAGCACTTTTAATGGATTAGACTACACGGCAAGCCTTAGCCCCCCCCCCCCCCCCCCAACATTGTGAATTAATGAGCCTTGGCTGCCCATGACCCTATCTCTGGTTCACCAGGTGTTCCTTCCTTAGATTGTTAGATTGTTTTTGGTAGAGCCTGACCACCGCAGACCAGGAACAACCCACAAGAGCTGCAGTTTTGGATTTGCTATGACCCACTTGCCTAGCCATCACAAACGGATCCTTGTCAAAATCGAGCAAACTCTGAGCCCTTGTACATGTGGTAGGAAATTCCGACAAACAAATCCGGTGGATAAATTCCAATGGATTTAGTCCGGAAGTGGTTTTGCATACACACGGTTGGATTAAGTTGTCGGAATTTCCAGTTGCCAAGAACGCAGTGACGTAAGCCGCGTACGATGGCACTAGAAAAGGGAAGTTCAGCACCGTGTCCGGCACCCTTTGGGCTCCTTCTGCTGATCTCGTGTTTATCGCGTGTTAGTAGAAGTTTGATTAGAGACGATTCGCACTTTTCAGATTTGTGCTTCAGTTCGTTACTGCTCTTCAGTTTGTGCTTGTGGGTACATATCTGCTTATCAGTGCGTGTAGTCAGTTAGCATTTGTTGCTCATTGTGGACTATATCTGGGTATAGTACACTTTGATTTGCATTGCTTATTGTCTGCTCATTTCTGGTTTTCAAGTCGTTCTTTCAGGCATTGCTATTTATCAGTGCTTTTTGTTGCCCGTTCTGACCAGCCGACCGTTTTCAAGCCATGTTTCATGTACGTACTGATTGTAGAGTTTGTGCTGTGCAGGGGCTTGGTGTTGGGCTTTTAGCTTTGACACAAGCCCGGTCCATGAACAGGGTGAGGAGGAGTTTGTGGACCAAGAATTGGTTGCGCCAGTGTGACCAGTCCTCGCACATGCCTTTGCTTTGTGAGATCTGGGAGAATAATCCTGATGATTTCAGGAATTATTTCCGGATGACGGACCCCGTTTTTCACCGTCTGCTGGCTTTGCTGTCCCCTTATATCAGCAGGCAGGATACCTACATGCGGCAAGCCATCACTCCGGAGCAGAGGATCATCGCCACGTTGCGCTACTTGGCGACAGGGAGAAGCCTTCAGGACCTGAAGTTCTCCACAGGCATCTCCCCCCAGGATCTGGGGATCATTATTCCAGAGACCTGTTCTGCCATCATTCAGGTCCTGCAGAAGGACTATATGAAGGTAAGTTTTCTCCTTTAACATCACATTCTATGTATTTAATGATTGCTAATGTATTGGATTTCTTTCCTCATTCCCTAATTACCATGATTGGAATATGCTCTAATTGCTATGCTGTCCCCCTTTGTCCTCATACATGCTGGAAGCTTTTCAAGTTCCTTTTTTGTCCTTCATGCATATTTGCCTTTACTAACTTCCCCAGCATGCTCTTCTGGGCCCATAAACCTATAGTCTAGTCACTTAGCAATGTATTTAGTCAGCTCCATAGTATTGCTTTCCCCTAAACACCCCCTAAAATGTGTACAAATGTTATGTGTGTGCTTAAATTCATGCAGAGTGCCAGATTTGTTTTCATTAGGAACCCCCCTCCCCCCAACTGCTAGGTCAGCTGATAGCAATCCTCTATCTGCTGACTTTGCCAAACCCAATACACACTATACCTACCTTTTTTCTGGTCAGATTTATGGACAAATTCACCAAAGCATATAGTGCAAGGGCCTGTCTCAATACTTTCAAATGCTACAATTCCTACAATCTCCTATTATTATCTTGATAGGTAATAGCAGAATGTCAAAATGTGCTTCCATTTGTTCCTTTTTTTTGTATTATGACACTTCTTACCTGTCCGGTGGGCTGCCAATAGTGTAAGTAAGGAGGGGCTGGCCAAAGTATCACACATTATTTATGCATTCAGCTCTCAATCAAGTGGAGAGGGTTACCTGTCCAAAACATCCCCCCCCCCCTCATTTTTTGCAATGGCCCATCAGATGGGGGGGATGGGGGGGTGATGAATCTGATAAGGGGACCTTATACTTTAGGCTTTAAATACTCAATACTTTCCCAAAATGTTATACTGATATTGTCTAAAAATGTTTGTGTCTAATCTGCTTGCAATGTTGATGTGCAAAATTACCAAAAAAATTCTTGTTTCGCTCCACAGTTTCCTTTAACGCCACAGGAATGGCAGACTGTGGCCTCCCACTTTGCCAGCCTTTGGGACTTTCCCAATTGTGGAGGTGCAATTGATGGAAAACGCATCCGCACCGTCCCACCCCCCAACTGGGGGTTGTACTATTATAATTACAAGGGGTTTAATAGTATCATGATGTTGGCGGTGGTGTCAGTGACCTATGACTTCCTGTATGTGGACGTGGGGCAAAATGGCCGGATGTCAGATGGTGGAGTGTTCGCACGGACGGAATTCTACTGGCATCTCCAGAGTGTCAGTCTGGGCTTGCCACCTCCAGAGGAGAATCTTGAAGGACTCCTGTTCATTTTCGTCACGGATGAGGCGTTTGCTCTGGCAAACCATCTGATGTGGCCTAACCCGATGAGGACCCTCACCCCGGATCAGAGGATCTTTAATTTTCGGGATAATGGCCAGCCGGTTCCGCCTATTTTTTACGCCAATCCACATGGCGGAATATAAACTAAATCACATTGTTCTTGCCTGCTGTGTTCTGCACAATTTTTTGAAAAAACATTCCACAAACTATGTGGTCTCAGTTGGCCCAGATGCAGACTTGCAGACTTGCCGGAAAATTACAACCTCACAGCCCTTGAAGCTGCTCGTCCTGGCTTGCCCCCCCAAAGCGCCCGCGAGGTCAGAAACCAATACATGGAGTTCTTTGTGGGTAGGGGGGCCATTGATATGCCAGACAATGTCTGAGAGGCATTATTTTAATAAATTTTTCTTGGAAACTCCAATAATCTTTGTTTTCATTTACTGCTTGGCTTTGTTTTAGGTGTCTCATAGGTATTTTTTTTGATGAGGTGACAGTCTCTTCTTCAGATAATCGTATTATGTTGTGGGTCTGCTACACACACCTTGTTTTTGTTGATAATGTATGTAGTGCATTACTGACAAAAATATTGCTAATTTTCAGCACCATGGCAGAAATATGTGGGGTCGTGAAAATGGCATGATTGGGGAAATGTAAACATCACTGTGGGTGTTATTTACTAAAGGCACATCCACTATGCACTACAAGTGAACTGCAAAAGTGCACCTGAAACTACACTTGGAGTCAAATTGGATTTGCCTTTAGTAAATAACACCCATTGCCACAGAAAACAACAACTTCACTACAAATACTGCTTTTGCGCATTGAAAAAGGAAGCCACACATTGTTGATAATTTCACTTTTTACTCAAAGCACATTCACATGTGCGTTTAGAAAATGGTTTTACAACAAACCAACATATTTGGTGTATAGAAAACATTATTATGGGTAACATTTTTATAACTTGGCGTTTTTGTGTAAACAGGCATGTATCAAAGCATAACATACAGAACACAGGAACTTACAAAGTTCAACTTTGAAAAGTGAAGACAATACAGTGGTGTGAAAAAGTGTTTGCCACCTTCCTCATTTCCTGTTCCTTTGCATGTTTGTCACACTTAAGTGTTTCGGAACATCAAACCAATTTAAACTAGTCAAGGACAACACAAGTAAACACAAAATGCAATTTGTAAATGAAGGTGTTTATTATTAAAGGTGAAAAAAAATCCAAACCATCATGGCCCTGTGTGAAAAAGTGATTGCCCCCCTTGTTAAAACATACTATAACTGTGGTTGTCCACACCTGAGTTCAATTTCTCTAGCCACACCCAGGCCTGATTATTGCCACACCTGTTCACAATCAAGACATCACTTAAATAGGAGCTGCTTGACACAGTAAGGTCCACCAGAAGATTCTTAAAAGCTACACATCATGCCGAGACCCAAAGAAATTCAGGAACAATTGAGAAAGAAAGTAATTGAGATCCATCAGTCTGGAAAGGGTCATAAAGCCATTTCCAAAGCTTTGGGAATCCAGCGAACCACAGTGAGAGCCATTATCTACAAATGGCGAAGACATGGAACAGTGGTGAACCTTCCCAGGAGTGGCCAGCCGCCCAAAATTACCCCAAGAGCGCAGCGACGACTCATCCAAGAGGTCACAAAAGACCCCACAACAACGTCCAAGGAACTGCAGGCCTCACTTGCCTCAGTTAAGGTCAGCGTTCATGCCTCCACCATCAGGAAAAGACTGGGCAAAAATGGCCTGCATGGCAGAGTTCCAAGGAGAAAACCACTGCTGAGCAAAAAGAACATCAAAGCTCGTCTCAATTTCTCCACAACACATCTTGATGATCCCCAAGACTTTTGGGACAACATTCTGTGGACCGATGAGACAAAAGTGGAACTCTTTAGAAGGTGTGTGTCCAAGTATATCTGGCGTAGAAGGAACACTGCATTTCATAAAAAGAACATTATACCAACAGTAAAATATGGTGGTGGTAGTGTGATGGTCTGGGGCTGTTTTGCTGCTTCAGGACCTGGAAGACTTGCCGTGATAAAAGGAACTATGAATTCTGCTGTCTACCAAGAGATCCTGAAGGAGAATGTCCGACCATCTGTTCGTGTACTCAAGCTGAAACGAACTTGGGTTCTGCAGCAGGACAATGATCCTAAACACACCAGCAAGTCCACCACCGAATGGCTGAAGAAAAACAAAATGAAGACTTTGGAGTGGCCTAGCCAAAGTCCTGACCTGAATCCTATTGAGATGTTGTGGTATGACCTTAAAAAGGCCGTTCATGCTCAAAAACCCTCTAATGTAACTGAATTAGGACAATTCTGCAAAGATGAGTGGGCCAAAATTCCTCCAGGATGCTGTAAAAGCCTCATTGCACGTTATCGCAAACGCTTGGTTGCAGTTGTTGCTGCTAAGGGTGGCCCAACCAGTTATTAGGTTTAGGGGGCAATCACTTTTTCACACAGGGCCATGATGGTTTGGATTTTTTTTCACCTTTAATAATAAACACCTTCATTTACAAATTGCATTTTGTGTTTACTTGTGTTGTCCTTGACTATTGTTTAAATTGGTTTGATGTTCCGAAACACTTAAGTGTGACAAACATGCAAAGGAACAGGAAATGAGGAAGGGGGCAAACACTTTTTCACACCACTGTATCAGACATGAGTATGTACAAACTGTGCTGATATTGACTTCATCAGATGGGGTGTCACCCCTGGAAAAGCCAAATTTGGAAGATGCACACAAATTGAGAATCAAAAAGTGGCCAGTTTCCTCCTGATTCCATGCCTATTGTCAACATTTGCTATTTCCCATCATGGGGTATCAATGTATATGTTTTGGGGGTGCAATCCCTTCATCTCAGCCACTTTAGTAGCAAGGAAGGGGCTGCACCCACAAAACACGTACATTGATCCCCCATGATGGGAGATAGTACATGTTGACACACTGTGTGCTTCTTCCAAATTTGGCTTTTTAAAAAATATAAATGTGTTTTAGAAAATTTAAAAACTATGCTAGCTAGTTTGGGGTGTTTCAGACTCCACCCCAAAACATCAATGATGTTCTTAATTTTTTGTTGAACATCATTGATGTTTTTCTGTATATTCTCTAAATCGTGATTGCACCCCATTATCTCCCCAATGAGGATCTGAGCACTTTCACTGGTAAAATGTGATTCTTCTTCCACATCACCTAAAAAAAACACCCCATGTATTATAAATATGCAGACATACATTGATTTGCTTACCAGAAGCTGTGGTCTCCGACACTCACCTGTTGTGGTGACAATTTAGCCAACTTAAACAATCTCTCCTTCCTCCTCCTCCTCTGCTTCTGGTGTTGGTATTTCCCCTTCTTTGGGAGGTATGGGGCCCCTGGTGTCCTCAGACGTCCCGAGTCTTCTCTCCCCTATGAGAATGTAAAAAAGGAATACTTAGCATACAGAGGGCAGAAATAGGAATATGAAACATTGCTTGGAAGTGTCGTACAATTGTGTTTTTTGGCAGAGTTCAAAGGTGAAAACATTATTTTTGACACTTTCGAAAGCTGCAATACTTACCTGTAGTGTGAACAAATGTAGTCAATAGGGATGAGCTTCATGTTCGAGTCAAACATACGTTCGGCTCGAACATCGACTGTTCACCCGTTCGGCGAATTCCGAACGTTATGGGCCATTCGCAACAAATTCGTGTGGCGCTCACAGCCCACAATGCACTGCGCCATCGCAGTGCATTGCTGGCTCATGATTGGCCAAGCATGCACTGTGACCCCGCATGCTTGGCCAATCACAGCACCGGCAGCGAGGAGAGCCATGATTGGCCACAGGCAAGATGCCTGTGGCTAATCATAGCTCAGGCTGTGTAGTACATGCCCCACACTATACAAGGCCGCCAGCGCGGCGGCCTTGTGTAGTGTGTTGGCGTCTGTAGGAGTTAGTGGGTGTTCTCTGTACCTTCAACACAGTATACACCGATCGTTATCGGACGATTTTTCGTTCTTGCTCTTCTGTAGTGGTTGTTGTCTGCGTGCCCTGACCGCAGTATACACCGCTATATTCACCTATATAGCTAGCTATATTTTTCTTTTTTTAATAGAGCTTGCAGTCAGTGGTAGGAGATTGTGCGTGCTGTCTGCGTGCTATGAACCCAGTATACACCGCTACATCCACCTATATAGCTAACTATCTTGCTTTTTTTAAATAGAGCTTGCAGTCAGTGGTAGGAGATTGTGCGTGCTGTCTGCGTGCTCTGAACCCATAATACACCGCTATATCCATCTATATAGCTAGCTATCTTGCTCGTTTTAAATAGAGCTTGCAGTCAGTGGTAGGAGATTGTGCGTGCTGTCTACGTGCTCTGAACCCAGTATACACCGCTATATCCATCTATATAGCTAGCTATCTTGCTCGTTTTAAATAGAGCTTGCAGTCAGTGGTAGGAGATTGTGCATGCTGTCTGCGTGCTCTGAACCCAGTATACACCGCTATATCCATCTATATAGCTAGCTATCTTGCTCGTTTTAAATAGAGCTTGCAGTCGGTGGTAGGAGATTGTGCGTGCTCTGAAGCCGGTATACACCGCTATATCCACCTATATAGCTAACTATCTTGCTTTTTTTTAATAGAGCTTGCAGTCAGTGGTAGGAGATTTGCGTGCTGTCTGCGTGCTATGAACCCAGCACACAGGAGAGGCTTCCCAGGAGAGCAGACGTACGTGGAGGAGCTCTGTGGAGAACCGCAGCTGTCTTGGACATCCGGCCTTATGGCGTCGGCCAGCCCAGGCTCGGGGCCTCTTTCCCGGCCTGGGTCTCAGACAACCCCCCCTGGGGTGAGAGACCTCTCCAGGGAGGAGAAATTGTTCTTGGTCACACAGTCTGAGTTAATGGACTGGACCTGGGCCCAGCCGGGAGAGGGCCCAAGCAAGCTCCAGAAAAGGAGAGAGAGGGTAAAAACCCTTATACAGAAGGCCGTGGCGACTTATGCACAGCGCTCAGAGCGACTGGCCGACCTACGAAATCGCAGGGACCGCTCAGCCAGCAGCAAGCATGGTGAATATAGGGAGACCATAGATGGCCTGAAGCTTGAATGCAGGGACCTCTGGCGGCTGCTGGGCGGTCTCTGTGAGCGTGGAAAGGGTGAGCGAAGTTTTTTGGCAGATGTGAAGAAAGAACTTCTAAAGACCAGCCAGGAAGGAACCCAGGCGGTGAGACGAGGAAATGCCCCCCTGAAGTCCCCCCTGAAACTCTCACCTGATGTAGCAGTACAACAGACCCCAGTGGAAGCAACGTTTCTCGGAGACGACCAATCCATGGCCGGTCAGGAATGTATGACCCCCGGAGCTGTCAGTGCGGAGGGTCCCCGGATTCCTGTGTTAACACCTGCCATGCCTATGGCCGTAGTCCAGGAGGATCTGGGTAGGGTACCCGATGAAGCACGTAAAAGCTCCGGTGGAATCGCAAGTCACAAGAAACTGATGGTGGTCCTCACCAGAGAGCCGTCGGAGGGGCCAGTGAAGGCCAATGGTCAGAAGTCCCCAGTGGACAGTGCAATCCGACCCCCCCCCGGGGCCCCATCGGTGACCCCGATGACTCCCGCCAGACCCATAGCGGTGCGAGGAAAACCGGCCATAATGGCGGCCCCCGCCGCGGCCGCATGGAGAGAGGGGGAGGTGCTGATGGGAACGGACACATGTGCGGTCTCGGATAGACAATGTGGACAAGCATCTTCTGCTGACACTGGGAGGAGTGGTGGGATGGGGGCGGGTGCATCACTTCCTGTTCCGGGTGACGAGACAGGAAGTGACCTCATCGACTTCCGGGAACCGGAAGTGATGTCAGCGGTGACCCCGGAAGTCCCAGGAGGGCCTAAAACGGAAGTGGGGACACCGGAATTTCAGCTAGGGGGGCCGTTGGTGTCACTAGTTGGGGGAGAGGAGGCGGTGGTGTCGGAGACCTCCCTGGAGATAACAGCTTTAGCGTCCTCTGGGGATTTTCTTCCAGCAGGACAAGTATGCTGGGGTGAGTCCCCGATGGGGGATTTGAGGAGCGAGTGCTCGGCCCTGGATTTCATATGGGGTTTGGAGGGGTCACAGGAGCGGGGTCCTGAAGAAATGGAGGTGGCTCCCCCCCAGGATCATATAGCTGTAGGGGGTACTGCTCCTTCCCCCGCGATAAGGAGTGAGATGCCGGTTGGTGGGGATGCGGTGGGTAGAGGTACTGAGCCAGGGAGTCCGGTCCGTCAGGGGTCTGGCCCTTCCCCCACAGACCCAGTTTTCATCTTGGGCACACAGGAGGAGGCAAACCTCTTAGGTGCCCTGAAGGCTGGGCGCTCGTTTGCACAGGTGGCAGGTTCCTCTGTCCCCCTGGGTCCCCTGTACGGCCAGTTTGGCACCCAGAATTTCCGGGCTCCCCCTGGGGATCAGCCCCAGGGTGCGCAGGCCTGGACAAGGGGTACGGGGGGCCCTGAGAGGCGCAGACGGAATGTGGTGCAGCTCAGGTGGGAAGGGACGTCTGCATGTCCCAGCAGGGGTCAGGTCATCGACTATCTGCTGGGGCTGCGCTTTAAAGTTTCGGACTTATTTGCAGTCATACACCCCACAAACTCGAAGGAGTTTGATGTAAGTTTTGTCTCCTTGGTCTCCATGGAGCTTTTCCTGACACTGTACGAGCTCGTCAGGAAGTCAGATCCGTGGAAAAGTTTCTGGGTGATACCTCTTTCGAGGCAGGAGGAGGTAAAGAATGTCACTGTACTGGTCAGGAACGAGTCCCTCCCACCTGAGGACATCGCGACCTGGCTGGCGCGGTACGGGCAGCTCCAGACAGGGCTGATGAAAAGTTTGGATGAGCGCGGGGTCTGGACAGGTGCGTGGTTGGTCAGGATCCGGCTCAAGCGCCACAATAATACCGTGGCGCATGTACCTGGCAGCGCCTTTATAGGTAGAGACCGGATCCTGGTCTTCTACCCTGGACAGCCCCATCGCTGTTTCAAATGCGGCAGTCCCGCACACCTCAGTGCGGACTGCACAATGCCCCGCTGTGTGAGGTGCAATGGTTTCGGCCATTCACCTGAGGGTTGCAGGCTTATTGTCTGCAACCTCTGTGGGGAAAGGGGACACCCCTTTAGTCGGTGCCCCAAGGCGTTCAGGGGGTGCCAGGCTGAGGGGGGTGCCCCAGGCCCGGAGGGTGAGGGGTCCCTAGACGAAGTGGGGATCCCAAACCCTCAGGGCCACAGAGGGAGGGTTCCCCCCTCCCTCAAAGGGTCAGACCCCCCAGGCGCGGATCAAGGACAGGAACTGGCGTAGTGAGGGTACCGGCGAGTTCTCCGGCCCCGTCTGACCCTGTGTCAGATGGGGCAACGGCAACAAAAACACCTGGGAAGCCGGCCAAGGCGAAAAAGCCCTCGCCCAAAAATCACCCTCCCCCCCTCCCCCTGTTTCCCCCCGTCCTCCTCCCTTTCCCCTGCCCCCCCCTTCCCCTCCCCCCCCCTGGTCTCCCCCCTCCCAGCCTCCCCTTCTTCTCCTTTGCCCTCTCCCCCCCTCCCTTCAGTAATTAAATCTGCGGGTAAACCGCATCCAACCCTGGATCAGGCGGCTATACTAATGCCCCCTCCGGCCTCTTCGGTGGTCGTGAGTGGTCGGCAGGCTGGTGCAGGAGGGGTGACCCCGATGGACATCTCAGGGGCCGGTAAGGGGGTTAATAAGAGGATTAAGGAGATCTCCAGTGGGAGGTTCGATGAAGAGAGTGGGAGGGAACCTCCCAAAGTGGAATGGGAGAAGAAAACCAAAAAGAAGAGGAAGGTTTCGGGGAAGGAGGGTGGTGAGGACCCCCAGCCCAGTACGGGTTCAGGGGCAGGGGGGGGGGGTCCTCACTGGCCCTATGGAACAGATACGGGATCCTTTCCTCCTCGGACTCCGAGGAGGATTGATTCTTTTAGAAATGTAAAATAGAGAGGAACGTAAAATTCAATCACTAAGGATGGCGGTACCCGCTCCAATACGCCTTGCGACCATTAATGTCGCAAGTGTGCGTTCTGCGGCGGCTAGATTTTCAGCCTTTGATTTTCTCGGCCGGTTTGAAGCCGACATTTTGTTTTTGCAAGAGACCTGGCTGGCATCTGTGGCAGAGATGCACCTAGCGAAGAGGGAGTGGAGACATGGGCCCTCCCTCTGGTCTCTTGCGGCTGAGCCCTGCAGTGGTGTTGCGGTCCTTTTTAAGACTGGTTCGGTGGCTTGTCGACGAGTGATTTAATTGGAAATCGGTAGGTGTTTGATTGTGGACGCAGTCGTGAGAGGGGAATCCCTCCGCCTTATCAATTTTTATGGACCTCAGTCCCAGAGGGGGAGGAAGGACCTACTCACGCTGCTGAAACCATACCTGTTTACATCCCAGCAGGTGGTCTTTGGTGGTGACTTAAACATGGTCACCAGGTCAAAGGACCGGGCAGGCCCCTCAGGCCCTCTGGGATATGATAGTATCTTTTTGAATAGAATAGTGAGGGAAGCTGGGTTGGTGGATGTGCACGTTCGCCACTTCCCCAACCTCACTGGTTTCACATATTCCAGAGGTAGTTGTAGGAGTAGGTTAGATAGTTTTTTTTTGAAGGGGGACTCGTCCTTTGCAGCTCCTGCGCTGCATGCGGTTGAGTTCTCTGATCACCGTATGGTGTCGGTCACTCTGAATGTGGCGGACACCCCTCAGAAAGGAAGGGGCCTGCGGCGACTAAACGGGTCGCTACTTGAGGACCCTGAAATCAGATCGGCCTATGAGGACTTCTTTTTAGAACAAGCCTCGCTCCTTGAGAGCCACTGCTCCCGCCAGGAATGGTGGGAAGTGGTGAAGAAGAGGTCGGAGGGCTTCTTCAGGGAAGTCTCGGGCCGTCGGGCAGCATCCCGGTATCAGGCCTACCAGAAGTTACGCAGGCAGCTAGATCGCTTGGTTTCTGATGGTGGCCCTTAGGACCAGATCTCGGATCTGAAGCTCCAGATGAAGGAGTGTCAGCACCTCCCTGGTGCTGGAGAGGGATTACGGGAAGTTCACCAACCCGGATCCCTACAAAAGCTGTGGGGACGTGGTGAGTGGGAAGGTTATACATGGACTGAGAGAACCCTCGGATTCCCTGGTAAGGTCCAAGCCAGGCATCCTGGGGATCATCAGAGCCCATTTTTCAGACATCCTTCGGAAGAAGCCGTTGGATCTGAGGAGAGCCAAGGCATTTCTTGACGGGACTCCACTTGAGGTGGGGTCTGACCCCCTAGACTCCTTGGTGGAAGAGATCTCAGTGGCCGAAATTGAGCAGGCTATTGACTCGTTGTCTCTAAAGAAGTCGCCGGGGCCTGATGGGTTCACGGCAGAATTTTATAAAGCCTTTAAGAGCCTTTTGGCTCCTCGTCTGAGGGAGATGTTCAGTGAGTGTTTGGCATCTGGCCTGCTCCCTCCCTTGATGAGAAGGTCGGCCTTGATCCTTCTGTCCAAGGGGAAGGATCCGTCCGTGGTTGAGAATTGGCGTTCCAATCGCCCTTCTCTCCACGGATAGAAAGATTCTGGCAAAGATTTTGTTTACGCGTATGTCTGCTGTTGCGGGCAAGCTGCTGTCTGCCTCCCAGCACTGCACAGTTCCCGGCTGTAGCACCTTTAGTGCAGTCCTTAACGTCCGGGAGGCTGTGGAGAGGTGCAGGGCAACGGGTGATGGGCGGTATCTGCTGGCATTGGATCAGGCGAAAGCTTTTGATCGGGTAGACCACGAGTACCTCTGGCTTCTCCTGGGTAGATACGGCCTGCCTGATCGATTTATTGATTGGCTCAGGACTTTGTACAGAGGGGCCGAGAGCTTCCCTCTGGTCAATGGTTGGGTGGGTCCTACCTTTCCGGTGGACTCTGGTGTTAGGCAGGGCTGTCCGCGGAGTCCCCTGCTCTATGTCTTTGCAGTCGACCCCTTCGTAAGAAGGCTAGACTGTGGGCAGCTGAGGGGGGTCCTGATGGTGCCCGGCAGTGGCCCGGATAAGGCAGTTAAGGTGGTGGCTTACGCGGACGACGTCTCGGTGGTGGTGGCTAGCTGAGAGGAGGCCCATTTTGTGGAAACACAGATTGGAGGCTACTCCGAGGCGTCTGGTTCGTTGGTCAACTGGGACAAGAGTGAAGCTCTCTGGTTGGGAAGGGAGGGTGAGCAGTTCGCCCTCCCGGACGTTTTTCCCCCGCCCCGACCAGAAGTTAAGATCTTAGGCATTTATTTCGGCCAGGGTGATTATCCCAAGCTAAATTGGGAGCGCAGGTTGGTAAGTGCCACCCAGAAAGTCAACGCCTGGAAAGGCTGGAAGCTGTCCTTGAGGGAAAGGGTGAGCCTGGTTAAAACTTATTTGCTTCCCGAGTTCTTCTGTGTCAGCTACGCATGTCTGTTGCCAGAGTCACTCTATGCGCGGGTCTGCGGTCTGTTTTTTCTGCTTTTGTGGGGAAACAGACTGAACCTGATAAAAAGGGAGGTCACGTATCGACGGAGAGGGGAGGGCGGTTTGGACATGATCAACCCCACGGTTTTCTTTACTGTGGTGTTCCTGAAGTTCAATCTGCAATCCATTTTTTGTGGACGAGCCCTCTCTGTGGGAACGTTCGTGTAAGAATTGGTTCCTGGTGTTCCTGAGCAGGTGGGAGGGGGGCCGCCGCCCGGGTGACCTTCGGAGGTCCCATGGGTACCTCCCCGCCTATGTCCCAACCGCCCTGAAGGTACTAAGGAGGTGGAGGATAACGGCCTTAGAGGTAGGCTCCCTGGGCCGGCGAGAGCTGTACCAGAGGGTCATGGCCTCGGACGTTTTGAGACCACTGGCCTTAAGGGACTGTCCAGACAGGGTTCTCAGGGAGGGACTAGCCCTTCTGAATTCTAAGAGAATTCCTGCCAAGTTCTGGGATCTCGCATGGAGGGCGTTCCATGGACGACTCTATGTGAGATCGACTCTATGTGAGATCGAAAGTACCGGAGCCCAGAGGACAGAGGCTGTCCTCGCCCTGAGTGTGGTGGGGTACTAGAGACCATGGACCACTTTTTGGTCGAGTGCCCTTTCAACTTGGGGGATTCTGGGGGAGGTTGGAGATGCCATTGGCTATCCCCGTCTCCGGGCCCTTGCCTATTCTGAGAGGGTGTACGGTGACTTCAGAGCCCAGAGGGGTTTTGTGTTATCATCACTGTTTTTAGTTAGTGTCATATGCCTTTACTACACTTGGCACGCTCGGTGTTTAGTGTCCACTAGGGGCAAGTTCCTGCCCATGCATGAGGTGGCGGGTGATATCATTCGGGAATTGGGTAAGGTGAGGTTTCTTGAGGGGGAAAGAATGGGTAGGGAAAGGTGTGCTAGGTTGTGGAGATGGTTCTCTTTCCGGCCACCTTGATGATCTCCCCCTTCTTTTCCTTAGGTGGGGGTCTGTCTGTCCTTTCACCCCTTTTTTTTAGCTTTTGGGCAACTTAATTTTAAATACATGGTATGCACCGTCAGTTTCGTTACGTTCCTGCCTATCGGGGGTATGTAATATAAATGTATATAGTTTGAATAATGATTAGGAATTTTTTTTTTTTTTTTCTTCCCAGATGATCATGGGATTAAGGATCGTCTGATATGGGCAGTTTGAATAGATCCTGTCTGTCCAAAAGCATTTATGCAAGTTGTTCTTTAGTTCTTTTTTGCTCAAGTATGAGTTTTTCTTAAGTTCTTGATTATGTAAATCAGTAGCAGTTTTATTTTAATAAAAATTTCCACCTATATAGCTAACTATCTTGCTTTTTTTTAATAGAGCATGCAGTCAGTGGTAGGAGATTGTGCGTGCTGTCTGCGTGCTCTGAACCCAGTATACACCGCTATATCCATCTATATAGCTAGCTATCTTGCTAGTTTTAAATAGAGCTTGCAGTCAGTGGTAGGAGATTGTGCGTGCTGTCTGTGTGCTCTGAACCCAGTATACACCGCTATATCCATCTATATAGCTAGCTATCTTGCTCGTTTTAAATAGAGCTTGCAGTCAGTGGTAGGAGCTTGTGTGTGCTGGCTGTGTGCTCTGATCTGTGAGAGCTTCCAGAGTGGTGGAGGAAGAGAGGGAGCTGATGGCGTCGGCCAGCCCAGGTTCGGGGCCCTCTTCCCGGCCTGGGCCCACGGTTCATCCACCTGGAGTGAAAGACCTCTCCAGGGAGGAGAGGTTGTTCCTGCAAACACAGTTTGAGCTGCTGGATTGGACCCGGGCCCAGCCGGGAGAGGACCCTGGAAGGATGCAGAAGCGTCAGTCAAGGATCAAAGCCCTTGTGCCACGTTGGCCTATGTGATAAAGTCTGAGAGACTAGTGGACCTGTGGAATCGCAGAGACCGCTCAGCCAGTAGCAGAAGGGGGGAGTACCGGGAGGCCATTGAAGGCCTGAAACATGAGTGCAGAGACCTGTGGCGGCTGCTGGGTGGTCTCTGCGAACGCGGAGTTGGTGAGAGGGGCTTCCTCTCTGAAGTGAAAAAAGAGCTCCTGAGAGCAAGCCAGGAGGGATCCCAGGCAGCCAGGAGAAAAGGCTCTTACCAGAAAGCGTTGCTGGAAATGGAGGAGAAGCTGCGAACCCCGGTGGAGGATGTAGTCTCGATAGGTGAGGAAGATCAGCGCCCCGAGGTGGAGACCAGCCGGGTGAACGTGGCCCCCGGAGCCGTAAGTGCGGAGGGTCCCCGGATCCCTGTTGTTTCACCTGCTCAGCCAGAGGCTGTGGAGCAGATAGATCCGGGTAGGGAACCCCATGATGCACAGGGAAGCTCCGGGGGAGAGGCAAGTCGGATGGAACAGCATGGAAGGAAGCTGGTGGTGGTCCTAGCTAGGGGCCATGCTGTGCGGGCCCCCCCAGTGGCCCCGGTCAAACCTGCAGCATCTGAGACAGTGCGAGGGGTGCCGGTCGTAATGGCGGCCCCCGCCGCAGCTGCATGTAGTGAGGGGGAGATGCCGGCAAGTGCGGACTGTGTTCAGAAAAAACACCTTGGACAAACATCCTCTGCAGACACCAGGAAGGGTGGGGGCGGGGAGGTGGATGTGTCACTTCCTGTTTCCGGAGGTGCGGCCGGAAGTGACCTCCGTGAACCGGAGTACCACTTGCGGTGACCCCGGAGGTTGTGAAAAAATGTACTGAGGAGGTGGGGACACTCCAGGCCTCGGTGACCAAGTCTCCTGCTCCGCTGGGTCAGGTAGAGGCTTTGGGGTCTCGGGGGCTCCTCTGGTGGCTACTGCCTTGGGTACCCCGGAATCCTCCAGTGGAGCTTTACCCGGTGGACAGACAAGTTGGGGGGAGTCCCCTATGGGGGAACTAAGGGGAGAATGCCCGGCCTTGAACTTCATCAGGGAATTGGAGGGGTCCCAGCGGCAGGAGCAGGATATGGCACGGGGAATGAAAGTGGCTTCCTCTCAGGCCCCCGCCGCTGTGGGGGGTGTGGCTACGTCTCCATCTGCGGAGGTGGTTGGGAGCAAGGCACCTGTTGGGGGAGGGATAGAGGGTGGGAGTGGGAGGATGTGTGCTGCTCCGTCAGAGCCCATGGGTTCATCTCAGCGGGGGTCTGACCCTTCCCCCACAGTCCCGAATCCCATCTTGGGCACGCAGCAAGATGCAAACCTCTTAGGTGCCCTGAAGGCTGGGCGCTCATTTGCCCAGGTGGCAGGTTCCTCTGTTCCTCTGGGCCCCCTGTATGGCCAGTTTGGTGCCCAGAACTTCAGGGCCCCCCCTGAGGAACAGCTCCAGGGGGCACAGGCTTGGTCAAGGGGTACAGGGGGTCCGGAGAGGCGCAGGCGGAATGTGGTGCAGCTCAGGTGGGAGGGGACGGCCGCGTGTCCCAGTAGGGGTCAAGTGATTGACTACCTGCTGGGATTACGCTTCAAGGTTTCTGACTTGTTCGCGGTCATACATCCTGCGAACAGCAAGGAGTTCGATGTGAGCTTCGTCTCCGTGGTCTCTATGGAACTTTTCATGACCCTGTACGAGATTGTCAGGAAGTCAGATCCGTGGAAAAGTTTCCGTGTAGTACCTCTTTCGAGGCAGGAGGAGATAAAGAACGTGACCGTCTTGGTTAGAAACGAGTCCCTTCCTCCTGAGGACATCGCAACCTTGCTGGCGCGGTATGGGCAGCTCCAGACAGGGTTGAGGAAGAATTTGGACGAGCGAGGGGTCTGGACAGGTGCTTGGTTGGTCAGGATCCGGCTCAAGCGCCACAACAACACCGTGGCGCATGTACCCGGGAGTGCGTTTATAGGGAGAGACCGGATCCTGGTCTTCTACCCTGGCCAGCCCCGTCGCTGTTTCAAATGTGGCAGTCCCACGCACCTTAGCGCGGACTGCACTATGCCTCGCTGCGTGAGGTGTAATGGTTTCGGCCACTCACCTGAGGGTTGCAGACTTATAGTCTGCAACCTCTGTGGGGAAATGGGGCACCCCTTCAGCCGCTGCCCCAAAGCTTTTAGGGGGTGCCAGGCTGAGGAGAGTGCTTCAGGCCCGGAGGGTGGGCGGGTCCCTAGACAAAGTGGGGGCACCAATCCTTCTGGGTCACAGAATGAGAGCGCCCCCCTCCCTCAAAGGGTCAGACCCCCCAGGCGTGAGCAGGGGGCGGGTACTGCAGGGGTGGGTATGTCAGCAGGTTCCCCGGCCCCGTCTGGTTCTGTGCCCGATGGGGCGATGGTAAGAAATCCAGCAGAGGTTCAGGCTAAACCAAAAAAGCCCTCTGTTAAGAAGCATCCTCCCCCCCTCCCCCAGTTCCCGCCCCTTCCCCTCCCTCCCCCCTTGTTTCCCCTCTCCCTGCCTCCCCTTCCCGTCCCCCGCCACCTTCCCTTTCCCCCCTTCTTCTCCTTCCCCATCCGCCTCTCCCCCCCAGATGTACCATGTCCGCCTCCGGATCCGGCGGCCCTTCTCATGCCTCCTCCCGCCACCACGGAGGTGGTGGGTGGTCGGCGGGTTGGCCTGGAGGGTGGTATCCCAATGGACACCTCTGAGGTGGGTAAGGGGGTGAATAAGCGCCCCAAGGAGGTGTCTAGTGGGAGGTCGGACGGTGAGAGTGGGAGAGAGCCCCCCAAGTCGGGCTGGGTTAAGAAAAAGACAAAAAAACGGAAGAGGAAGGGCCTGGTGAAGGAGGGTGGCGAGGACCCTCAGCCCAGCACCAGTCTGGGGGCGGGTGGGGGATCCTCGCTCGCCCTCTGGAACCATTTTGGGGTCCTATCCTCCGATTCCGAGGAGGATTAACTTGGGTTTGTAATATAGAGAGGAACGTAAACTTTAATCACTAAGGATGACGGTACCCGCTCCAATACGCCTTGCGACGATTAATGTTGCAAGTATGCGTTCTGCGGCGGCTAGGTTTTCAGCCTTTGATTTTCTCGGCTGCGTTGAAGCCGACATTTTGTTTTTGCAAGAGACCTGGCTGGCATCTGTGGCAGAGATGCACCTAGCAAAGAGGGAGTGGAGACATGGGCCCTCCCTCTGGTCTCTTGCGGCTGAGCCCTGCAGTGGTGTTGCGGTCCTTTTTAAGACCGGTTCGGTGGCTTGTCGACGAGTGATTGAATTAGAAATCGGTAGGTGTTTGATTGTGGATGCAGTCGTGAGAGGGGAATTTCTCCGCCTCATAAATTTCTATGGTCCCCAGTCAAGGAGAGGGAGGAAGGACCTTCTTGCGCTGCTGAAACCATACCTGTTTACATCCCAGCAGGTGGTCTTTGGTGGTGACTTTAACCTAGTCACCAGGTCAAAGGACCGGGCAGGCACCTCAGGCCCTCTGGGATATGATAGTATGTTTATGAATCGCATAGTGAGGGAGGCTGGGTTGGGGGATGTGCACGTTCACCACTTCCCCAACCTCACTGGTTTCACATACTCCAGAGGTAGTAGTAAGAGTAGACTAGATAGGTTTTTTTTGAAGGGGGACTCGTCCTTTGCGGCTCCTGTGCTGCATGCGGTCGAGTTTTCCGATCACTGTATGGTGTCGGTCACTCTGAATGTGGCGGACACCCCTCAGAAGGGTAGGGGCCTGTGGCGACTAAATGGGTCACTACTTGAGGACCCTGAAGTCAGGTCGGCCTATGAAGACTTCTTTATGGAACAAGCTTCGCTCCTTGAGAGCGGCTGCTCTCGCCAGGAATGGTGGGAAGTAGTAAAGAAGAGGTCGGAAGGCTTCTTCCATGAAGTCTCTGGTCGTCGGGCAGCTTCCCGGTACCAGGCCTACCAAAAGTTGCGCAAGCGGCTTGACCGCTTGGTTTCTGATGGTGGCCCTCAGGACCAGATTTCAGGTCTGAAGCTTCAGATGAAGGAGTGTCAGTATGACCGTCTCGCCTCCCTGGTTCTTGAGAGGGATTACGGGAAGTTCACCAACCCGGACCCCTACAAGAGCTGTGGTGACGCGGTGAGTGGGAAGGTCATACACGGACTGAGGGATCCCTCGGGTTCTTTGGCGAGGTCCAGGCCAGGAATCCTGGGGATCGTCAGAGCCCATTTTTCGGACCTCCTGAAGAAGAAGCCTTTGGACCTGGGAAAAGCCAAGAAATTTCTTGATGAAACTCCACTTGAGGTGGGGTCTGACCCCCTTGGATCTTTGACAGAGGAGATCTCTGTGGCCGAAGTTGAACAGGCCATAGACTCTTTGTCTCTAAAGAAGTCGCCGGGACCCGATGGGTTCACGGCGGAGTTCTACAGGACCTTTAAGGGCCTCTTGGCTCCTTGTCTGAGGGAGGTGTTCAGTGAGTGTTTAGGGTCTGGCCTGCTTCCTCCCTCGATGAGAAGGTCGGCCTTGATCCTTCTGTCAAAGGGGAAAGATCCGTCCCTGGTGGAGAATTGGCACCCTATCGCCCTTCTCTCCACGGATAGAAAGATCCTGGCGAAGATACTGTTTGTGCGTATGTCTGCAGTCGCGGGCAAGCTACTGTCTGTTTCCCAGCACTGCACGGTTCCTGGCCGCAGCACCTTTAGTGCTGTCCTCCACGTCCGGGAGGCTGTGGAAAGGTGCAGGGCAACGGGTGGCGGGCGGGATCTGTTGGCATTAGACCAGGCAAAAGCTTTTGACCGGGTGAACCATGAGTATCTCTGGCTTCTCTTGGGGAGATACGGTCTGCCTGATCAATTCATCGATTGGCTCAGAGTTTTGTACAGGGGGGCTGAAAGCTTCCCTCTTGTCAATGGTTGGGTGGGTCCTACCTTTCCGGTGGACTCTGGTGTTAGGCAGGGCTGCCCGCTGAGTCCCCTGCTCTACGTCTTTGCGGTTGACCCCTTCGTAAGGAGGCTAGACTGCAGACACCTGAGGGGGGTCCAGGCGGAGCCCTGCAGTGGCCCGGATAAGGCGGTAAGGGTGGTGGCCTATGCGGACGACGTCTCGGTAGTAGTGGCTAGCCGAAAGGAGGCCCAGTTTGTGGAAACACAGATTGGAGATTACTCCGAGGTGTCCGGTTCGCTGGTCAACTGGACTAAGAGTGAAGTTCTCTGGTTGGGGAGGGAGGGTGAGCAGTTTGCCCTCCCGGACGTCTTCCCCACGCCCCGGCCAGAAATTAGAATTCTGGGCATCCTTTTTGGCCAGGGTGACTATCCCAAACTAAATTGGGAGCGCAGGCTGGAGAGTGCCACCCAAAAGGTTAATGCCTGGAAAGGCTGGAAGCTGTCACTGAGGGAAAGGGTGAGTCTGGTCAAAACCTATTTGCTTCCCGAATTCCTCTTTGTCAGCTACGTTTGTCTTCTGCCAAGATCGCTCTATGCGCGGATCTGCGGTCTGTTCTTTCTGCTTTTGTGGGGAAACAGGCTGAATCTGATAAAGAGGGAGGTCACGTACCGACAGAGGATGCAGAGTGGGTTGGACATGATTAATCCCACGGTTTTCTTTACCGTGGTTTTTCTTAAGTTCAACCTACAATCCATTTTTCAGGACGAACCCTCCCTGTGGGAACGCTCATGTAAGAACTGGTTTCTGGTTTTCCTGAGTGGTTGGGAGGGGGGTGGTCACCCCGGTGATCTACGGAGATCCCATGGGTACCTCCCCACCTATGTTCCAACTGCCCTAAGGGTACTGAGGCGGTGGAGGATAACGGCCCTGGAGGTGGGCTCGTTGGGTCGGCGCGAGCTGTACCAGCGGGTCATGACCTCAGACTTTTTGAGACCTTAAGGGATTGTCCGGACAGGGTTCTCAGGGAGGGATTAGCCCTTCTGAATTCTAAGAGAATTCCGGCCAAGTTCTGGGATCTTGCATGGAGGGCGTTCCATGGACGGCTCTATGTGAGGTCGAACTTAAAGTACCGGAGTCTTGAGGACAGGGGCTGTCCTCGTCCTGAGTGTGGAGGGGCACTGGAGACCATGGACCACTTTTTGGTTGAGTGCCCTTTTAACTTGGAGGTTCTGGGGGAGGTTGGGGATGCCATTGGCTATCCCCGTCTCCGGGCCCTTACCTATTCTGAGAGGGTGTATGGCGACTTCAGGGTCCGGAAGGGTCATGAGTTATCGTCACTGTTTTTAGTTAGTACAGTTTGCCTTTATTACACCTGGCACGCGCGGTGCTTAGTGTCCACTAGGGGCAAGTTCCTGCCCGTGCATGAGGTGGCGGGTGATATCTTTCGGGAATTGGTGAAGGTGAGGTATCTTGAGGGAGAAAGAACGGGCAGGGAAAGGTGTGCCAGATTGTGGAGAGGCTTTTCTTTCCGCCCACCTTGATGATCCTCCCCCTTCTTTTTCCCTAGGTGGTGGGTCTGTCTGTCCTGTCCCTCACGTTTAGTTTTTTGGGCAATATAATTTTAAAAGCATGGTAGGCACTGATGGTTTTGTTACGTTCCTGTCTATAAAGGGTGTGTAGTGTATATAGATAGGTTGTTATTATAGATAAACTGTTCTAATCCGAGTGACAATTCTTTTAAGCTGGTGAAGAAAGCATGTTTTCTTCTCTATTTTATTAAGTCTGTTTAAGTTGGTTTTCCTTTTCTTCTTTTCAAGAATGAGTATTTATGTCTTTGTTTTGTAAATACAACTGGCAGCAGTTTTTTTAAATAAAAACCTCCACCTATATAGCTAGCTAGCTTGCTTGTTTTAAATAGAGCTTGCAGTCAGTGGTAGGAGATTGTGCGTGCTGTCTGCGTGCTCTGAAACCAGTATACACCGCTATATCCATCTATATAGCTAGCTATCTTGCTCGTTTTAAATAGAGCTTGCAGTCAGTGGTAGGAGATTGTGCGTGCTGTCTGCGTGCTCTGAACCCAGTATACACAGCTATATCCACCTATATAGACATACGCGTAAACAAAATCTTTGCCAGAATCTTTCTATCCGTGGAGAGAAGGGCGATAGGACGCCAGTTCTCTACCACGGACGGATCCCTCCCTTTGGACAGAAGGATCAAGGCCGACCTTCTCATCAAGAGAGGGAGCAGGCCAGATGCCAAACACTCACTGAACACCTCCCTCAGACGAGGAGCCAAAAGGCTCTTAAAGGTTTTATAAAATTCTGCCGTGAACCCATCAGGCCCTGGCGACTTCTTTAGAGACAACGAGTCAATGGCCTGCTCAATTTCGGACACTGAGATCTCTTCCACCAAGGAGTCCAGGGGGTCAGACCCCACCTCAAGTGGAGTCCCGTCAAGAAATTCCTTGGCTCTCCTCAGATCCAACGGCTTCTTCCGAAGGATGTCTGAAAAATGGGCTCTGATGATCCCCAGGATGCCTGGCTTGGACCTTACCAGGGAACCCGAGGGCTGGGGGATGGGGGGGGGGGGGAAGGGGGTAAAGGAGAAGAAGGGGAAACTGGGAGGGGGGAGACCAGGGGGGGGGAGGGGAAGGGGGGCGAGGGAAAGGGAGGAGGACGGGAGGGAAACAGGGGGAGGGGAGGGTGATTTTTGGACGAGGGCTTTTTTTCGCCCTGGCCGGCTTCCCAGGTGGTTTTGTTGCCGTTGCCCCATCTGACACAGGATCAGACGGGGCCGGAGAACTTGCCCGCTCCTTCACTATGCCAGTTCCTGCCCTTGATCCGCGCCTGGGGGGTCTGACCCTTTGAGGGAGGGGGGAACCCTCCCTCTGTGACCCTGAGGGGCTGGGATCCCAACTCTGTCTAGGGACCCCCAACTCTCTCAGTCCATGTATGACCTTCCCACTCACCGCGTCCCCACAGCTTTTGTAGGGATCTGGGTTGGTGAACTTCCCATAATCCCTCTCCAGCACCAGGGAGGCGAGACGGTCATACTGACACTCCTTCATCTGGAGCTTCAGATCCGAGATCTGGTCCTGAGGGCCACCATCAGAAACCAAGCGATCTAGCTGCCTGCGTAACTTCTGGTAGGCCTGATACCGGGATGCTGCCCGACGGCCCGAGACTTCCCGGAAGAAGCCCTCCGATCTTTTCTTCACCACTTCCCACCATTCCTGGCGGGAGCAGTGGCTCTCAAGGAGCGAGGCTTGTTCTAAAAAGAAGTCCTCATAGGCCGATCTGATTTCAGGGTCCTCAAGTAGCGACCCGTTTAGTCGCCAAAGGCCCCTCCCTTTCTGAGGGGTGTCCGCCACATTCAGAGTGACCGACACCATACGGTGATCAGAGAACTCAACCGCATGCGGCGCAGGAGCTGCAAAGGACGAGTCCTCCTTCAAAAAAAACCTATCTAACCTACTCCTACAACTACCTCTGGAATATGTGAAACCAGTGAGGTTGGGGAAGTGGCGAACGTGCACATCCACCAACCCAGCTTCCCTCACTATTCTATTCAAAAAGATACTATCATATCCCAGAGGGCCTGAGGTGCCTGCCCGGTCCTTTGACCTGGTGATCATGTTAAAGTCACCACCAAAGACCACCTGCTGGGATGTAAACAGGTATGGTTTCAGCAGCGTGAGAAGGTCCTTCCTCCCCCTCTGGGACTGAGGCCCATAAAAATTGATGAGGGGGAGGGATTCCCCTCTCACGACTGCGTCCACAATCAAACACCTACCGATTTCTAATTCAATCACTCGTCGACAAGCCACTGAACCAGTCTTAAAAAGGACCGCAACACCACTGCAGGGCTCAGCCGCAAGAGACCAGAGGGAGGGCCCATGTCTCCACTCCCTCTTTGCTAGGTGCATCTCTGCCACAGATGCCAGCCAGGTCTCTTGCAAAAACAAAATGTCGGCTTCAACGCTGCTGAGAAAATCAAAGGCTGAAAATCTAGCCGCCGCAGAACGCACACTTGCGACATTAATGGTCGCAAGGCGTATTGGAGCAGGTACCGTCATCCTTAGTGATTGAAGTCTACGTTCCTCTCTATATTACATTTCTAAAAGAATCGATCCTCCTCGGAGTCCGAGGAGGAAAGGATTCCGAACCTGCTCCATAGGGCCAGTGAGGAACCCCCCCCTGCCCCTGAACTAGTACTGGGCTGGGGGTCCTCACCACCCTCCTTCCCCGAACCCTTCCTCTTCCTCTTCTTTTTGTTTTTTTTTCTCCCATTCCACTTTGGGAGGTTCCCTCCCACTCTCCTCTTCGGACCTCCCACTGGAGATCTCCTTAAGCCTTTTATCAACCCCTTTACCTGCCCCTGAGATGTCCATCGGGGCCACCTCCCCTGTACCAGCTCGCCGACCACTCATAACCACCGAAGAGGCTGGAGGGGGCATTAGTAGAGCTGCCTGATCCAGGGGTGGGTGCAGCTTACCCGTAGATTTAATAACTGAAGGGAGGGGGGGAGGGGGAAGGGAGAGAGGGGGAAGGGGGTAAAGGAGAAGAAGGGGAAACTGGGAGGGGGGAGGGGAAGGGGGGGCGAGGGAAAGGGAGGAGGACGGGAGGGAAACAGGGGGAGGGGAGGGTGATTTTTGGACGAGGGCTTTTTTTCGCCCTGGCCGGCTTCCCAGGTGGTTTTGTTGCCGTTGCCCCATCTGACACAGGATCAGACGGGGCCGGAGAACTTGCCCGCTCCTTCACTATGCCAGTTCCTGCCCTTGATCCGCGCCTGGGGGGTCTGACCCTTTGAGGGAGGGGGGAACCCTCCCTCTGTGACCCTGAGGGGCTGGGATCCCAACTCTGTCTAGGGACCCCCTCACCCTCCGGGCCTGGGGCACCCCCTTCAGCCTGGCACCCGCTTAACGCCTTGGGGCACCGACTAAAGGGGTGTCCCATTTCCCCACAGAGGTTGCAGACAACAAGCCTGCAACCCTCAGGTGAATGGCCGAAGCCATTGCACCTCACACAGCGGGGCATTATGCAGTCCGCACTGAGGTGCGCGGGACTGCCGCATTTGAAACAGCGACGGGGCTGTCCAGGGTAGAAGACCAGGATCTGGTCTCTACCTATAAAGGCACTGCCAGGTACATGCGCCACGGTATTATTGTGGCGCTTGAGCCGGATCCTGACCAACCACGCACCTGTCCAAACCCCGCGCTCGTACAAACTTTTCCTCAGCCCCGTCTGGAGCTGCCCGTACCGCGCCAGCCAGGTCGCGATGTCCTCAGGTGGGAGGGACTCATTCCTGACCAGTACAGTCACATTTTTTACCTCCTCCTGCCTCGAAAGAGGTACACTGGCCTTAAGGGACTGTCCAGACAGGGTTCTCAGGGAGGGACTAGCCCTCCTGAATTCCAAGAGAATTCCTGCCAAGTTCTGGGATCTCGCATGGAGGGCATTCCACGGACGACTCTATGTGAGATCGAACTTGAAGTACCGGAGCCCAGAGGACAGAGGCTGTCCTCGCCCTGAGTGTGGTGGGGTGCTAGAGACCATGGACCACTTTTTGGTCGAGTGCCCCTTCAACTTGGGGGTTCTGGGGAGGTTGGAGATGTCATCGGCTATCCCCGTCTCCAAGCCCTTGCCTACCCTGAGAGGGTGTACGGTGACTTCAGAGCCCGGAGGGGTTTTCTGTTATCATCACTGTATTTAGCTAGTGTCATATGCCTTTACTACACTTGGCACGCTCGGTGTTTAGTGTCCACTAGGGGCAAGTTCCTGCCCATGCAAGAGGTGGCGGGTGATATCGTTCGGGAATTGGGTAAGGTGAGGTTTCTTGAGGGGGAAAGAATGGGTAGGGAAAGGTGTGCTAGGTTGTGGAGAGGGTTCTCTTTCCGGCCACCTTGATGATCTCCCCCTTCTTTTCCTTAGGTGGGGGTCTGTCTGTCCTTTCACCCCCCTTTTTTTTAGCTTTTGGGAAACTTAATTTTAAAAACATGGTATGCACCGTCAGTTTCGTTACGTTCCTGCCTATAGGGGGTATGTAATATAAATGTACATAGTTAGAATAATGATTGGAGATTGTTTGGATAGGCTTCTGTTTTTCTTATAAGTAGTCCAGATGATCATGGGGCTAGGGGTCGTCCGATATGGGCCCTCTTTTTTCCCCTTTTTTGAGATGGACTCTACCTTCCCTATGAGGGGGCAGTTTTGAATAGTTTCTGTCTGTCTAAAAACATTTGTACGAGTTCTCTTGTTCTTTTTTTGCTCAAGTATGAGTCTTTCTTAAGTTCTTGATTATGTAAATCGGTAGCAGTTTTATTTTAATAAAAATCTCCATCTATATAGCTAGCTATCTTGCTTGTTTTAAAAAGAGCTTGCAGTCAGTGGTAGGAGATTGTGCGTGCTGTCTGCATGCTCTGAACCCAGTATACACAGCTATATCCACCTATATAGCTAGCTATCTTGCTTGTTTTAAATAGAGCTTGCAGTCAGTGGTAGGAGATTGTGCATGCTGTCTGCGTGCTCTGAACCCAGTATACACCGCTATATCCATCTATATAGCTAGCTATCTTGCTTGTTTTAAATAGAGCTTGCAGTCAGTGGTAGGAGATTGTGTGTGCTGTCTGCGTGCTCTGAACCCAGTATACACCGCTATATCCATCTATATAGCTAGCTATCTTGCTCATTTTAAATAGAGCTTGCAGTCAGTGGTAGGAGATTGTGCGTGCTGTCTGCGTGCTCTGAACCCAGTATACACCACTATATCCATCTATATAGCTAGCTATCTTGCTCGTTTTAAATAGAGCTTGCAGTCAGTGGTAGGAGATTGTGCGTGCTGTCTGCGTGCTCTGAACCCAGTATACACCGCTATATCCATCTATATAGCTAGCTATCTTGCTCGTTTTAAATAGAGCTTGCAGTCAGTGGTAGGAGATTGTGCGTGCTGTCTGCGTGCTCTGAACCCAGTATACACCACTATATCCATCTATATAGCTAGCTATCTTGCTCGTTTTAAATAGAGCTTGCAGTCAGTGGTAGGAGATTGTGCGTGCTGTCTACGTGCTCTGAACCCAGTATACACCGCTATATCCATCTATATAGCTAGCTATCTTGCTCGTTTTAAATAGAGCTTGCAGTCAGTGGTAGGAGATTGTGCGTGCTCTGAACCCGGTATACACCGCTATATCCAGCTATATAGCTAACTATCTTGCTTTTTTTTAATAGAGCTTGCAGTCAGTGGTAGGAGATTTGTGCGTGCTGTCTGCGTGCTCTGAACCCAGTATACACCACTATATCCATCTATATAGCAAATGTTACCGGCCTCAAAATGTGAATTAAGAGAGCCGATGATTGTAGACGCGATGAGATAAGGTGATCAGCTTGGCGTGGACTGCAAAGAATCACACAAACAGCATGAGATATGACCACTGACTTTATGGCTGGAAGTAGTTTTATTTTTACATAACAATACATCTTTTACATTTTTATAGTCACATGTTTATAACCATTAACAATATATATAATACCGATTTTAACTAAAGTATTTTAAAACGTAGTTATAACAATGAATATTACTAAATTTTAATAACATATATCCCTGTTATTCAGTGTTATAGATAATTATCTTTATCTCTCTGGTACATTTTAAGTGTGCAATAATCATACTAGCAATGCATTGCTTTAATACAAACATTTTCATGGTAGTACTCTTTTTTAACCACTAGATGGTGCACAGTGCATGTCTGTATGATGCAATACATAAGCTTTACATACAATAGGTTTTTTTCTATATTAAATAACAGAAAACATGTGCTTCTATAAATCTATGCCATTTTCAATAAATCAGGTTTAAATATACCTATTTAGAACGGTTTAGTGTTTATCATAGACATTTGTTCTGACTAATGCAGTATTTTCATGTTCTTATGCACTTTTCACTTGTTTCTGACACATGCTGTTCTAAACTTTTAATTACAGCAAAACTATAGCATACAATCTCCTGAGACTTTTTCTGCATCTGCTCAAGATGTTTAGGAATCTTTCTATCACAGGTTAATACAGATTAGGAACAATTTAGAGTACATACCTGCAAAGAATCACACAAACAGCATGAGATATGACCACTGACTTTATGGCTGGAAGTAGTTTAATTTCCAGTCACATGGTGTGTGGCCTTATATAGACTCTGTTTGTGTACCTTCTCTGCCATCTACTGGTTATTAATAGAATAGAAGGGACATGTTTAGAAATATAAAAAAAAAATGAATATGTACTTTGCTTTGGGGTGTCTGTTTTGTGACCATATAAACCCCAGTCCGTCACACTAGCTATCTTGCTCGTTTTAAATAGAGCTTGCAGTCAGTGGTAGGAGATTGTGCGTGCTGTCTGCGTGCTCTGATCTGTGTGAGCTCCCAGACTTCCAGGAGGAGTGCAGTGTGATGACTTCTTCCAGCCCAGGGCCAGGGCCTTCTTCCCGGCCGGCGGTACAGCATGGAGCCCCTAGGTTCCAGGAATGGACACAGGAGGAGAGGCTGTTCCTGGAGGACCAGTTGGATTTTCCTGATTGGACCTCAGCACAGCCAGGAGAGGATTTGCTGAAAACCACAGCAAGGAAAAACGAGGTGAAGGCTTTATTGGTTAAAGTTTCGAAAGTCTTTTGTGAGAAGATGAGGATTTTATCCGAATTAAGAAACAGAAGAGATAAAGCTGGAAGTGGCAAAAGGTCTGATTTCAAGGCAGCTATTGATAGCTTAAAGAAGCAGTGCAACCAGATTGGCAAATTGGTGACAGCAATATTGGACAGTGCAACATATGAAAGAGACTTTCTAGACAAGATTGATAAAGTCATGAAAACAGCAAATGAGGAGGGATCCCAGGCGGTATGGCGCCGTAATGAGCAACGTCTATCCCGGGCAGCAGAGCCTGAGAGAGAGGTGGCGGGACCCGTGGAGAAAGGACTGTCAACAGAGGAAGAGGTGGAACCGAAAATCCTAGCAAAGACAGTTGTGGAAGGTATGAACTCTAGTCCTAAGACCGCTGGTTCTGGTAGTGCCACAGAGGGTCCCGGTAAACCTATGGGCACTCAGCCTGCAAGCAAGGCTGCAGTCCTGCAGGTCACAGTAGGTCCCAGTGATGTGGTAAAGAGCCAAGGTCAGATGGCAAAACAGGTCCCTGTGGTACAGCTTAAGAGACTGTCAGAAAAAGAAGAAAAGAAATCTGTGGACTTACCGTTAAAATCCCCAGTGAATCCAGCCGGTGCTTGCAAGCAAGGCAAGCCGTCAGTGATGCTGTCGGCTGCCGTTGCTGCGAGCCGGGTGCAGGACAAGGGGAAAGGACTGAGGGGAAGTGGGGGTGGAGGGAATAGCCAGGGTAGCGTGGCTACTGCCGTCAAAAACACAGTGGCGGTCAGCAACAAGGCTATGGATGGTGTAACAGCAATGGCGCCGGGGGATGGTGGAACGCCGTCTTTCCGCAATGTGGGAGGAGGAGCAGCCAAACAGGAAACTGGTGTTGGTTTGGCGGGAGATTTTGGCGCGGTTTTTGGGGGCGGGAAGGTTGGTGGTGAGGCTGCGTTCGCACCGGAAGTGAGGTCACGCCCGGAAGCGTAAGTCAGCCGTGAGGTAAACTTCCGGTCACGGACTTCAGGGACTTCCGGTGTTGAAACCCAGCGGGAGGAGAGTGATAATATTGATATGTCTGAAGATTTACACCCAGGGCAGGTATCAGCTTGGGGTGACTGCCCAATGGGTGACTTAGGGGATGATGACCCAGCCATGAATTACATTAGATGCCTGGAGGGCTCCCAGCAGATTCAGGGTCAAATAGTGGCGGACTCCTGTGGAGCTCGTATGGAGGTGGGGATGTCTGATAGTCTGGGTACTCCTGTGGAGGGTCCTCAAGCAGTCCAACAGGAAAGCATGATAACAGAAGGTGAAGGGCAGGTTGCAGAGGAGTGTGCCCCCCAGTTGGATCCTAAAGAGGGAACTTCTTCCCCCAGACCAATTTTGAGGGGTACGCCTGAAGTAAGGCTTTTAAACGCCTTAGGTGAGAGGCGGTCTTATGCCAATGTGGTGGGATCATCTGTGCCTTTGGACCATTTATATAACCAATTTGGTGCCAGTAATTTTCGGGCCCCCCCGGCGGACCAGTCCGCTGGAGCTAATTCGTGGTCCCGTGGTACAGGTGGACCTGAGCGTAAAAGACGCAATGTAGTACAGTTGAGGTGGGAGGGGGAGGGGCAATGCCCTACCAGAGGGCAGGTTGTAGATATGGTCCTATCGTTAGGGATCAAGGTCAGTGAAATCTTTGCAGTGATCCATCCTGCGGGATCTCCTGATTTTGACCTGAGTTTCACTAATGTAGTAATCATGGAGATTTTCATTACCTCCTTCGGTCTGATTAAGGGGACAGATCCTTGGAGGAATTTCCGGATCATCCCCTTGAGCAGACAGGAGGATGCCAAGAACCTCACGATTCTTGTGAGGAATGAGAGTCTACCACCGGAAGATATAGGGACATGGCTGAGCAGGTATGGTCAGTTACAGTGCCCGCTGAGTAAAAAACTGGATGAGCGGGGGGTTTGGACCGGGGCGTGGAGCACCAGGATCCGGCTGCGTAGAACCGGTAACACGGTGGCACACGTCCCTGGAAGTGCTTTCTTGGGGCGCGACCGGATCTTGGTGTTTTATCCGGGACAGCCCCGGCGTTGCTTCAAATGTGGATGTCCGACTCACCTAAGTGCAGACTGCACAGTGGTGAGGTGCATTAAATGCAATAAGTTCGGACATTCAAGCGAGTCATGTGGTTTAATTTGTTGTAACCTGTGCGGCCAGATGGGGCACCCTTTTAGCAGATGTCCCAAAGCCTTTAGGGGCGAAACCACATCTGGTGGCCAGCCCAGGGATACAGGTGCCTTTTCGGGAGCTGAACAGGGCAACATGGGTGGTAAACAAACCACTACTGGTGGGGAGGAGAATGGAGCAGAACAAGGCAATATGGGTAATGAACAAACCACTACTGGTAGAAAGAAGAAGGTACCCTCTGGCGCTACTGTTGCTACCCAGGTCGGGGTGCCCTCTTGTGTTTCTGGTGCACCCGGTGGGGTGGGCCAGACTGCTGACAGTTCGTTGGTGGCCCCGGTTCCTCCCCCAGCCGGGAATGCTCCTAGGGGGAAAGAAATACCCCGTCGGGATCTAAGTCCGGTGGAGAGGAGGAGGAGTAGAGTTTCAAGGAGAGGGTCAGTTAGGCAGAGACCGGAATGTGTGAGCTCATCTCGGAGCAGGAGCCCACTTAGGTCTCCCGGTCCGGCCTCTCCCTCCCCATGTCGGGGCCCTCTTGGTACGGGTGTCATTCCTCTAGCTCCCCCATGTCGGAGGGTGAGCAGGGGAATGATGGGGAAGAAGAAATTGTGTTTAGTAAATCTCAGGCAGATGGAATAGTGGAGGACGTTTCTGGTGAGGAAAAGAGTCTTGTACATAAATGCAGCGGTAAAACTATTGGTAAAAAGAAGAAAAAGAAAAAGGAGCGTAGTGAATGGGACAAGTTTTTTGACGGTATTTCTGATGATCAGATTCGTGATCTAGTTGTGTCCCCCTTGTGTAAGTCGAAACAGAGTTAATTTAAGTAATGGTATAGTTTGAGTTATGTATAGAAATTATGTTTGTAAAGTTTTTCTGTTATAAGTTGTGATTGTAAAGTGTGGTAGCAGTTTTTTTCAATAAAAACATCCATCTATATAGCTAGCTATCTTGCTCGTTTTAAATAGAGCTTGCAGTCAGTGGTAGGAGATTGTGCATGCTGTATGCGTGCTCTGAACCCAGTATACACCGCTATATCCATCTATATAGCTAGATATCTTGCTCTTTTTAAATAGAGCTTGCAGTCAGTGGTAGGAGATTGTGCGTGCTGTCTGCGTGCTCTGAACCCAGTATACACCGCTATATCCATCTATATAGCTAGCTATCTTGCTCGTTTTAAATAGAGCTTGCAGTCAGTGGTAGGAGATTGTGCGTGCTCTGAACCCGGTATACACCGCTATATCCAGCTATATAGCTAACTATCTTGCTTTTTTTTAATAGAGCTTGCAGTCAGTGGTAGGAGATTGTGCGTGCTGTCTGCATGCTCTGAACCCAGTATACACCGCTATATCCAGCTATATAGCTAACTATCTTGCTTTTTTTAATAGAGCTTGCAGTCAATGGTAGGAGCTGGCTGCATGCTCTGATCTCTGAGGACTTCCAGAGTGGTGGAGGAGGAAAGGGAGCTGATGACGTCGGTCAGCCCAGGCCAGGGGCCTGTTTCTCAGCCTAATGAAGGACGTGGAGCCCCTAAGCTCCTGGAGCTCGTCAAGGGGGAGAGGTTGTTCTTGGAGAACCAACTGGATCTTGCAGATTGGTCTCTGAGACAGCCAGGAGAGGATGTGGAGAAATCTGCAGACAGAAGAAAGAAAGCTAAAAGCTTAATTGTGAAGGCTTCCCGCAGCTACTGCGAGAAAATGAAGGTCCTGGCGGAGTTAAGGAACCGGAGAGACAGATCGGGCGTTGTAAAGAGACAGGAGTATAAGACGGTGATAGACGGATTGAAGAAGCAGTGCAGCATGATGGGTGAGCTGTTATCCAACCTGATTGACAGTGCTTCTGGTGAGAAAGACTTTCTATCTAACGTGGACAAAGCGATGAGAATTGCGTGTGACGAGGGGACCCAGGCAGGGAGACGCCATAGACTGTATCCAGCCCCGAACACAACGCAAGAGGAGGAAATGGCGGGTCCCTCTGAGGTGGCCACCTGTGAAGAGGTGGTGGAGAAAAAGCCAATGGCTTGTAAAGAGACAGCACCGGTGAGAAAGAGTGCAGAGAAGGCTGCAAGTGTGAAGAGTGCTCCCAGTGACAAGACTGCTAACTCCGTTAGTACTGCAGAAGGGTCGGGTAAGCCTAGGGGTTGTCAGCCTATGAGCGAGGCTGTATCCCCAGAAGGCAGGTTAGACTCCGGTGAAGCAGGAAGGAGACAGCAGAAGGACAATAAAGAAAAATGTGTCATGAAAGAAAAGAAGATACCTGTGGTTCAGCTTGCTAGACTAGTAAGCAAAGAAAAATCGGACTTACCTGTACAATCCCCAGTGATCCCGACCGGTGGTTGCAAGCAGGGCATACCGTCAGTTGCGTTGTCGGCTGCCGCTGCCGCAAGCCGGGCTCAGGGTAAGGGGACCGGGAAATGTGAGAGTCAAGCCAGCTTGGCTGCCACTGTGGGGAGCGGTGCAGCGTTGGCCGGCAGCATGGCGTCTGATAGTTTGGGAATGGCGGCCGTGAATGAGAAAACGCCGTCTTCCCGCGGGAGGAGGGGTGGTGCTTCTAACCGCAAGGCCAATAGTAGCGTGTTGGGTGGTGATGACGCACTTCCGGTGGGCGGGCAGGTTCCTGGCGGGATTGGCCCGCGGCCGGAAGTGACGGTGGCGAGGCCGGAAGTAGACCACGGAGGTTGTTTTCAAGGAACTTCCGGTCTTCGTTCCGGTCAGGAAAGTGTAAACAAAAGTGGTAATGTTGAAACATCTAACAGTATGATACCTGAGCAAGTTGCAGCCTGGGGTGACTGCCCAATGGGAGAGCTTGATGATGAGAACCCTGCAATGGCGTTCATTCGGGACTTGGAGGGTTCTCAATCAATGCAGAGTCAGGTGTCAGTAGATTCCTGCGGCGCCTATATGGAGGTGGAATGGCAGGAATCTTGGAATGCTCTGTTTTACAGTTCTGAGGAGGAAACTCACTCTAAGGTTCAGCCCGGTGTAAAAGTGAATCCTCATGTTGGGGGAGTGGGGGTCTCTTCTCATGTGGTGCCCCCGGTGTCTGTGGCGGAGACTCCTCCTCCGGAGCCCAGGTTGAGGGGTACACCGGAGGTGAGGTTGTTGACAGCCCTTGGTGAGAAACGTTCCTACGCCAATGTGGCTGGGTCCAGTGTGCCTTTGGACCACCTGTACCACCAGTTTGGGGCCAGCAATTTTAGGGCTCCCCCGGCTGGTCAGACCCCAGGGGCCAGTTCTTGGTCTAGGGGGACAGGTGGTCCGGAGCGTAGGCGTAGGAACGTAGTTCAGCTGAGATGGGAGGGTGAGGGTCAGTGTCCCACAAGGGGCAAAGTGGTTGACATGATCTTGGCGTTGGGGTTCAGGGTGGCTGAGCTTTTCGCTGTAATCCATCCAGCGGGCTCCCCTGACTTTGACAACAGTTTCACCAACGCGGTGACCATGGAGCGTTTTATAACCGCTTTTGGGCTGGTCGGGGTACTGATCCCTGGAAGGGGCTTCGTTTGATCCCCTTGAGTAGGCAGGAGGAGATTAAAAATCTCACGGTATTAGTGAGAAACGAGAGCCTGCCTCCAGAGGACATAGCAACTTGGCTGGGAAGGCATGGCCAGTTGCAGTGTCCTCTGAATAAATGTCTAGACGAGCGGGGGGTATGGACTGGAGCGTGGAACACCAGGATTCGCTTAAAAAGATCTGGCAACACGGTTGCGCATGTCCCAGGGAGTGCTTTCCTGGGAAGGGACAGAATCCTGGTGTTCTACCCAGGTCAGCCTCGTAGGTGTTTCAGGTGCGGGTGTCCAACCCACCTGAGTGCAGATTGCACAATCGTGCGCTGCACTAAGTGCAATAAGTTCGGGCACTCCGGTGACACTTGCGGCTTAATCTGCTGCAACCTATGTGGTCAAATGGGGCATCCCTTTAGCAGATGCCCCAGGGCCTACAGGGGTGAAGCTGCAGCAAGTGATGGATTAGGAGGGGACAATGTACCGCCCCCTGCTGGGCAAAGTTCTGGAGGGGAAAGGCAGGAAAGTTCTCCTGTGGTGGAACCACAAGGTACACCTCAAGTTCAGAAAGCAAACAAGGTCCCTCAAAGAGAGAAAGGGGTGCGACCTGTAGAGGTTGCCCAGGCCCCTGTTACTGAAAGTCAAGTATCTGGTCAGGTGGGGGTGGTCGGGACTCCCCTTCCAGGTGGGGGGGCACAGGGTTCCAACCCCCAGGGTCCTGTTCCCACTCCTCTTCCTCGAAGGTGTAGGCCGGGCAGGCGTCTGGTCGCTGTCTCTTCATCCGACTCTTCGGCTGGAGATGATAGGTCTGGGGAGGAGGAGATGGAGGTCTCTGTAAAAGGAGCTCAGAAGCGCCCAAAAGAGATGTCAGATGAGGAGGGTGAAGTGGCTTGGGTCACGATAAGGAAAAAGCAGGGGAAGAAGAAGAAAAAGAGGGCTCCACCACCTGAGGTGGATCCTGGGCCTCCGCCAGGGCCTAGCAGTAGAAGTAAAGACCTTCTCATAGATTTTTCTTCCGGGGATGAGGAGGGGGAGAATGACATGTAAAAATTGTTCTCTTTGATGGTATAGTTTGTTTATTGTAAAGTGTATGTAAACTGATTTTTGTTTTGTAATGTTATGATTGTAAGATGGTAGCAGTATTCTTGGAATAAAAATATCCACCTATATAGCTAGCTATCTTGCTCGTTTTAAATAGAGCTTGCAGTCAGTGGTAGGAGATTGTGCGTGCTGTCTGCATGCTCTGAACCCAGTATACACCGCTATATCCACCTATATAGCTAGCTATCTTGCTCGTTTTAAATAGAGCTTGCAGTCAGTGGTAGGAGATTGTGCGTGCTGTCTGCGTGCTCTGAACCCAGTATACACCGCTATATCCACCTATAGAGCTAGCTATCTTGCTCGTTTTAAATAGAGCTTGCAGTCAGTGGTAGGAGATTGTGCGTGCTGTCTGCATGCTCTGAACCCAGTATACACCGCTATATCCACCTATATAGCTAGCTATCTTGCTCGTTTTAAATAGAGCTTGCAGTCAGTGTTAGGAGCTTGTGCGTGCTGGCTGCGTGCTCTGATCTCTGAGGACTTCCAGAGTGGTGGAGGAGGACAGGGAGCTGATGGCGTCGGTCAGCCCAGGCCAGGAGCCTGTTTCTCGGCCTGAGGAAAAGCGTGGAGCCCTGAAGCTCCTGGAGTTCGTTGAGGAGGAGAGGCTGTACTTAGAAAACCAGCTTGACTTGGTTGACTGGTCTCTGAGACAGCCAGGAGAATACGTGGAGAAATCTGCGGAGAGGAAAAGAAAAGCCAAGAGCTTAATGGTAAAGGCTTCTCGCTGTTACTGCGAAAAAATGAAAGTTTTGGCCGAGCTGAGGAATAGACGCGACAGATCAGGTATCAAGAAGAGAACAGAATTCAAACCTGTCATAGATGGACTGAAAGAGCAGTGTAACATGCTTGGTGAGCTTTTATCAAATCTAATTGAAAGTGCCTCAAGCGAAAAGGACTTTCTGTTGAGAATAGAAAAAGTTATGAGAGTGGCGTGCGATGAGGGCTCTCAAGCGGTAAGACGCCGCAACCAGCGTCTATCACAGGCGGCGGAGCCCATGAGAGAGGCGGAGGAACCCACAAGTGAGAGTGCACAGACAGATGGAGGAGAAAAGCAGAAGGTTGTGTCCCCGGAAAAGATAAGGACCAAGGCAAAGACAGAAGGTGACATGAGAGACTCTATCCCAGTGACTAAGGGCTTAGGTAGCGCTACAGTGGGTCCCGGCAAGCCTAGTGGTTCTCAGCCTGTTGCCAGGGCTGCAGACCCGGTGGTAGCTGTGGACGCCAGTGGTGCAGTGCCAAGCCAAGGTCAGAGAGGAAAGCAGAGTTTAGTGGTACAGCTGGAAAGACTGATGGAGACTAAAAAAGCCACGGACTTACCTTGTAAATCCCCAGTGAACCCAGCCGGTGTTTGCGGGCAGGGCACGCCGTCAGCTGAGTTGTCGGCTGCCACTGCTGCAACCCGGTCACAGGGTAAGGGGAAGGAGCTCCAGGGTAAAGGTGGACAAAAGACTCAGGTCAGCCTGGCTACCTCTGTAGTAAACACAGCGGTGTCCAGTAGTGAAGCAATGGCGGGACAGCATGGAGGGACGCCGTCTTCCCATGCTGACACTAACAATCGTTTGGCGGGAGAATTTGGCGGGGTTTCTGTAAGGAGGAAAGCTGCGGTCGCGCCGGAAGTGACGCCAGGGCCGGAAGCGGAAGTTGGCCGCGTGAAGAACGTCCGGTCGGCAGCTTCCGGTATAGCATCCGATCGGGAGAACGTTCGGTAGCATCCGAACGGGAGGAAGTGAAAGTTGGCCGTGTGAAGAACGTTCGGTCGGCAGCTTTCGGTGTAGTATCCGAATGGGAGGAAAATGAGTGTATGGAAATTTCGGACAATCTACCCCCTAGACAAGTGTCAGCATGGGGTGATTGTCCCATGGGGGATGTAGATGAGGCTGACGATCCAGCATTGGTGTTTATTAAAGGCTTGGAAGGGTCACAAAATGTACAAGTGGACTCATGTGGGGCTCATGAGACTGCGGAGGAGTCGGATGGCCTGGATGCCCTTCTCCGTGACCAATCGCTAAGTGGTCTGGTGGAGGGTCTCCCGGAGGTCCAGCAAGGGGGTATGGAGTTGGAGGAAGGTATTCGGGGCTTGGAAACTGGGGTGGCTCATCCGGATCCTAAAGAAGGGGTTTCTGCCCCAGGATCTGTTTTGAGGGGTTCACCGGAGGCCAGGCTCCTGAATGCCTTGGGAGAAAGGTGTTCTTACGCAAATGTCGCAGGGGCGAATGTGTCTCTGGGCCACCTGTATGACCAGTTTGGGGCTGGTAATTTCCGTGCTCCCCCGGCTGGTCAACCTTCTGGGGCCAATTCGTGGTCTCGGGGTGCGGGTGGCCCGGAGCGCAAGCGCCGTAATGTAGTACAGTTAAGGTGGGAGGGGGAAGGTCAGTGCCCTAGTAGGGGCCAGGTGGTTGACATGATTTTATCACTGGGAATTAAAGTTTGTGAAATTTTTGCGGTCATCCACCCTGCAGGGTCTCATGATTTTGATTTGAGTTTCACAAACCTAGTGGTGATGGAGATTTTTATCACCTCTTTTGGGTTGATCAAGGGGACTGATCCCTGGAAGGGTTTCAGGATCATCCCCTTGAGTCGGCAAGAAGATGTGAAAACCCTCACTATTCTGGTGAGGAATGAAAGCCTGCCCCCGGAGGACATCTCAACTTGGCTGAGTAGGCACGGCCAATTGCAGTGTCCCCTAAATAAGTGCCTGGATGAGCGGGGAGTTTGGACCGGGGCTTGGAACACCAGGATTCGGTTACGGAGAGCCGGTAATACGGTGGCGCATGTTCCCGGTAGTGCATTTATCGGGAGGGACCGAATCCTGGTGTTCTATCCAGGACAACCCCGGAGATGTTTTAAGTGTGGGTGTCCAACCCACCTAAGCGCAGATTGCACAGTTGTTAGGTGCATAAAGTGCAACAAATTTGGCCACTCAAGCGATGCATGTGGCCTTATCTGTTGTAATCTGTGTGGCCAAATGGGTCACCCATTTAGCAGGTGCCCTAAGGCCTACAGAGGTGATGTTCCACCTGGTGGTCAACCCAGGGGGGAGGGACCTCCCCCTGGGCCCACAGGGGGAAATGCTCAGGGTAATCAAAATGTGGTGGGGAAAACCAAGGAAGCACCCCCTAGGGGAACTGATGCTGAGGTGACCCCCGATGCTAGCAAAGTACCCAGGGGTCAAGGCCCGTCTGTTAACGAAGCCCCAATGGAAGGTGTAGTCGGTCCCACTAATGAAGGTCCCTTAGGGAAGAGTCTTCCTGCTACTTCTCCTCGTGCTGGGGGTGCTCCATGTAGCAGAGCGTCTCGTCGTGGGCTAAGCCCGGCGGAGGTGAAAAGAGGGAGAGTGGTGAGGAGGAGGTCAGCAAGGAGGAAACCGGCACGGGTAAGCTCCTCGCGGAGTAGGAGTCCTCTCAGATCCCCCAGTCCGGTTCCTTCCTCTCCATGTCGCCTTTCGGGTAAGGGAGTTGAGTCTTCGGCCTCCTCGGTGTCTGGAGACGAACATGGGTACAGTAAAGTAGTGAGTAGGTCTGTTGAAACGGCTCAAGGGGAAGTGGCGCAAGAAGTCCCGGGGGATGATGGTGGTCCTGATCCTAATAGTGGTGGTAAAGTTCTTGTTAGGAAGAAAAAGAAAAAGAAAGAACGTTATGAGTGGGACAAGGTTCTTGACAGGATGTCAGATGACCAAGTACGTGATTTGGTTATGTCCCCCCTGTGTAGGCAAAGTGTTGCTAAATAATTAAGTTGTAGTATTGTTTGGTTTGTTTGTAAAGTGATTTGTAAAGTTTGTTTGTAATATGTTATATTGGTAGCAGTCATTATCAATAAAAAATATCCACCTATAGAGCTAGCTATCTTGCTCGTTTTAAATAGAGCTTGCAGTCAGTGGTAGGAGATTGTGCGTGCTGTCTGCATGCTCTGAACCCAGTATACACCGCTATATCCACCTATATAGCTAGCTATCTTGCTCGTTTTAAATAGAGCTTGCAGTCAGTGTTAGGAGCTTGTGCGTGCTGGCTGCGTGCTCTGATCTCTGAGGACTTCCAGAGTGGTGGAGGAGGACAGGGAGCTGATGGCGTCGGTCAGCCCAGGCCAGGAGCCTGTTTCTCGGCCTGAGGAAAAGCGTGGAGCCCTGAAGCTCCTGGAGTTCGTTGAGGAGGAGAGGCTGTACTTAGAAAACCAGCTTGACTTGGTTGACTGGTCTCTGAGACAGCCAGGAGAAGACGTGGAGAAATCTGCGGAGAGGAAAAGAAAAGCCAAGAGCTTAATGGTAAAGGCTTCTCGCTGTTACTGCGAAAAAATGAAAGTTTTGGCCGAGCTGAGGAATAGACGCGACAGATCAGGTATCAAGAAGAGAACAGAATTCAAACCTGTCATAGATGGACTGAAAGAGCAGTGTAACATGCTTGGTGAGCTTTTATCAAATCTAATTGAAAGTGCCTCAAGCGAAAAGGACTTTCTGTTGAGAATAGAAAAAGTTATGAGAGTGGCGTGCGATGAGGGCTCTCAAGCGGTAAGACGCCGCAACCAGCGTCTATCACAGGCGGCGGAGCCCATGAGAGAGGCGGAGGAACCCACAAGTGAGAGTGCACAGACAGATGGAGGAGAAAAGCAGAAGGTTGTGTCCCCGGAAAAGATAAAGACCAAGGCAAAGACAGAAGGTGACATGAGAGACTCTATCCCAGTGACTAAGGGCTTAGGTAGCGCTACAGTGGGTCCCGGCAAGCCTAGTGGTTCTCAGCCTGTTGCCAGGGCTGCAGACCCGGTGGTAGCTGTGGACGCCAGTGGTGCAGTGCCAAGCCAAGGTCAGAGAGGAAAACAGAGTTTAGTGGTACAGTTGGAAAGACTGGTGGAGGTGAAAAAAGCCACGGACTTACCTTGTAAATCCCCAGTGAACCCAGCCGGTGTTTGCGGGCAGGGCATGCCGTCAGCAGAGTTGTCGGCTGCCGCTGCTGCAAGCCGGTCACAGGGTAAGGGGAAAGGACTCCAGGGTGAGGGTGGGCAAAGAGTTCAAGTCAGCTTGGCTGCCACTGTTGAGAGAGCAGTGGCGTCCAGCGGCAAGGTAATGGCGGGTCAGCATGGAGGGACGCCGTCTTCCCGCGGTGGTATGGACAAATGTTTGGCGGGAAAAGTTGGCAGGCTTTTTGCGGGAAAGAAAGCTGTGGTCGCGCCGGAAGTGACGTCCGGTCCGGAAGCGGTAGTTGGCCGCAAGGAACACTTCCGGTCGGCGGCTTCCGGTGTTACAACCCAGCGGGAGGAAGTGGGAGGTGATAATGAGAGTATGGAAATCTCAGACAATCTACCCCCAAGACAAGTGTCAGCATGGGGTGATTCTCCCATGGGGGATATAGATGAGGCTGACAATCCAGCATTGGTGTATATTAAAGGGTTGGAAAGTTCACAAAATGTACAAGTGGACTCATGTGGGGCTCATGAGACTGTTGGGGAGTCGGATGGTCTGGATGCCCTTCTCCGTGACCAATCGCTAGGTGGTCTGGTGGAGGGTCTCCCGGCAGTCCAGCAAGAGGGTACGGTGTTGGAGGAAGGCGGTCGGGGCTTGGAGGCCGGGGTGGCTCATCCAGGTCCTAAAGAAGGGGTTTCTACCACAGGATCTGTTTTGAGGGGTTCACCGGAGGCCAGGCTCCTGAATGCCTTAGGGGAAAGGCGTTCTTACGCAAATGTTGCTGGGGCGAATGTGTCTCTGGGCCACCTGTATGACCAGTTTGGGGCTGGTAATTTCCGTGCTCCCCCGGCTGGTCAACCTTCTGGGGCCAATTCATGGTCTCAGGGTACGGGTGGTCCGGAGCGCAAGCGCCGTAATGTGGTACAGTTAAGGTGGGAGGGGGAAGGTCAGTGCCCTAGCAGGGGCCAGGTGGTTGACATGATTTTATCACTGGGAATAAAAGTTTGTGAGATTTTTGCAGTCATCCACCCTGCAGGGTCTCATGACTTTGATTTGAGTTTCACAAACTTAGTGGTGATGGAGATTTTTATCACCTCCTTTGGGTTGATCAAGGGGACTGATCCCTGGAAGGGTTTCAGGATCATCCCCTTGAGCCGGCAAGAGGACGTGAAAACCCTCACTATTCTGGTGAGGAATGAAAGCCTGCCCCCGGAGGACATCTCAACATGTAGGAGTGTAGGAGTAGGCACGGCCAATTGCAATGTCCCCTAAATAAATGTCTGGATGAGCGGGGGGTTTGGACTGGGGCTTGGAACACCAGGATTCGGTTACGGAGAGCCGGTAATACGGTGGCACATGTTCCCGGTAGTGCATTTATTGGAAGGGACCGAATCCTGGTGTTCTATCCAGGACAACCCCGGAGATGTTTTAAGTGTGGGTCTCCAACCCACCTTAGTGCAGATTGCACAGTCGTTAGGTGCATAAAGTGCAACAAATTTGGCCACTCAAGTGATGCGTGTGGCCTTATCTGTTGTAATCTGTGTGGCCAAATGGGTCACCCTTTTAGTAGGTGCCCTAAGGCCTACAGAGGTGATGTCCCACCTGGTGGTCAACCTGGGGGGGAGGGACCTCCCCCAGGGCCCACAGGGGGGAGTGCTGAAGGCAGTCAGAATATGGCGGGGAAAACCAAGGAAGCACCCCCTAGGGGAACTGATGCTGAGGTGACCCCCGTTGCTAGCGAGGTACCCATGGGTCAAGGCCCGTCTGTTAATGAAATCCCAATGGAAGGTGTAGTCTGTCCCACTAATGAAGGTCCCTTAAGGAAGGCTGGGGGGAAGAGTCTTCCTGCTACTTCTCCTCGTGCTGGGGGTGCTCCGGATAGCAGAATGTCTCGTCGGGGGCTAAGCCCAGCAGAGGAGAAAAGAGGAAGAGTGGTGAGGAGGAGTTCAGTAAGGGGGAAGCCGGCACGGGTAAGCTCCTCTCGGAGTAGGAGCCCTCTTAGATCTCCCAGTCCGGCTCTTTCTTCTCCATATCGCCTTCCGGGTAAAGGGGCTGAGTCTTCGGGCTCATCTGTGTCTGGAGATGAACATGGGTACAGTAAAGTAGTGAGTAGGACTGTTGAAACGGTTCAGGGGGTAGTAGCGCAGGAAGTCCCGAGTGATGATGGTGGTCCTGATCCTAATAGTGGTGGTAAAGTTCTTGTTAGGAAGAAAAAGAAAAAGAAAGAACGTTATGAGTGGGATAAAGTTTTTGATAAGATGTCTGATGACCAGATACGTGATTTTGTTAAGCAAAGTGTTGCTAAATAATTAAGTTGTAGTTTTGTTTTGGATTGTTTGTAAAGTGATTTGTAAAGTTTGTTTGTAATATGTTATATTGGTAGCAGTCCTTATAAATAAAAATATCCACCTATATAGCTAGCTATCTTGCTCGTTTTAAATAGAGCTTGCAGTCAGTGGTAGGAGATTGTGCGTGCTGTCTGCATGCTCTGAACCCAGTATACACCGCTATATCCACCTATATAGCTAGCTATCTTGCTCGTTTTAAATAGAGCTTGCAGTCAGTGGTAGGAGATTGTGCGTGCTGTCTGCGTGCTCTGAACCCAGTATACACCGCTATATCCACCTATAGAGCTAGCTATCTTGCTCGTTTTAAATAGAGCTTGCAGTCAGTGGTAGGAGATTGTGCGTGTTGTCTGCATGCTCTGAACCCAGTATACACCGCTATATCCACCTATATAGCTAGCTAGCTTGCTTGTTTTAAATAGAGCTTGCAGTCAGTGGTAGGAGATTGTGTGTGCTGTCTGCGTGCTCTGAACCCAGTATACACAGCTATATCCACCTATATAGCTAGCTAGCTTGCTTGTTTTAAATAGAGCTTGCAGTCAGTGGTAGGAGATTGTGCGTGCTGTCTGCGTGCTCTGAACCCAGTATGCACCGCTATATCCATCTATATAGCTAGCTATCTTGCTCGTTTTAAATAGAGCTTGCAGTCAGTGGTAGGAGCTTGTGCGTGCTGGCTGCGTGCTCTGACCTGTCCTGAGAGTGTGAGAGCTTCCAGGGAGTTGGAGGAGGAGAGGGAGCTGATGGCGTCAGCCAGCCCAGGTCCGGGGCCCTCTTCCCGGCCTGGGCCCACGGTTCATCCCCCTGGAGTGAAAGACCTCTCCAGGGAGGAGAGATTGTTCCTGCAGACACAGTTTGAACTACTGGACTGGACCCGGGCCCAGCCGGGAGAGGACCCGGGGAGGATGCAGAAACGGCGGACTAGGATTAAATTCCTTATACAGAAGGCCACATTGGCATACGTGCTGAAGTCTGAGAGACTTGCAGACCTGCGGAATCGCAGAGACCGCTCAGCCAGTAGCAGAAGGGGGGAATACCGGGAGGCCATTGAAGGCCTGAAGCATGAATGCAGAGACCTATGGTGGTTGCTGGGCGGTCTCTGCGAACGCGGTGTCGGTGAGAGGGGTTTCCTCTCTGAGGTAAAGAAAGAACTCCTGAGGGCAAGCCAGGAAGGATCCCAGGCGGCCAGGAGAAAGAGCTCTTCCCAGAAAGTGTTGTCGGGATCGGAGGAGAAGCTACAAACCCCGGTGGAGGAAGCAGCCTCAATGGGTGAGGAAGACCAGTGCCCCGAGGTGGAGACCAGCCCGGTGAGCGTGGCCCCCGGAGCCGTAAGTGCGGAGGGTCCCCGGATCCCCGTTTTCTCACCTTCTCAGCCAGAGGCTGTGGAGCAGATAGATCCGGGTAGGGTACCCCATGATGCACAGGGAAGCTCCGGGGGAGAGACAAGTCGGGTGGAACAGCATGGAAGGAAGTTGGTGGTAGTCCTTGCTAGAGGCCACCCGGAGGGACCTATGAAGACCGGCGGCCGGAGGTTGGTGGACGGTGATGCTGTGCGGGCCCCCCCAGTGGCCCCGGTCGAGCCCGCAGCATCTGGGACAGTGTGAGGGGTGCCAGCCGTAATGGCGGCCCCCGCCGCGGCCGCATGTGGTGAGGGGGAGGTGCTGGCAAGCACGGACCATGTTCAGGAAAAACATCTTGGACAAACATCCTCTGCAGACACCAGGGAGGGAGGGGGCGGGGAGATGGATGTGTCACTTACTGTTTCCGGGGGTGCGGCCGGAAGTGACCTCCGTGAACTGGAAATACCACTTGCGGTGACCCCGGAAGTTGTGAAAAAATGTACTGAGGAGGTGGGGACACCCCGGGCCTCAGTGACCAAGTCTCCTGCTCCTCTGGGTCAGGTAGGGGCTTTGGGGGTCTCAGAGGCTCCTCTGGTGGCTACTGCCATGGGTACCCCAGAATCCTCCAGTGGAGCTTTACCCGGTGGACAGACAAGTTGGGGGGAGTCCCCTATGGGGGGAGTGCCCAGCCCTGGATTTCATCAGGGAGCTGGAGGGGTCCCAACACCAGGAGCTGGATATGGCACAGGGGATGGAAGTGGGTTCCTCTCGAGCCCCCGCTGCTGTGGGGGGTGTGGCTTCGTCCCCATCTACGGTGGGAGTTGAGAACAAGTCACCTGTTGGATGGGGGATAGAGGGTGGGTGTGGGGGGGTGTGTGCTGCTCCGTCAGAGCCCATGGGCTCGTCTCAGCGGGGGTCTGGCCCTTCCCCCACAGTCCCGAATACCATCTTGGGCACACAGGAGGAGGCAAACCTCTTAGGTGCCCTGAAGGCTGGGCGCTTGTTTGCACAGGTGGCAGGTTCCTCTGTCCCCCTGGGTTCTCTGTAAGGCCAGTTTGGCGCCCAGAATTTCCGGGCCCCCCCTGGGGATCAGCCCCAGGGTGCGCAGGCCTGGACGAGGGGTACGGGGGGCCCTGAGAGGCGCAGACGGAATGTGGTGCAGCTCAGGTGGGAAGGGACGTCTGCATGTCCCAGCAGGGGTCAGGTCATCGACTATCTGCTGGGGCTGCGCTTTAAAGTTTCGGACTTATTTGCAGTCATACATCCCACAAACTCGAAGGAGTTTGATGTAAGTTTTGTCTCCTTGGTCTCCATGGAGCTTTTCCTGACACTGTACGAGCTCGTCAGGAAGTCAGATCCATGGAAAAGTTTCCGGGTGATACCTCTTTCGAGGCAGGAGGAGGTAAAGAATGTGACTGTACTGGTCAGGAATGAGTCTCTCCCACCTGAGGACATCGCGACCTGGCTGGCGCGGTACGGGCAGCTCCAGACAGGGCTGAGGAAAAGTTTGGATGAGCGCGGGGTCTGGACAGGTGCGTGGTTGGTCAGGATCCGGCTCAAGCGCCACAACAATACCGTGGCGCATGTACCTGGCAGCGCCTTCATAGGTAGAGACCGGATCCTGGTTTTCTACCCTGGACAGCCCCGTCGCTGTTTCAAATGCGGCAGTCCTGCGCACCTCAGGGCGGACTGCACAATGCCCCGCTGTGTGAGGTGTAATGGCTTCGGCCACTCACCTGAGGGTTGCAGGCTTATTGTCTGCAACCTCTGTGGGGAAATGGGACACCCCTTTAGTCGGTGCCCCAAGGCGTTCAGGGGTGGCCAGGCTGAGGAGGGTGCCCCAGACCCGGAGGGTGAGGGGGTCCCTAGACGAAGTGGGGATCCCAATCCCTCAGGGTCACAGAGGGAGGGTTCCCCCCTCCCTCAAAGGGTCAGACCCCCCAGGCGCGGATCAAGGACCGGAACTGGCGTAGTGAGGGAGCCGGCGAGTTCTCCGGCCCCGTCTGACCCCGTGTCAGATGGGGCAACGGCAACAAAAACACCTGGGAAGCCGGCCAAGGCGAAAAAGCCCTCGCCCAAAAATCACCCTCCCCCTGTTTCCCCCCCGTCCTCCTCCCTTTCCCCCGCCCCCCTTCCCCTCTCCCCCCCTGGTCTCCCCCCTCCCAGTTTCCCCTTCTTCTCCTTTGCCCCCTTCCCCCCCTCCCTTCAGTAATTAAATCTGCGGGTGAGCCGCACCCACCCTTGGATCAGGCGGCTATACTAATGCCCCCTCCGGCCTCTTCGGTGATCGTGAGTGGCCGGCAAGCTGGTGCAGGAGGGGTGGCCCCGACGGACATCTCAGGGGCCAGTAAGGGGGTTAATAAGAGAATTAAGGAGATCTCCAGTGGGAGGTCCGATGAAGAGAGTGGGAGGGAGCCTCCCAAAGTGGAATGGGAGAAGAAAACCAAAAAGAAGAGGAAGAGGAAGAGTTCGGGGAAGGAGGGTGGTGAGGACCCCCAGCCCAGTACTAGTTCAGGGGCAGGGGGGGGCTCCTTACTGGCCCTATGGAACAGATTCGGGATCCTTTCCTCCTCGGACTCCGAGGAGGATTGATTCTTTTAGAAATGTAATATAGAGAGGAACGTAAACTTCAATCACTAAGGATGGCGGTACCCGCTCCAATACGCCTTGCGACCATTAATGTCGCAAGTGTGCGTTCTGCGGCGGCTAGATTTTCAGCCTTTGATTTTCTCGGCCGGGTTGAAGCCGACATTTTGTTTTTGCAAGAGACCTGGCTGGCATCTGTGGCAGAGATGCACCTAGCAAAGAGGGAGTGGAGACATGGGCCCTCCCTCTGGTCTCTTGCGGCTGAGCCCTGCAGTGGTGTTGCGGTCCTTTTTAAGACTGGTTCGGTGGCTTGTAGACAAGTGATTGAATTAGAAATCGGTAGGTATTTGATTGTGGACGCAGTCGTGAGGGGGAAATCCCTCCGCCTCATCAATTTTTATGGACCTCAGAGGGGGAGGAAAAACCTTCTCATGCTGCTGAAACCATACCTGTTTACATCCCAGCAGGTGGTCTTTGGTGGTGACTTTAACATGGTCACCAGGTCAAAGGACCGGGCAGGCACCTCAGGTCCTCTGGGATATGATAGTATCTTTTTGAATAGAATAGTGAGGGAAGCTGGGTTGGTGGATGTGCACGTTCGCCACTTCCCCAACCTCACTGGTTTCACATATTCCAGAGGTAGTTGTAGGAGTAGGTTAGATAGGTTTTTTTGAAGGAGGATTCGTCCTTTGCAGCTCCTGCGCTGCATGCGGTTGAATTCTCTGATCACCGTATGGTGTCGGTTACTCTGAATGTGGCGGACACCCTTCAGAAAGGAAGGGGTCTGTGGCGACTAAATGGGTCGCTACTTGAGGACCCTGAAATCAGATCGGCCTATGAGGACTTCTTTTTAGAACAAGCCTCGCTCCTTGAGAGCGGCTGCTCCCGCCAGGAATGGTGGGAAGTGGTGAAGAAGAGATCGGAGGGCTTCTTCCGGGAAGTCTCGGGCCGTCGGGCAGCATCCCGGTATCAGGCCTACCAGAAGTTACGCAGGCAGCTAGATCGCTTGGTTTCTGATGGTGGCCCTCAGGACCAGATCTCGGATCTGAAGCTCCAGATGAAGGAATGTCAGTATGACCGTCTCGCCTCCCTGGTGCTGGAGAGGGATTACGGGAAGTTCACCAACCCGGATCCCTACAAAAGCTGCGGGGACGCGGTGAGTGGGAAGGTCATACATGGACTGAGAGATCCCTCGGGTTCCCTGGTAAGGTCCAAGCCGGGCATCTTGGGGATCATCAGAGCCCATTTTTCAGACATCCTTCGGAAGAAGCCGTTGGATCTGAGGAGAGCCAAGGAATTTCTTGATGGGACTCCGCTTGAAGTGAGGTCTGACCCCCCCGGACTCCTTGGTGGAAGAGATCTCAGTGGCCGAAATTGAGCAGGCTATTGACTCGTTGTCTCTAAAAAAGTCGCCGGGGCCTGATGGGCTCACGGCAGAATTTTATAAAGCCTTTAAGAGCCTTTTGGCTCCTCGTCTGAGGGAGGTGTTCTGTGAGTGTTTGGCGTCTGGCCTGCTCCCTCCCTCGATGAGAAGGTCGGCTTTGATCCTTCTGTCCAAGGGGAAGGATCCGTCCGTGGTTGAGAATTGGCATCCTAAGATTTTGTTTACGCGTATGTCTGCTGTTGCGGGCAAGCTGCTGTCTGCCTCCCAGCACTGCACAGTTCCCGGCCGTAGCACCTTTAGTGCAGTCCTTAACGTCCGGGAGGCTGTGGAGAGGTGCAGGGCAACGGGTGATGGGCGGTTTCTGCTGGCATTAGATCAGGCGAAAGCTTTTGATCGGGTAGACCACGAGTACCTCTGGCTTCTCCTGGGTAGATACGGCCTGCCTGATCAATTTATTGATTGGCTCAGGACTTTGTACAGAGGGGCCGAGAGCTTCCCTCTGGTCAATGGTTGGGTGGGTCCTACCTTTCCGGTGGACTCTGGTGTTAGGCAGGGCTGTCCGCTGAGTCCCCTGCTCTATGTCTTTGCAGTCGACCCCTTCGTAAGAAGGCTAGACTGTGGGCAGCTGAGGGGGGTCCTGATGGAGCCCAGCAGTGGCCCGGATAAAGCGGTGAAGGTGGTGGCCTACGCGGACGACGTCTCGGTGGTAGTGGCTAGCCGAGAGGAGGCCCAGTTTGTGGAAACACAGATTGGAGGCTACTCCGAGGCGTCTGGTTCGTTGGTCAACTGGGACAAGAGTGAAGCTCTCTGGTTGGGAAGGGAGGGTGAGCAGTTCGACCTCCCGGACGTTTTACCCCGCCCCGACCAGAGGTTAAAATCTTAGGCATTTATTTCGGCCAGGGTGATTATCCCAAGCTAAATTGGGAGCGCCGGCTGGTAAGTGCCACCCAGAAAGTTAACGCCTGGAAAGGCTGGAAGCTGTCGTTGAGGGAAAGGGTGAGCCTGGTTAAAACCTATTTGCTTCCAGAGTTCCTCTATGTCAGCTACGCATGTCTGTTGCCAGAATCACTCTATGCGCGGGTCTGCGGTCTGTTTTTTCTGCTTTTGTGGGGAAACAGACTGAACCTGATAAAAAGGGAGGTCACGTATCGACGGAGAGGGGAGGGCGGTTTGGACATGATCAACCCCACGGTTTTCTTTACTGTGGTGTTCCTGAAGTTCAATCTGCAATCCATTTTTGTGGACGAGCCCTCTCTGTGGGAACATTCGTGTAAGAATTGGTTCCTGCTGTTCCTGAGCAGGTGGGAGGGGGGCCGCCGCCCGGGTGACCTTCGGAGGTCCCATGGGTACCTCCCCGCCTATGTCCCAACCGCCCTGAAGGTACTAAGGAGGTGGAGGATAACGGCCTTAGAGGTAGGCTCCCTGGGCCGGCGTGAGCTGTACCAGAGGGTCATGGCCTCGGACGTTTTGAGACCACTGGCCTTAAGGGACTGTCCAGACAGGGTTCTCAGGGAGGGACTAGCCCTCCTGAATTCCAAGAGAATTCCTGCCAAGTTCTGGGATCTCGCATGGAGGGCGTTCCACGGACGACTCTATGTGAGATCAAACTTGAAGTACCGGAGCCCAGAGGACAGAGGCTGTCCTCGCCCTGAGTGTGGTGGGGTGCTAGAGACCATGGACCACTTTTTGATCGAGTGCCCCTTCAACTTGGGGGTTCTGGGGAGGTTGGAGATGCCATCGGCTATCCCCGTCTCCAAGCCCTTGCCTATCCTGAGAGGGTGTACGGTGACTTCAGAGCCCGGAGGGATTTTGTGTTATCATCACTGTATTTAGTTAGTGTCATATACCTTTACTACACTTGGCACGCTCGGTGTTTAGTGTCCACTAGGGGCAAGTTCCTGCCCATGCATGAGGTGGCGGGTGATATCGTTCGGGAATTGGATAAGGTGAGGTTTCTTGAGGGGGAAAGAATGGGTAGGGAAAGGTGTGGTAGGTTGTGGAGAGGGTTCTCTTTCTGGCCACCTTAATGATCTCCCCCTTCTTTTTCTTAGGTGGAGGTCTGTCTGTCCTTTCACCCCCTTTTTTTAGCTTTTGGGCAACTTAATTTTAAAAACATGGTATGCACCGTCAGTTTCGTTACGTTCCTGCCTATAGGGGTTATGTAATATAAATGTACATAGTTAGAATAATGATTGGAAATTGTTTGGATAGGTTTTTTTTTTTTTTTAAGTAGTCCAGATGATCATGGGACTAGGGGTCGTCCGATATGGGCGTTATGGGCAGTTTGAATAGATCCTATCTAAAAGCATTGGTACAAGTTGTTCTTTTGTTCTTTTTTGCTCAAGTATGAGTCTTTCTTAAGTTCTTGATTATGTAAATCAGTAGCAGTTTTATTTTAATAAAAATTTCCACCTATATAGCTAGCTATCTTGCTTGTTTTAAATAGAGCTTGCAGTCAGTGGTAGGAGATTGTGCGTGCTGTCTGCGTGCTCTGAACCCAGTATACACCGCTATATCCATCTATATAGCTAGCTATCTTGCTTGTTTTAAATAGAGCTTGCAGTCAGTGGTAGGAGATTGTGCGTGCTGTCTGCGTGCTCTGAGCCCAGTATACACAGCTATATCCATCTATATAGCTATCTATCTTGCTCGTTTTAAATAGAGCTTGCAGTCAGTGGTAGGAGATTGTGCGTTCTGTCTGCGTGCTCTGAACCCAGTATACACCACTATATCCATCTATATTGCTAGCTGTCTTGCACGTTTTAAATAGAGCTTGCAGTCAGTGGTAGGAGATTGTGTGTGCTGTCTGCGTGCTCTGAACCCAGTATACACCGCTATATCCATCTATATAGCTAGCTATCTTGCTCGTTTTAAATAGAGCTTGCAGTCAGTGGTAGGAGATTATGCGTGCTGTCTGCGTGCTCTGAACCCAGTATACACCGCCCTATCCATCTATATAGCTAGCTATCTTGCTCGTTTTAAATAGAGCTTGCAGTCAGTGGTAGGAGATTGTGCGTGCTGTCTGCGTGCTCTGAACCCAGTATACACCGCCCTATCCATCTATATAGCTAGCTATCTTGCTCGTTTTAAATAGAGCTTGCAGTCAGTGTTAGGAGCTTGTGCGTGCTGGCTGCGTGCTCTGATCTCTGAGGACTTCCAGAGTGGTGGAGGAGGACAGGGAGCTGATGGCGTCGGTCAGCCCAGGCCAGGAGCCTGTTTCTCGGCCTGAGGAAAAGCGTGGAGCCCTGAAGCTCCTGGAGTTCGTTGAGGAGGAGAGGCTGTACTTAGAAAACCAGCTTGACTTGGTTGACTGGTCTCTGAGACAGCCAGGAGAAGACGTGGAGAAATCTGCGGAGAGGAAAAGAAAAGCCAAGAGCTTAATGGTAAAGGCTTCTCGCTGTTACTGCGAAAAAATGAAAGTTTTGGCCGAGCTGAGGAATAGACGCGACAGATCAGGTATCAAGAAGAGAACAGAATTCAAACCTGTCATAGATGGACTGAAAGAGCAGTGTAACATGCTTGGTGAGCTTTTATCAAATCTAATTGAAAGTGCCTCAAGCGAAAAGGACTTTCTGTTGAATATAGAAAAAGTTATGAGAGTGGCGTGCGATGAGGGCTCTCAAGCGGTAAGACGCCGCAACCAGCGTCTATCACAGGCGGCGGAGCCCATGAGAGAGGCGGAGGAACCCACAAGTGAGAGTGCACAGACAGATGGAGGAGAAAAGCAGAAGGTTGTGTCCCCGGAAAAGATAAAGACCAAGGCAAAGACAGAAGGTGACATGAGAGACTCTATCCCAGTGACTAAGGGCTTAGGTAGCGCTACAGTGGGTCCCGGCAAGCCTAGTGGTTCTCAGCCTGTTGCCAGGGCTGCAGACCCGGTGGTAGCTGTGGACGCCAGTGGTGCAGTGCCAAGCCAAGGTCAGAGAGGAAAACAGAGTTTAGTGGTACAGTTGGAAAGACTGGTGGAGGTGAAAAAAGCCACGGACTTACCTTGTAAATCCCCAGTGAACCCAGCCGGTGTTTGCGGGCAGGGCATGCCGTCAGCAGAGTTGTCGGCTGCCGCTGCTGCAAGCCGGTCACAGGGTAAGGGGAAAGGACTCCAGGGTGAGGGTGGGCAAAGAGTTCAAGTCAGCTTGGCTGCCACTGTTGAGAGAGCAGTGGCGTCCAGCAGCAAGGTAATGGCGGGTCAGCATGGAGGGACGCCGTCTTCCCGCGGTGGTATGGACAAATGTTTGGCGGGAAAAGTTGGCGGGCTTTTTGCGGGAAAGAAAGCTGTGGTCGCGCCGGAAGTGACGTCCGGTCCGGAAGCGGTAGTTGGCCGCAAGGAACACTTCCGGTCGGCGGCTTCCGGTGTTACAACCCAGCGGGAGGAAGTGGGAGGTGATAATGAGAGTATGGAAATCTCAGACAATCTACCCCCAAGACAAGTGTCAGCATGGGGTGATTCTCCCATGGGGGATATAGATGAGGCTGACAATCCAGCATTGGTGTATATTAAAGGGTTGGAAAGTTCACAAAATGTACAAGTGGGCTCGTTTTAAATAGAGCTTGCAGTCAGTGGTAGGAGATTGTGCATGCTCTGAACCCAGTATACACCGCTATATCCATCTATATAGCTAGCTATCTTGCTAGTTTTAAATAGAGCTTGCAGTCAGTGGTAGGAGATTGTGCGTGCTGGCTGCGTGCTCTGAACCCAGCACACAGGAGAGGCTTCACAGGAGAGCAGACGTACGTGGAAGAGCTCTGTGGAGAACCGCAGCTGTCTTGGACATCCTGCCTTATGGCGTCGGCCAGCCCAGGCTCGGGGCCTCTTTCCCGGCCTGGGTCTCAGACAACCCCCCCTGGGGTGAGAGACCTCTCCAGGGAGGAGAAGTTGTTCCTGGTCACACAGTCTGAGCTAATGGACTGGACCTGGGCCCAGCCGGGAGAGGGCCCAAGCAAGCTCCAGAAGAGGAGAGAAAGGGTAAAAACCCTAATACAGAAGGCCGCGGCAGCTTATGTACAGCGCTCGGAGCGACTGGCCGACCTACGAAATCGCAGGGACCGCTCAGCCAGCAGCAAGCGTGGTGAATATAGGGAGACCATAGATGGCCTGAAGCATGAATGCAGGGACCTCTGGCGGCTGCTGGGCGGTCTCTGCGAACGTGGAAAGGGTGAGAGAAGGTTTTTGACAGAGGTAAAGAAAGAACTTCTAAAGGCCAGCCAGGAAGGAACCCAGGCGGTGAGACGAGGAAATACCCCCCTGAAGTCCCCCCTGAAACTCTCACCTGATGCAACAGTGCCACAGACCCCAGTGGAAGCAGCGTTTTCCGGTGACAACCAATCCATGGCCTGTCAGGAAAGTATGACCCCCGGAGCTGTCAGTGCGGAGGGTCCCCGGATTCCTGTGTTAACACCTGCTATGCCTATGGCCGCAGTCCAGGAGAATCCGGGTAGGGTACCCGATGAAGCATGTAAAAGCTCCGGTGGAGATGCAAGTCACAGTCAGCGGAACAGGAAACTGTTGGTGGTCCTCACCAGAGAGCCGTCGGAGGGGCCAGAGAAGGCCAATAGTCAGAGGTCCCCAGCGGAGAGTGCAGTCCGACCCCCCTCCGGGGCCCCCCCGGTGACCCCGACGACTCCTGCCAGACCCATAGCGGTGCGGGGAAAACCGGCCATAATGGCGGCCCCCACCGCGGCCGCATGGAGAGAGGGGGAGGTGCTGATGGGAACGGACACATGTGCAGTTTTGGATAGACATTGTGGACAAGCATCCTCTGCTGACACTGGGAGGAGTGGTGGGATGGGGGCGGGTGCATCACTTCCTGTTCCGGGTGACGAGACAGGAAGTGACCTCATCGACTTCCGGGAACCGGAAGTGATGTCAGTGGTGACCCCGGAAGTCCCAGGAGGGCCTAAAACAGAAGTGGGGACACCGGGAATTCAGCTAGGGGGGCCGTTGGTGTCGCTCGTTGGGGGAGAGGAGGCGTTGGTATCGGAGACCTCCCTGGAAAAAACAGCTTTAGCGTCCTCTGGGGATTTTCTTCCAGCAGGACAAGTATGCTGGGGTGAGTCCCCGATGGGGGATTTGAGGAGCGAGTGCTCGGCCCTGGATTTCATAAGGGGTTTGGAGGGGTCACAGGAGCGGGGTCCTGAAGAAATGGAGGTGGCTCCCCCCCAGGATCATATGTGTGTAGGGGGTACTGCTCCTTCCCCCGTGGTAAGGAGTGAGATGCCGGTTGGTGGGGATGCGGTGGGTAGAGGTACTGAGCCAGGGAGTCCGGTCCGTCAGGGTCTGGCCCTTCCCCCACAGACCCAGTTTTCATCTTGGGCACACAGGAGGAGGCAAACCTCTTAGGTGCCCTGAAGGCTGGGCGCTCGTTTGCACAGGTGGCAGGTTCCTCTGTCCCCCTGGGTCCCCTGTACGGCCAGTTTGGCGCCCAGAATTTCCGGGCTCCCCCTGGGGATCAGCCCCAGGGTGCGCAGGCCTGGACGAGGGGTACGGGGGGCCCTGAGAGGCGCAGACGGAATGTGGTGCAGCTCAGGTGGGAAGGGACGTCTGCATGTCCCAGCAGGGGTCAGGTCATCGACTATCTGCTGGGGCTGCGCTTTAAAGTTTCTGACTTATTTGCAGTCATACACCCCACAAACTCGAAGGAGTTTGATGTGAGTTTCGTCTCCTTGGTCTCCATGGAGCTTTTCCTGACACTGTACGAGCTCGTCAGGAAGTCAGATCCGTGGAAAAGTTTCCGGGTGATACCTCTTTCGAGGCAGGAGGAGATAAAGAATGTGACTGTACTGGTCAGGAACGAGTCCCTCCCACCTGAGGACATCGCGACCTGGCTGGCGCGGTACGGGCAGCTCCAGACAGGGCTGAGGAAAAGTTTGGATGAGCGCGGGGTCTGGACAGGTGCGTGGTTGGTCAGGATCCGGCTCAAGCGCCACAATAATACCGTGGCGCATGTACCTGGCAGCGCCTTTATAGGTAGAGACCGGATCCTGGTCTTCTACCCTGGACAGCCCCGTCGCTGTTTCAAATGCGGCAGTCCCGCGCACCTCAGTGCGGACTGCACAATGCCCCGCTGTGTGAGGTGCAATGGTTTCGGCCATTCACCTGAGGGTTGCAGGCTTATTGTCTGCAACCTCTGTGGGGAAATGGGACACCCCTTTAGTCGGTGCCCCAAGGCGTTCAGGGGGTTCCAGGCTGAGGGGGGTGCCCCAGGCCCGGAGGGTGAGGGGGTCCCTAGACGAAGTGGGGATCCCAACCCCTCAGGGTCACAGAGGGAGGGTTCCCCCCTCCCTCAAAGGGTCAGACCCCCCAGGCGCGGATCAAGGACAGGAACTGGCGTAGTGAGGGAGCCGGCGAGTTCTCCGGCCCCGTCTGACCCTGTGTCAGATGGGGCAACGGCAACAAAAACACCTGGGAAGCCGGCCAAGGCGAAAAAGCCCTCGCCCAAAAATCACCCTCCCCCCCCTCCCCCTGTTTCCCCCCCGTCCTCCTCCCTTTCCCCTGCTCCCCCCCCTTCCCCTCTCGCCCCCCTGGTCTCCCCCCTCCCAGCTTCCCCTTCTTCTCCTTTGCCCCCTTCCCCCCCCCTCCCTTCAGTAATTAAATCTGCGGGTAAACCGCATCCACCCCTGGATCAGGCGGCTATACTAATGCCCCCTCCGGCCTCTTCGGTGGTCGTGAGTGGTCGGCAGGCTAGTGCAGGAGGGGTGACCCCAATGGCTGGTAAGGGGGTTAATAAGAGGGTTAAGGAGATCTCCAGTGGGAGGTCCGATGAAGAGAGTGGGAGGGAACCTCCCAAAGTGGAATGGGAGAAGAAAACTAAAAAGAAGAGGAAGAGGAAGGTTTCGGGGAAGGAGGGTGGTGAGGACCCCCAGCCCAGTACGAGTTCAGGGGCAGGGGGGGGCTCCTCACTGGCCCTATGGAACAGATACGGGATCCTTTCCTCCTCGGACTCCGAGGAGGATTGATTTTTTTTTTAGAAATGTAAAATAGAGAGGAACGTAAAATTCAATCACTAAGGATGGCGGTACCCGCTCCAATACGCCTTGCGACCATTAATGTCGCAAGTGTGCGTTCTGCGGCGGCTAGATTTTCAGCCTTTGATTTTCTCGGCCGGGTTGAAGCCGACATTTTGTTTTTGCAAGAGACCTGGCTGGCATCTGTGGCAGAGATGCACCTAGCGAAGAGGGAGTGGAGACATGGGCCCTCCCTCTGGTCTCTTGCGGCTGAGCCCTGCAGTGGTGTTGCGGTCCTTTTTAAGACTGGTTCGGTGGCTTGTCGACGAGTGATTGAATTGGAAATCGGTAGGTGTTTGATTGTGGACGCAGTCGTGAGAGGGGAATCCCTCCGCCTTATCAATTTTTATGGACCTCAGTCCCAGAGGGGGAGGAAGGACCTTCTCACGCTGCTGAAACCATACCTGTTTACATCCCAGCAGGTGGTCTTTGGTGGTGACTTTAACATGGTCACCAGGTCAAAGGACCGGGCAGGCACCTCAGGCCCTCTGGGATATGATAGTATCTTTTTGAATAGAATAGTGAGGGAAGCTGGGTTGGTGGATGTGCACGTTCGCCACTTCCCCAACCTCACTGGTTTCACATATTCCAGAGGTAGTTGTAGGAGTAGGTTAGATAGGTTTTTTTTGAAGGGGGACTCGTCCTTTGCAGCTCCTGCGCTGCATGCGGTTGAGTTCTCTGATCACCGTATGGTGTCGGTCACTCTGAATGTGGCGGACACCCCTCAGAAAGGGAGGGGCCTGTGGCGACTAAACGGGTCGCTACTTGAGGACCCTGAAATCAGATCGGCCTATGAGGACTTCTTTTTAGAACAAGCCTCGCTCCTTGAGAGCGGCTGCTCCCGCCAGGAATGGTGGGAAGTGGTGAAGAAGAGGTCGGAGGGCTTCTTCCGGGAAGTCTCAGGCCGTCGGGCAGCATCCCGGTATCAGGCCTACCAGAAGTTACGCAGGCAGCTAGATCGCTTGGTTTCTGATGGTGGCCCTCAGGACCAGATCTCGGATCTGAAGCTCCAGATGAAGGAGTGTCAGTATGACCGTCTCGCCTCCCTGGTGCTGGAGAGGGATTACGGGAAGTTCACCAACCCGGATCCCTACAAAAGCTGTGGGGACGCGGTGAGTGGGAAGGTCATACATGGACTGAGAGATCCCTCCGGTTCCCTGGTAAGGTCCAAGCCAGGCATCCTGGGGATCATCAGAGCCCATTTTTCAGACATCCTTCGGAAGAAGCCGTTGGATCTGAGGAGAGCCAAGGAATTTCTTGATGGGACTCCACTTGAGGTGGGGTCTGACCCCCTAGACTCCTTGGTGGAAGAGATCTCAGTGGCCGAAATTGAGCAGGCTATTGACTCGTTGTCTCTAAAGAAGTCGCCGGGGCCTGATGGGTTCACGGCAGAATTTTATAAAGCCTTTAAGAGCCTTTTGGCTCCTCCTCTGAGGGAGGTGTTCAGTGAGTGTTTGGCATCTGGCCTGCTCCCTCCCTCGATGAGAAGGTCGGCCTTGATCCTTCTGTCCAAGGGGAAGGATCCGTCCGTGGTTGAGAATTGGCGTCCTCTCGCCCTTCTCTCCACGGATAGAAAGATTCTGGCAAAGATTTTGTTTACGCGTATGTCTGCTGTTGCGGGCAAGCTGCTGTGTGCCTCCCAGCACTGCACAGTTCCCGGCCGTAGCACCTTTAGTGCAGTCCTTAACGTCCGGGAGGCTGTGGAGAGGTGCAGGGCAACGGGTGATGGGCGGTATCTGCTGGCATTAGATCAGGCGAAAGCTTTTGATCGGGTAGACCACGAGTACCTCTGGCTTCTCCTGGGTAGATACGGCCTGCCTGATCGATTTATTGATTGGCTCAGGACTTTGTACAGAGGGGCCGAGAGCTTCCCTCTGGTCAATGGTTGGGTGGGTCCTACCTTTCCGGTGGACTCTGGTGTTAGGCAGGGCTGTCCGCTGAGTCCCCTGCTCTATGTCTTTGCAGTCGACCCCTTCGTAAGAAGGCTAGACTGTGGGCAGCTGAGGGGGGTCCTGATGGAGCCCGGCAGTGGCCCGGATAAGGCGGTGAAGGTGGTGGCCTACGCGGACGACGTCTCGGTGGTGGTGGCTAGCCGAGAGGAGGCCCATTTTGTGGAAACACAGATTGGAGGCTACTCCGAGGCGTCTGGTTCGTTGGTCAACTGGGACAAGAGTGAAGCTCTCTGGTTGGGAAGGGAGGGTGAGCAGTTTGCCCTCCCGGACGTTTTTCCCCCGCCCCGACCAGAAGTTAAGATCTTAGGCATTTATTTCGGCCAGGGTGATTATCCCAAGCTAAATTGGGAGCGCAGGTTGGTAAGTGCCACCCAGAAAGTCAACGCCTGGAAAGGCTGGAAGCTGTCGTTGAGGGAAAGGGTGAGCCTGGTTAAAACCTATTTGCTTCCCGAGTTCCTCTATGTCAGCTACGCATGTCTGTTGCCAGAGTCACTCTATGCGCGGGTCTGCGGTCTGTTTTTTCTGCTTTTGTGGGGAAACAGACTGAACCTGATAAAAAGGGAGGTCACGTATCGACGGAGAGGGGAGGGCGGTTTGGACATGATCAACCCCACGGTTTTCTTTACTGTGGTGTTCCTGAAGTTCAATCTGCAATCCATTTTTGTGGACGAGCCCTCTCTATGGGAACGTTCATGTAAGAATTGGTTCCTGGTGTTCCTGAGCAGGTGGGAGGGGGGCGGCCGCCCGGGTGACCTTCGGAGGTCCCATGGGTACCTCCCCGCCTATGTCCCAATCGCCCTGAAGGTACTAAGGCGGTGGAGGATAACGGCCTTAGAGGTAGGCTCCCTGGGCCGGCGAGAGCTGTACCAGAGGGTCATGGCCTCGGACGTTTTGAGACCACTGGCCTTAAGGGACTGTCCAGACAGGGTTCTCAGGGAGGGACTAGCCCTCCTGAATTCTAAGAGAATTCCTGCCAAGTTCTGGGATCTCGCATGGAGGGCGTTCCATGGACGACTCTATGTGAGATCGAACTTGAAGTACCGGAGCCCAGAGGACAGAGGCTGTCCTCGCCCTGAGTGTGGTGGGGTACTAGAGACCATGGACCACTTTTTGGTCGAGTGCCCTTTCAACTTGGGGGTTCTGGGGGAGGTTGGAGATGCCATTGGCTATCCCCGTCTCCGGGCCCTTGCCTATTCTGAGAGGGTGTACGGTGACTTCAGAGCCCGGAGGGGTTTTGTGTTATCATCACTGTTTTTAGTTAGTGTCATATGCCTTTACTACACTTGGCACGCTCGGTGTTTAGTGTCCACTAGGGGCAAATTCCTGCCCATGCATGAGGTGGCGGGTGATATCATTCGGGAATTGGGTAAGGTGAGGTTTCTTGAGGGGGAAAGAATGGGTAGGGAAAGGTGTGCTAGGTTGTGGAGAGGGTTCTCTTTCCGGCCACCTTGATGATCTCCCTCTTCTTTTCCTTAGGTGGGGGTGCGTCTGTCCTTTCACCCCCTTTTTTTTAGCTTTTGGGCAACTTAATTTTAAAAACATGGTATGCACCGTCAGTTTCGTTACGTTCCTGCCTATAGGGGGTATGTAATATAAATGTATATAGTTTGAATAATGATTAGGAATTTTTTTTTTTTTTTTTTTTTCTTCCCAGATGATCATGGGATTAAGGATCGTCTGATATGGGCAGTTTGAATAGATCCGGTCTGTCCAAAAGCATTTATGCAAGTTGTTCTTTAGTTCTTTTTTTGCTCAAGTATGAGTTTTTCTTAAGTTCTTGATTATGTAAATCAGTAGCAGTTTTATTTTAATAAAAATTTCCACCTATATAGCTAGCTATCTTGCTTGTTTTAAATAGAGCTTGCAGTCAGTGGTAGGAGATTGTGCTTGCTGTCTGCGTGCTCTGACCGCAGTATACACCAGGAGAGGTATACTCCATTAGAACAGACGTGTGTGGAGGAGCTCTGTAGAGAACCACGGCTGTTTTTGGACAGCCGGCCTTATGGCGTCAGTTAGCCCAGGCTCGGGGCCCTCTTCCCGGCCTGGGTCTCAGACAACCCCCCCTGGGGCGAGAGACCTCTCCAGGGAGGAGAAGCTATTCCTGCTCACGCAGTCCGAGCTGATGGACTGGACCCGGGCCCAGCCAGGAGAGGGCCCAAGCAAGCTCCAGAAGAGGAGAGAAAGGGTAAAGGCACTGATACAGAAGGCCGCGGTGGCCTATGTGCAGCGTTCAGAGCGGCTGGCCGACCTACGAAATCGCAGGGACCGCTCAGCCAGCAGCAAACGTGGAGAATACAGAGAGACCATAGATGGCCTAAAGAGAGAATGCAGGGACCTCTGGCAGCTGCTGGGCAGTCTCTGCGAGCGCGGGAAAGGTGAGAGAAGTTTTTTGGCGGAGATAAAGAGGGAACTTCTGAGAGCCAGCCAAGAAGGATCCCAGGCGGTGAGGCAAGGAAGTGCCCCCCCGAAGTCCCCCCTGAAGCCCTCACCTGAAGCAGCGGTGCAACAGACTCCGGAGGAGGTAACAACTTCTGGAGAAGACCAGTCCATGGCCTGTCAGGAGAGTATGACCCCCGGAGCCGTCAGTGCGGAGGGTCCCCGGATCCCTGTGTTAACATCTGCCATGCCTGAGGCTGCAGTCCAGGTGGATCCGGGTAGGGTACCCGATGAGGCACGTGAAGGCTCCGGTGGAGATGCAAGTCACAGCCAACGAAGCAGGAAGTTGATGGTGGTCCTCACCAGAGAACGGTCGGAAGGGCCAGTGAAGGCCAGTGGTCAGAGGTCCCCGGCGGACAGTAAAGCTTGACCCCCCCTCCGGGACCCCCCCAGTGACCTCAGCCGCTCCCGCCAGGTCCGTAGCGGTGCGGGGAGAACCGGCCATAATGGCCGCATGGAGAGAGGGGGAGGTGCTGGCGGGAACGGACACAAGTTCAGTTTTGGGTGGACAATGCGGACAAATGTCCTTTGCTGACACTGGGAGGAGTGGCGGGATGAGAGCGGGTGCGTCACTTCTGGTGCCAGGAGACGCGGCCAGAAGTGACCTTGGTGATCTCATCGACTTCCGGGAACCGGAAGTGACGTCCACGGCGGCCCCGGAAGTCCCAGAAGGGCCCGAAGTGGAAGTGGGGACACCTGAGGTTCAGTTGGAAGGGCCTTTGGTGTCGCTTGTTGGGGGAGGGGAGGTGGTAATGTCGGAAGCCTCCCTGGAGGCGGCAACTCTAGCGTCCCCCGGGGGATCTCTTCCAGCAGGACAGGTGTGCTGGGGTGAGTCCCCGATGGGGGAATTGAAGAATGAATGCTCGGCCCTGGAATTTATACGGGAGTTGGAGGGGTCACAGGAGCGGGGACCTGAGGAAATGAAGGTAACTCCCCCTCAGGATCATGTAACTGTGGGGGATGCTACTCCTTCCCCCGCGGTAAGGAGTAAGATACCTGTTGGTGGGGATACGGTGGGTAGAGGTGCTGAGCCAGAGAGTCCGGTTCATCAGGGGCCTGGCCCTTCCCCCACAGGCCCGGTTCCCATCTTGGGCACACAGGAGGAGGCAAACCTCTTAGGTGCCCTGAAGGCTGGATGCTCGTTTGCACAGGTGGCAGGTTCCTCTGTCCCCCTGGGTTCCCTGTACGGCCAGTTTGGCGCCCAGAATTTCCGGGCCCCCCCTGGGGATCACCCCCAGGGTGCGCAGGCCTGGACGAGGGGTACGGGGGGCCCTGAGAGGCGCAGACGGAATGTGGTGCAGCTCAGGTGGGAAGGGACGTCTGCATGTCCCAGCAGGGGTCAGGTCATCGACTATCTGCTGGGGCTGCGCTTTAAAGTTTCGGACTTATTTGCAGTCATACATCCCACAAACTCGAAGGAGTTTGATGTAAGTTTTGTCTCCTTGGTCTCCATGGAGCTTTTCCTGACACTGTACGAGCTCGTCAGGAAGTCAGATCCATGGAAAAGTTTCCGGGTGATACCTCTTTCGAGGCAGGAGGAGGTAAAAAATGTGACTGTACTGTTCAGGAATGAGTCCCTCCCACCTGAGGACATCGCGACCTGGCTGGCGCGGTACGGGCAGCTCCAGACGGGGCTGAGGAAAAGTTTGGATGAGCGCGGGGTTTGGACAGGTGCGTGGTTGGTCAGGATCCGGCTCAAGCGCCACAATAATACCGTGGCGCATGTACCTGGCAGTGCCTTTATAGGTAGAGACCGGATCCTGGTCTTCTACCCTGGACAGCCCCGTCGCTGTTTCAAATGCGGCAGTCCCGCGCACCTCAGCGCGGACTGCATAATGCCCCGCTGTGTGAGGTGCAATGGCTTCGGCCATTCACCTGAGGGTTGCAGGCTTATTGTCTGCAACCTCTGTGGGGAAATGGGACACCCCTTTAGTCGGTGCCACAAGGCGTTCAGGGGGTGCCAGGCTGAAGGGGGTGCCCCAGGCCCGGAGGGTGAGGGGGTCCCTAGACAGAGTGGGGATCCCAGCCCCTCAGGGTCACAGAGGGAGGGTTCCCCCCTCCCTCAAAGGGTCAGACCCCCCAGGCGCGGATCAAGGGCAGGAACTGGCATAGTGAAGGAGCCGGCAAGTTCTCCGGCCCCGTCTGATCCTGTGTCAGATGGGGCAGCGGCAACAAAACCACCTGGGAAGCCGGCCAGGGCGAAAAAGCCCTCGTCCAAAAATCACCCTCCCCTCCCCCTGTTTCCCCCCCATCCTCCTCCCTTTCCCCCGCCCCCCCCTTCCCCTCTCCCCCCCCCTGGTCTCCCCCCTCCCAGTTTCCCCTTCTTCTCCTTTACCCCCTTACCCCTCTCTCCCTTCCCGCCCCCCTCCCTTCAGTAATTAAATCTACGGGTAAGCTGCACCCACCCCTGGATCAGGCAGCTCTACTAATGCCCCCTCCAGCCTCTTCGGTGGTTGTGAGTGGTCGGCGAGCTGGTACAGGGGAGGTGGCCCCGATGGACATCTCAGGGGCAGGTAAAGGGGTTAATAAAAGGCTTAAGGAGATCTCCAGTTGGAGGTCCGACGAGGAGAGTGGGAGGGAACCTCCCAAAGTGGAATGGGAGAAAAAAAACAAAAAGAAGAGGAAGAGGAAGGGTTCGGGGAAGGAGGGTGGTGAGGACCCCCAGCCCAGTACTAGTTCAGGGGCAGGGGGGGGGGGTTCCTCACTGGCCCTATGGAGCAGGTTTGGAATCCTTTCCTCCTCGGACTCCGAGGAGGATTGATTCTTTTAGAAATGTAATATAGAGAGGAACGTAGACTTCAATCACTAAGGATGACGGTACCCGCTCCAATACGCCTTGCGACCATTAATGTCGCAAGTGTGCGTTCTGCGGCGGCTAGATTTTCAGCCTTTGATTTTCTCGGCCGGGTTGAAGCCGACATTTTGTTTTTGCAAGAGACCTGGCTGGCATCTGTGGCAGAGATGCACCTAGCAAAGAGGGAGTGGAGACATGGGCCCTCCCTCTGGTCTCTTGCGGCTGAGCCCTGCAGTGGTGTTGCGGTCCTTTTTAAGACTGGTTCGGTGGCTTGTCGACGAGTGATTGAATTAGAAATCGGTAGTTGTTTGATTGTGGACGCAGTTGTGAGAGGGGAATCCCTCCGCCTCATCAATTTTTATGGACCTCAGTCCAGGAGGGGAAGGAAGGACCTTCTTACGCTGCTGAAACCATACCTGTTTACATCCCAGCAGGTGGTCTTTGGTGGTGACTTTAACATAGTCACCAGGTCAAAGGACCGGGCAGGCACCTCAGGCCCTCTGGGATATGATAGTATCTTTTTGAATAGCATAGTGAGGGAAGCTGGGTTGGTGGATGTGCACGTTCGCCACTTCCCCAACCTCACTGGTTTCACATATTCCAGAGGTAGTTGTAGGAGTAGGTTAGATAGGTTTTTTTTGAAGGGGGACTCGTCCTTTGCAGCTCCTGTGCTGCATGCGGTTGAGTTCTCCGATCACCGTATGGTGTCGGTCACTCTGAATGTGGCAGACACCCCTCAGAAAGGGAGGGGCCTGTGGCGACTAAACGGGTCGCTACTTGAGGACCCTGAAGTCAGATCGGCCTATGAGGACTTATTTTTGGAACAAGCCTCGCTCCTTGAGAGCGGCTGCTCCCGCCAGGAATGGTGGGAAGTGGTGAAGAAGAGGTCGGAGGGCTTCTTCCGGGAAGTCTCGGGCCGTCGGGCAGCATCCCGGTATCAGGCCTACCAGAAGTTACGCAGGCAGCTAGATCGCTTGGTTTCTGATGGTGGCCCTCAGGACCAGATCTCGGATCTGAAGCTCCAGATGAAGGAATGTCAGTATGACCGTCTCGCCTCCCTGGTGCTGGAGAGGGATTACGGGAAGTTCACCAACCCGGATCCCTACAAAAGCTGCGGGGACGCGGTGAGTGGGAAGGTCATACATGGACTGAGAGATCCCTCGGGTTCCCTGGTAAGGTCCAAGCCAGGCATCCTGGGGATCATCAGAGCCCATTTTTCAGACATCCTTCGGAAGAAGCCGTTGGATCTGAGGAGAGCCAAGGAATTTCTTGACGAGACTCCACTTGAGGTGGGTTCTGACCCCCTGGACTCCTTGGTGGAAGAGATCTCAGTGGCCAAAATTGAGCAGGCCATTGACTCGTTGTCTTTAAAGAAGTCGCCGGGGCCTGATGGGTTCACGGCAGAATTTTATAAAACCTTTAAGAGCCTTTTGGCTCCTCGTCTGAGGGAGGTGTTCAGTGAGTGTTTGGCATCTGGCCTGCTCCCTTCCTCGATGAGAAGGTCGGCCTTGATCCTTCTGTCCAAAGGGAAGGATCCGTCCGTGGTAGAGAATTGGCGTCCTATCGCCCTTCTCTCCACGGATAGAAAGATTCTGGCAAAGATTTTGTTTACGCATATGTCTGCTGTTGCAGGCAAGCTGCTGTCTGCCTCCCAGCACTGCACAGTTCCCGGCCGTAGCACCTTTAGTGCAGTCCTTAACGTCCGGGAGGCTGTGGAGAGGTGCAGGGCAACGGGTGACGGGCGGTATCTGCTGGCGTTAGATCAGGCGAAAGCTTTTGATCGGGTAGACCACGAGTACCTCTGGCTTCTCCTGGGTAGATACGGTCTGCCTGATCAATTTGTTGATTGGCTCAGGACTTTGTACAGAGGGGCCGAGTGCTTCCCTCTGGTCAAGGGTTGGGTGGGTCCTACCTTTCCGGTGGACTCTGGTGTTAGGCAGGGCTGTCCGCTGAGTCCCCTGCTCTATGTCTTTGCAGTCGACCCCTTCGTAAGAAGGCTAGACTGTGGGCAGCTGAGGGGGGTCCTGATGGAGCCCGGCAGTGGCCCGGATAAAGCAGTGAAGGTGGTGGCCTACGCGGACGACGTCTCGGTGGTAGTGGCTAGCCGAGAGGAGGCCCAGTTTGTGGAAACACAGATTGGAGGCTACTCCGAGGCGTCTGGTTCGTTGGTCAACTGGGATAAAAGTGAAGCTCTCTGGTTGGGAAGGGAGGGTGAGCAGTTCGCCCTCCCGGACGTTTTTCCCCCGCCCCGACCAGAGGTTAAAATCTTAGGCATTTATTTCGGCCAGGGTTATTATCCCAAGCTAAATTGGGAGCGCAGGCTGGTAAGTGCCACCCAGAAAGTTAACACCTGGAAAGGCTGGAAGCTGTCATTGAGGGAAAGGGTGAGCCTGGTTAAAACCTATTTGATTCCTGAGTTCCTCTATGTCAGCTACGCATGTCTGTTGCCAGAATCACTCTATGCGCGGGTCTGCGGTCTGTTTTTCCTGCTTCTGTGGGGAAACAGACTGAACCTGATAAAAAGGGAGGTCACGTATCGACGGAGAGGGGAGGGCGGGTTGGACATGATCAACCCCACCTTTACTGTGGTGTTCCTGAAGTTCAATCTGCAATCCATTTTTGTGGACGAACCCTCTCTGTGAGAACGTTCGTGCAAGAATTGGTTCCTGGTGTTCCTGAGTAGGTGGGAGGGGGGCGGTCGCCCGGGTGACCTTCAGAGGTCCCATGGGTACCTCCCCGCCTATGTCCCAACCGCCCTGAAGGTACTAAGGTGGTGGAGGATAACGGCCTTAGAGGTAGGCTCCCTGGGCCGACGTGAGCTGTACCAGAGGGTCATGGCCTCGGACGTTTTGAGACCACTGGCCTTAAGGGACTGTCCGGACAGGGTTCTCAGGGAGGGACTAGCCCTCCTGAATTCCAAGAGAATTCCTGCCAAGTTCTAGGATCTCGCATGGAGAGTGTTCCATGGACGGCCCTATGTGAGATCGAACTTGAAGTACCGGAACCTAGAGGACAAAGGCTGTCCTTGCCCTGAGTTTGGTGGGGTGCTAGAGACCATGGACCACTTTTTGGTCGAGTGCCCCTTCAACTTGGGGGTTCTGGGGGAGGTTGGAGATGCCATCGGCTATGCCCGTCTCCAGGCCCTTGCCTATCCTGAGAGGGTGTATGGTGACTTCAGAGCCCGGAGGGGTTTTGTGTTATCATCACTGTATTTAGTTAGTGTCATATGCCTTTATTACACTTGGCACGCTGGGTGTTTAGTATCCACTAGGGGCAAGTTCCTGCCTATGCATGAGGTGGCGGGTGACATCGTTCGGGAATTGGGTAAGGTGAGGTTTCTTGAGGGGGAAAGAATGGGTAGGGAAAGGTGTGCTAGGTTGTGGAGAGGGTTCTCTTTCTGGCCACCTTGATGATCTCCCCCTTCTTTTCCTTAGGTGGGGGTCTGTCTGTCCTTTCACCCCCCTTTTTTTTAGCTTTTGGGCAACATAATTTTAAAAACATGGTATGCACCGTCAGTTTCGTTACGTTCCTGCCTATAGGGGGTATGTAATATAAATGTACATAGTTAGAGTAATGATTGGGGTTTGTTTGGATAGGCTTCTGTTCTTCTGGTTTCTTATAAGTAGTCCAGACGATCATGGGGCTTTTTTTTTTTTTTTTTTTTTTTTTTTTAATGGACTCTACCATCGTTATGAGGGGGCAGTTTTGAATAGTTTCTGTCTGTCTAAAAAACATTTGTATGAGTTCTCTTGTTCCTTTTTTGCTCAAGTATGAGTCTCTCTTAAGTTTCTGATTATGTAAATCAGTAGCAGTTTTATTTTAATAAAAATATCCATCTATATAGCTAGCTATCTTGCTCGTTTTAAATAGAGCTTGCAGTCAGTGGTAGGAGATTGTGCGTGCTGTCTGCGTGCTCTGAACCCAGTATACACTGCTATATCCATCTATATAGCTAGCTATCTTGCTCGTTTTAAATAGAGCTTGCAGTCAGTGGTAGAAGATTGTGCGTGCAGTCTGCGTGCTCTGAACCCAGTATACACCGCTATATCCATCTATATAGCTAGCTATCTTGCTTGTTTTAAATAGAGCTTGCAGTCAGTGGTAGGAGATTGTGCGTGCTGTCTGCGTGCCCTGAACCCAGCACACACCAGGAGAGGCTTTCCAGGAGAGCAGACGTGTGTGGAAGAGCTCTGTGGAGAACCACGGCTGTTTTGGACATCCGGCCTTATGGCGTCGGCCAGCCCAGGCTCGGGGCCTCTTTCCCGGCCTGGGTCTCAGACAACCCCCCCTGGGGTGAGAGACCTCTCCAGGGAGGAGAAATTGTTCTTGGTCACACAATCTGAGTTAATGGACTGGACCTGGGCCCAGCCGGGAGAGGGCCCAAGCAAGCTCCAGAAAAGGAGAGAGAGGGTAAAAACCCTTATACAGAAGGCCGTGGCGACTTATGCACAGCGATCAGAGCGACTGGCTGACCTACGAAATCGCAGGGACCGCTCAGCCAGCAGCAAGCGTGGTGAATATAGGGAGACCATAGACGGCCTGAAGCTTGAATGCAGGGACCTCTGGCGGCTGCTGGGCGGTCTCTGCGAGCGTGGAAAGGGTGAGCGAAGTTTTTTGGCAGACGTGAAGAAAGAACTTCTAAAGACCAGCCAGGAAGGAACCCAGGCGGTGAGACGAGGAAATGCCCCCCTGAAGTCCCCCCTGAAACTCTCACCTGATGTAGCAGTACAACAGACCCCAGTGGAAGCAACATTTTTTGGAGACGACCAATCCATGGCTGGTCAGGAATGTATGACCCCCGGAGCTGTCAGTGCGGAGGGTCCCCGGGTTCCTGTGTTAACACCTGCCATGCCTATGGCCGCAGTCCAGGAGGATCCGGGTAGGGTACCCGATGAAGCACGTAAAAGCTCCGGTGGAATCGCAAGTCACAAGAAACTGATGGTGGTCCTCACCAGAGAGCCGTCGGAGGGGCCAGTGAAGGCCAATGGTCAGAGGTCCCCAGCGGATAGTGCAGTCCGACCCCCCTCCGGGCCCCCCCCGGTGACCCCAACAATTCCCGCCAGACCCATAGCGGTGCGAGGAAAACCGGCCATAATGGCGGCCCCCGCCGCGGCCGCATGGAGAGAGGGGGAGGTGCTGATGGGAACGGACACATGTGCAGTCTTGGATAGACATTGTGGACAAGCATCCTCTGCTGACACTGGGAGGAGTGGTGGGATGGGGGCGGGTGCATCACTTCCTGTTCCGGGTGACGAGACAGGAAGTGACCTCATCGACTTCCGGGAGCCGGAAGTGATGTCAGTGGTGACCCCGGAAGTCCCGGGAGGGCCTAAAACAGAAGTGGGGACACCGGGAATTCAGCCAGGGGGGCCGTTGGTGTCGCTCGTTGGGGGAGAGGAGGCGTTGGTATCGGAGACCTCCCTGGAAAAAACAGCTTTAGCGTCCTCTGGGGATTTTCTTCCAGCAGGACAAGTATGCTGGGGTGAGTCCCCGATGGGGGATTTGAGGAGCGAGTGCTCGGCCCTGGATTTCATACGGGGTTTGGAGGGGTCACAGGAGCGGGGTCCTGAAGAAATGGAGGTGGCTCCCCCCCAGGATCATATGGGTGTAGGGGGTACTGCTCCTTCCCCCGTGGTAAGGAGTGAGATGCCGGTTGGTGGGGATGCGGTGGGTAGAGGTACTGAGCCAGGGAGTCCGGTCCGTCAGGGGTCTGGCCCTTCCCCCACAGACCCAGTTTTCATCTTGGGCACACAGGAGGAGGCAAACCTCTTAGGTGCCCTGAAGGCTGGGCGCTCGTTTGCACAGGTGGCAGGTTCCTCTGTCCCCCTGGGTCCCCTGTACGGCCAGTTTGGCGCCCAGAATTTCCGGGCTCCCCCTGGGGATCAGCCCCAGGGTGCGCAGGCCTGGACGAGGGGTACGGGGGGCCCTGAGAGGCGCAGACGGAATGTGGTGCAGCTCAGGTGGGAAGGGACGTCTGCATGTCCCAGCAGGGGTCAGGTCATCGACTATCTGCTGGGGCTGCGCTTTAAAGTTTCGGACTTATTTGCAGTCATACACCCCACAAACTCGAAGGAGTTTGATGTGAGTTTCGTCTCCTTGGTCTCCATGGAGCTTTTCCTGACACTGTACGAGCTCGTCAGGAAGTCAGATCCGTGGAAAAGTTTCCGGGTGATACCTCTTTCGAGGCAGGAGGAGATAAAGAATGTGACTGTACTGGTCAGGAACGAGTCCCTCCCACCTGAGGACATCGCGACCTGGCTGGCGCGGTACGGGCAGCTCCAGACAGGGCTGAGGAAAAGTTTGGATGAGCGCGGGGTCTGGACAGGTGCGTGGTTGGTCAGGATCCGGCTCAAGCGCCACAATAATACCGTGGCGCATGTACCTGGCAGCGCCTTTATAGGTAGAGACCGGATCCTGGTCTTCTACCCTGGACAGCCCCGTCGCTGTTTCAAATGCGGCAGTCCCGCGCACCTCAGTGCGGACTGCACAATGCCCCGCTGTGTGAGGTGCAATGGTTTCGGCCATTCACCTGAGGGTTGCAGGCTTATTGTCTGCAACCTCTGTGGGGAAATGGGACACCCCTTTAGTCGGTGCCCCAAGGCGTTCAGGGGGCGCCAGGCTGAGGGGGGTGCCCCAGGCCCGGAGGGTGAGGGGGTCCCTAGACGAAGTGGGGATCCCAACCCCTCAGGGTCACAGAGGGAGGGTTCCCCCCTCCCTCAAAGGGTCAGACCCCCCAGGCGCGGATCAAGGACAGGAACTGGCGTAGTTAGGGAGCCGGCGAGTTCTCCGGCCCCGTCTGACCCTGTGTCAGATGGGGCAACGGTAACAAAAACACCTGGGAAGCCGGCCAAGGCGAAAAAGCCCTCGCCCAAAAATCACCCTCCCCCCCTCCCCCTGTTTCCCCCCCATCCTCCTCCCTTTCCCCTGCTCCCCCCCCTTCCCCTCTCCCCCCCCTGGTCTCCCCCCTCCCAGCTTCCCCTTCTTCTCCTTTGCCCCCTCCCCCCCCCCTCCCTTCAGTAATTAAATCTGCGGGTAAACCGCATCCACCCCTGGATCAGGCGGCTATACTAATGCCCCCTCCGGCCTCTTCGGTGGTCGTGAGTGGTCGGCAGGCTAGTGCAGGAGGGGTGACCCCGATGGACATCTCAGGGGCCGGTAAGGGGGTTAATAAGAGGATTAAGGAGATGTCCAGTGGGAGGTCCGATGAAGAGAGTGGGAGGGAACCTCCCAAAGTGGAATGGGAGAAGAAAACTAAAAAGAAGAGGAAGAGGAAGGTTTCGGGGAAGGAGGGTGGTGAGGACCCCCAGCCCAGTACGAGTTCAGGGGCAGGGGGGGGCTCCTCACTGGCCCTATGGAACAGATACGGGATCCTTTCCTCCTCGGACTCCGAGGAGGATTGATTTTTTAGAAATGTAAAATAGAGAGGAACGTAAAATTCAATCACTAAGGATGGCGGTACCCGCTCCAATACGCCTTGCGACCATTAATGTCGCAAGTGTGCGTTCTGCGGCGGCTAGATTTTCAGCCTTTGATTTTCTCGGCCGGGTTGAAGCCGACATTTTGTTTTTGCAAGAGACCTGGCTGGCATCTGTGGCAGAGATGCACCTAGCGAAGAGGGAGTGGAGACATGGGCCCTCCCTCTGGTCTCTTGCGGCTGAGCCCTGCAGTGGTGTTGCGGTCCTTTTTAAGACCGGTTCGGTGGCTTGTCGACGAGTGATTGAATTGGAAATCGGTAGGTGTTTGATTGTGGACGCAGTCGTGAGAGGGGAATCCCTCCGCCTTATCAATTTTTATGGACCTCAGTCCCAGAGGGGGAGGAAGGACCTTCTCACGCTGCTGAAACCATACCTGTTTACATCCCAGCAGGTGGTCTTTGGTGGTGACTTTAACATGGTCACCAGGTCAAAGGACCGGGCAGGCACCTCAGGCCCTCTGGGATATGATAGTATCTTTTTGAATAGAATAGTGAGGGAAGCTGGGTTGGTGGATGTGCACGTTCGCCACTTCCCCAACCTCACTGGTTTCACATATTCCAGAGGTAGTTGTAGGAGTAGGTTAGATAGGTTTTTTTTGAAGGGGGACTCGTCCTTTGCAGCTCCTGCGCTGCATGCGGTTGAGTTCTCTGATCACCGTATGGTGTCGGTCACTCTGAATGTGGCGGACACCCCTCAGAAAGGGAGGGGCCTGTGGCGACTAAACGGGTCGCTACTTGAGGACCCTGAAATCAGATCGGCCTATGAGGACTTCTTTTTGGAACAAGCCTCGCTCCTTGAGAGCGGCTGCTCCCGCCAGGAATGGTGGGAAGTGGTGAAGAAGAGGTCGGAGGGCTTCTTCCGGGAAGTCTCGGGCCGTCGGGCAGCATCCCGGTATCAGGCCTACCAGAAGTTACGCAGGCAGCTAGATCGCTTGGTTTCTGATGGTGGCCCTCAGGACCAGATCTCGGATCTGAAGCTCCAGATGAAGGAGTGTCAGTATGACCGTCTCGCCTCCCTGGTGCTGGAGAGGGATTACGGGAAGTTCACCAACCCAGATCCCTACAAAAGCTGTGGGGACGCGGTGAGTGGGAAGGTCATACATGGACTGAGAGATCCCTCGGGTTCCCTGGTAAGGTCCAAGCCAGGCATCCTGGGGATCATCAGAGCCCATTTTTCAGACATCCTTCGGAAGAAGCCATTGGATCTGAGGAGAGCCAAGGAATTTCTTGACGGGACTCCACTTGAGGTGGGGTCTGACCCCCTAGACTCCTTGGTGGAAGAGATCTCAGTGGCCGAAATTGAGCAGGCTATTGACTCGTTGTCTCTAAAGAAGTCGCCGGGGCCTGATGGGTTCACGGCAGAATTTTATAAAGCCTTTAAGAGCCTTTTGGCTCCTCCTCTGAGGGAGGTGTTCAGTGAGTGTTTGGCATCTGGCCTGCTCCCTCCCTCGATGAGAAGGTCGGCCTTGATCCTTCTGTCCAAGGGGAAGGATCCGTCCGTGGTTGAGAATTGGCGTCCTATCGCCCTTCTCTCCACGGATAGAAAGATTCTGGCAAAGATTTTGTTTACGCGTATGTCTGCGGTTGCGGGCAAGCTGCTGTCTGCCTCCCAGCACTGCACAGTTCCCGGCCGTAGCACCTTTAGTGCAGTCCTTAACGTCCGGGAGGCTGTGGAGAGGTGCAGGGCAACGGGTGATGGGCGGTATCTGCTGGCATTAGATCAAGCGAAAGCTTTTGATCGGGTAGACCACGAGTACCTCTGGCTTCTCCTGGGTAGATACGGCCTGCCTGATCGATTTATTGATTGGCTCAGGACTTTGTACAGAGGGGCCGAGAGCTTCCCTCTGGTCAATGGTTGGGTGGGTCCTACCTTTCCGGTGGACTCTGGTGTTAGGCAGGGCTGTCCGCTGAGTCCCCTGCTCTATGTCTTTGCAGTCGACCCCTTCGTAAGAAGGCTAGACTGTGGGCAGCTGAGGGGGGTCCTGATGGAGCCCGGCAGTGGCCCGGATAAGGCGGTGAAGGTGGTGGCCTACGCGGACGACGTCTCGGTGGTGGTGGCTAGCCGAGAGGAGGCCCATTTTGTGGAAACACAGATTGGAGGCTACTCCGAGGCGTCTGGTTCGTTGGTCAACTGGGACAAGAGTGAAGCTCTCTGGTTGGGAAGGGAGGGTGAGCAGTTTGCCCTCCCGGACGTTTTTCCCCCGCCCCGACCAGAAGTTAAGATCTTAGGCATTTATTTCGGCCAGGGTGATTATCCCAAGCTAAATTGGGAGCGCAGGTTGGTAAGTGCCACCCAGAAAGTCAACGCCTGGAAAGGCTGGAAGCTGTCGTTGAGGGAAAGGGTGAGCCTGGTTAAAACCTATTTGCTTCCTGAGTTCCTCTATGTCAGCTACGCATGTCTGTTGCCAGAGTCACTCTATGCGCGGGTCTGCGGTCTGTTTTTTCTGCTTTTGTGGGGAAACAGACTGAACCTGATAAAAAGGGAGGTCACGTATCGACGGAGAGGGGAGGGCGGTTTGGACATGATCAACCCCACGGTTTTCTTTACTGTGGTGTTCCTGAAGTTCAATCTGCAATCCATTTTTGTGGACGAGCCCTCTCTGTGGGAACGTTCATGTAAGAATTGGTTCCTGGTGTTCCTGAGCAGGTGGGAGGGGGGCGGTCGCCCGGGTGACCTTCGGAGGTCCCACGGGTACCTCCCCGCCTATGTCCCAACCGCCCTGAAGGTACTAAGGCGGTGGAGGATAACGGCCTTAGAGGTAGGCTCCCTGGGCCGGCGTGAGCTGTACCAGAGGGTCATGGCTTCGGACGTTTTGAGACCACTAGCCTTAAGGGACTGTCCAGACAGGGTTCTCAGGGAGGGACTAGCCCTCCTGAATTCCAAGAGAATTCCTGCCAAGTTCTGGGATCTCGCATGGAGGGCGTTCCACGGACGACTCTATGTGAGATCGAACTTGAAGTACCGGAGCCCAGAGGACAGAGGCTGTCCTCGCCCTGAGTGTGGTGGGGTGCTAGAGACCATGGACCACTTTTTGGTCGAGTGCCCCTTCAACTTGGGGGTTCTGGGGGAGGTTGGAGATGCCATTGGCTATCCCCGTCTCCAGGCCCTTGCCTATCCTGAGAGGGTGTACGGTGACTTCAGAGCCCGGAGGGGTTTTGTGTTATCATCACTGTATTTAGTTAGTGTCATATGCCTTTACTACACTTGGCACGCTCGGTGTTTAGTGTCCACTAGGGGCAAGTTCCTGCCCATGCATGAGGTGGCGGGTGATATCGTTCGGGAATTGGGTAAGGTGAGGTTTCTTGAGGGGGAAAGAATGGGTAGGGAAAGGTGTGCTAGGTTGTGGAGAGGGTTCTCTTTCCGGCCACCTTGATGATCTCCCCCTTCTTTTCCTTAGGTGGAGGTCTGTCTATCCTTTCACCCCCTTTTTTTAGCTTTTGGGCAACTTAATTTTAAAAACATGGTATGCACCGTCAGTTTCGTTACGTTCCTGCCTATAGGGGGTATGTAATATAAATGTACATAGTTAGAATAATGATTGGAAATTGTTTGGATAGGTTTTTTTTTTTTTTTTTTTTTTTTTTTATTAGTCCAGATGATCATGGGACTAAGGGTCATCCGATATGGGCGATATGGGCAGTTTGAATAGATCCTGTCTATCTAAAAGCATTTGTACAAGTTGTTCTTTTGTTCTTTTTTGCTCAAGTATGAGTCTTTCTTAAGTTCTTGATTATGTAAATCAGTAGCAGTTTTATTTTAATAAAAATTTCCACCTATATAGCAAACTATCTTGCTCCTTTTAAATAGAGCTTGCAGTCAGCTGTAGGAGCTTGTGTGTGCTGGCTGCGTGCTCTGACCTGTGAGAGCTTCCAGAGTGGTGGAGGAGGAGAGGGAGCTGATGGCTTCAGTCAGCCCAGGCCAGGTGGCTGTTTCTCAGCTTGAGGAAAGGCGTGGTGCCCTAAAACTCCAGGAGTTCGTTAAGGAGGTGAGGCTGTACTTAGAAAACCAGCTTCACTTGGTTGACTGGTCTCTGAGACAGCCAGGTGAAGACATGGAGAAATCTGCGGAGAGGAAAAGGAAAGCCAAGAGCTTAATAGTAAAGGCTTCTCGCTGTTACTCCGAAAAAATGAAAGTTTTGGCCGAGCTGAGGAATAGACGCTACAGATCAGGTATCAGGAAGAGATCAGAATTTAAACCTGCCATAGATGGACTGAAAAAGCAGTGTAATATGCTTGGTGAGCTTTTATCAAATCTAATTGAAAGTGCCTCAAGCGAAAATGACTTTCTGTTGAGTATAGAAAAAGTTATGAAAGTGGCGTGAGATGAGGGCTCTCAAGCAGTAAGACGCCGCAAGCAGCATTTAACCCCAACTACAGCGCCAGAAGGAGAGATGGAGGGTCCCTCTATGGAGGACACCCATGGAGAAGCAGAAGTGGAGGAAAAAAGGCCGGTAACCCCAATATTGGTGGAGGCTCCAGCTGTAGCTGCAACCCCGGCCAGGAAAGAGACATCCCCGGTAAATGGGAGTGTGGAGGAGAGCGGTGATGGGAGAAGAAACCCCAAGGCAAAGAATGCTGTTCCCGATGGTACTGCGGAGGGGCCAGGTAAGCCTAAGGGGAGCCAGTCTGTGTGTGTGGCTGTGACCCCAGGTGGCGGTTTGGGTCCCGGTGATGCAGGAGGGAGACAATATCAGAAGGATAGCAAGGAGAAGAAAGACTTTAAGGAAAATGTGAGAAGATTCCTGTGGTACAGCTAGCAAGACTGGTAGAAGATAAAGAAAAACCCGTACTTACCAAAACAGTCCCCAATGATCCCGGCCGGTGATTGCAAGCAAGGCACGCCGTCAGCTGAGTTGTCGGCTGCCGCTGCTGCAAGCCGGACCCAGGGTAAGGGGAAGGGTGTTAAAACGTGTGGAGGGAGTGAGAAGAGCCAAGACAGCTTGGCCGGCACTGTGGTTGGTGGTGCAGTGAAGGCTAGCAGCAAAGCTCCGGGTGACTTGGTAATGGTGGCCGCCGACAATAGAACGCCGTCTTCCCGCGGGAGGGAGGGTGGTACTGTTGGTCGGGGAGCCAATAGGAGTGCAATGAGAGCGGGTGACGCACTTCCGGTAGGCGGATCTGTTTCTAGCGGGGATGGTTCGAGGCCGGGAGTGAAGATCGCGGAAGCGGAGGTTGACCGCGGGAGGCCCCTTCGGTCAGTGACACCTGGGACTTCCGGTATTCCATCTTGTCAGGAGAATGCCGGCGGGACTGATATGGAAATATCTAATGGTCTGGAACCAGGTCAGGTTTCTGCTTGGGGAGATTGTCCCATGGGGGAGCTAGGAGATGACAGCCCTGCTATGGATTATATTTGAGGTTTAGAAGGGTCCAAACGGGAGCAGCGACAGGTGCCAGTGGATTCCTGTGGGGCCTATACAGAGGTGGCCTGGCAGGAGAATTGGAACGCCCTCTTCTATAGTTCAGAGGATGAGGCCCCTCCAATGGAACAGTCTAGTAGGGGGGGGAGGAGAGTAGGTGTCCCCAAGCTGGGTTGCTGTGTTGTCCCTGGTTGCTCCACCTGTCCCAGCAATAGAGGCTCCTCTTCCTGAACCTATTTTGAGGGGTACACCAGAAGTGAGGCTGCTAACAGCCTTAGGGGAAAGACGTTCCTACGCAAATGTGGCAGGGTCAAATGTTGCACTGGACCACCTGTACCATCAGTTCGGGGCTGGTAATTTTCGGGTGCCCTGGGCTGATCAGTCCTCCGGGGCAAATTCATGGTCTAGGGGGATGGGTGGTCCTGAACGCAAACGTAGGAACGTTGTACAATTAAGGTGGGAGGGGAGTGGCCAATGGCCTACAAGGGGTCAGGTTGTGGACATGATCCTATCATTGGGGATCAAGGTTGGGGAAATTTTTGCAGTAATCCACCCATCGGATTCCCCTGATTTTGACATAAGCTTCATGAATGTGGTAATCATGGAGCTTTTTATTACTTCATTTGGTCTAATCAGGGGGACGGATCCGTGGAAAGGGTTCCATATAATTCCTTTGAGTAGACAAGAGGACATCAAGAACATAACAATCTTAGTTAGAAATGAGAGTCTGCCCCCAGAGGACATTGCAACTTGGTTAGGAAGACATGGCCAATTGCAGTGTCCTCTAAATAAATGCCTGGATGAACGAGGGGTGTGGACTGGGGCATGGAACACTAGGATTAAGTTAAAAAGGGCCGGCAACACGGTTGCACATGTCCTGGGTAGTGCTTTCCTGGGAAGGGATAGAATCCTGGTGTTCTATCCAGGCCAACCCCGTCATTGTTTTAGATGTGGGTGCCCAACCCACTTGAGTGCAGACTGCACGGTGGTGCGGTGCATCAAGTGCAACAAATTTGGGCACTCAGGGGAGTCTTGTGGCCTGATCTGCTGCAACCTCTGTGGTCAAATGGGGCATCCATTTAGTAGATGCCCCAGGGCGTACAGGGGAGAAGCAGCAGCGGGCAGTAGATCGGGTGGTAATGCTGCTCCACCTCCAGCTGGGCGGAGATCTGGAGGGGAGGGGCAGAGTAACGTGTCTGGGCAGGGGGGGCAGGAGGAACCCAGGACTCAGAAGGAACCTAAGGTGCCCCAGAAAGAGAAGGGGGTTCGGTCTACGAATGTAACCCGGGCTCCTGATAGTATAGTTCAAACTTCTATAAGTAAGGTTGGGTCAGTGATGCCTTCTGAGTCTCTCCCTTCCGGGGGAGTGGTGCAGGGATCTTGTCCCCCAGTTCCTGGTCCCTCTCCCCTTCCTCGGAGGCAGCAATCTGGTGGTCGCTTAGCTGCCACCTCCTCGTCTGATTCCTCAGCGGGTGAGAGCCAGACCGGGGAGGAGGAGATAGAGGTGTCAGTAAAGGGCGCTCAGAAGCGTCCTAAAGAGTTATCAGATGAGGAAGGTGAGGTAACCTGGGTAACGGTCAAGAAGAAGCATAGTAAAAAGAAGAAAAGGGTCCCACTACCTGAGGTGGAGTCTAGGTCCTCACCAGGGCCTAGCAACAGGGGTGAAGCTCATCTTCTAGATTTTTCCTCAGGGGATGAGTGTGTTGAAGATATGTAAATATAATTGTACAGTTCCACGGATGTTGTGATTCCAAGTGATATGATTATGTTATGAGTGGAATGTAACTGATGTTGTTTTTGTAAAGTTTTGATTTCTTGTATGTTTTGGTAGGAGAAAATCATTAAAAAAATATCCACCTATACAGCTAACTATCTTGCTTTTTTTTAATAGAGCTTGCAGTCAGTGGTAGGAGATTGTGCGTGCTGTCTGCGTGCTCTGAACCCAGTATACACCACTATATCCATCTATATAGCTAGCTATCTTGCTCGTTTTAAATAGAGCTTGCAGTCAGTGGTAGGAGATTGTGCGTGCTGTCTGCGTGCTCGGAACCCAGTATATACCGCTATAGCCATCTATATAGCTAGCTATCTTGCTTGTTTTAAATAGAGCTTGCAGTCAGTGGTAGGAGATTGTGCGTGCTGTCTGCGTGCTCTGAACCCAGTATACACTGCTATATCCATCTATATAGCTAGCTATCTTGCTCGTTTTAAATAGAGCTTGCAGTCAGTGGTAGGAGATTATGCGTGCTGTCTGCGTGCTCTGAACCCAGTATACACCGCTATATCCATCTATATAGCTAGCTATCTTTCTCGTTTTAAATAGAGCTTGCAGTCAGTGGTAGGAGATTGTGCGTGCTGTCTACGTGCTCTGAACCCAGTATACACCGCTATATCCACCTATATAGCTAGCTATCTTGCTAGTTTTAAATAGAGCTTGCAGTCAGTTGTAGGAGATTATGCGTGCTGGCTGCGTGCTCTGATCTGTCCTGTGACTGTGAGAGCTTCCAGAGTGGTGGAGGAGGAGAGGGAGCTTATGGCGTCGGCCAGCCCAGGTCCGGGGCCCTCTTCCCGGCCTGGGCCCTCGGTTCATCCCCCTGGAGTGAAAGACCTCTCCAGGGAGGAGAGATTGTTCCTGCAGACACAGTTTGAACTACTGGACTGGACCCGGGCCCAGCCGGGAGAGGACCCGGGGAGGATGCAGAAGCGCCGGACTAGGATTAAAGTCCTTATACAGAAGGCCACGTTGGCCTACGTGCTGAAATCCGAGAGACTAGCGGACCTGCGGAATCGCAGAGACCGCTCAGCCAGTAGCAGAAGGGGGGAATACCGGGAGGCCATTGAAGGCCTGAAGCATGAATGCAGAGTCCTATGGCGGTTGCTGGGCGGTCTCTGCGGACGCGGTGTCGGTGAGAGGGGTTTCCTCTCTGAGGTAAAGAAAGAACTCCTGAGGGCAAGCCAGGAAGGATCCCAGGTGGCCAGGAGAAAGAGCTCTTCCCAGAAAGTGTTGTCGGGATCGGAGGAGAAGCTACAAACCCCGGTGGAGGAAGCAGCCTCAATGGGTGAGGAAGACCAGCGCCCCGAGGTGGAGACCAGCCGGGTGAGCGTGGCCCCCGGAGCCGTAAGTGCGGAGGGTCCCCGGATCCCTGTTGTCTCACCTTCTCAGCCAGAGGCTGTGGAGCAGATAGATCCGGGTAGGGTACCCCATGATGCACAGGGAAGCTCCGGGGGAGAGGCAAGTCGGGTGGAACAGCATGGAAGGAAGCTGGTGGTTGTCCTTGTTAGAGGCCACCCGAAGGGACCTGTGAAGACCGGCGGCCAGAGGTTGGTGGATGGTGATGCTGTGCGGGTCCCCCCAGTGGCCCCAGACGAGCCCGCAGCATCTGGGACAGTGCGAGGGGTCCGGCCGTAATGGCGGCCCTCGCCGTGGCCGCATGTGGTGAGGGGGAGGTGCTGGCAAGCACGGACCATGTTCGGGAAAAACATCTTGGACAAACATCCTCTGCAGACACCAGGGAGAGAGGGGGCGGGGAGATGGATGTGTCACTTCCTGTTTCCGGGGGGTGCGGCCGGAAGTGACCTCCGTGAACTGGAAGTACCACTTGCGGTGACCCCGGAAGTTGTGAAAAAATGTACTGAGGAGGTGGGGACACCCCGGGCCTCGGTGACCAAGTCTCCTGCTCCTCTGGGTCAGGTAGGGGCTTTGGGGGTCTCGGAGGCTCCTCTGGTGGCTACCGCCATGGGTACCCCAGAATCCTCCAGTGGAGCTTTACCCGGTGGACAGACAAGTTGGGGGGAGTCCCCCATGGGGGAACTAAGGGGGGAGTGCCCAGCCCTGGATTTCATCAGGGAGCTGGAGGGGTCCCAACAGCAGGAGCTGGATATGGCACAGGGGATGAAAGTGAGTTCCTCTCAAGCCCCCGCTGCTGTGGGGGGTGTGGCTTCGTCCCCATCTACGGTGGGAGTTGAGAACAAGTCACCTGTTGGGGGGGGATAGAGGGTGGGAGTGGGGGGTGTGTGCTGCTCCGTCAGAGCCCATGGGCTCGTCTCAGCGGGGGTCTGGCCCTTCCCCCACAGTCCCGAATCCCATCTTGGGCACGCAGGAAGAGGCAAACCTCTTAGGTGCCCTGAAAGCTGGGCGCTCATTTGCCCAGGTGGTAGGTTCCTCTGTTCCTCTGGGTCCCCTGTATGGCCAGTTTGGTGCCCAGAACGTCAGGGCCCCCCCTGAGGAACAGCTCCAGGGGGCACAGGCGTGGTCAAGGGGTACGGGGGGTCCGGAGAGGCGCAGGTGGAATGTGATGCAGCTCAGGTGGGAGAGGACGGCCGCGTGTCCCAGTAGGGGTCAAGTAATTGACTACCTGCTGGGATTACGCTTCAAGGTTTCTGACTTGTTCCCGGTCATACATCCTGCGAACAGCAAGGAGTTCGATGTGAGCTTCATCTCCGTGGTCTCTATGGAACTTTTCCTGACCCTGTACGAGATCGTCAGGAAGTCAGATCCATGGAAAGGTTTCCGTGTAGTACCTCTTTCGAGGCAGGAGGAGATAAAGAACGTGACCGTCTTGGTTATAAACGAGTCCCTTCCTCCTGAGGACATCGCAACCTGGCTGGCGCGGTATGGGCAGCTCCAGACCGGGTTGAGGAAGAATTTGGACGAGCGCGGGGTCTGGACAGGTGCTTGGTTGGTCAGGATCCGGCTCAAGCGCCACAACAACACCGTGGCGCATGTACCCGGCAGTGCGTTTATAGGGAGAGACCGGATCCTGGTCTTCTACCCTGGCCAGCCCCGTCGCTGTTTCAAATCTGGCAGTCCCACGCACCTTAGCGCGGACTGCACTTTGCCTCGCTGCGTGAGGTGTAATGGTTTCGGCCACTCACCTGAGGGTTGCAGACTTATAGTCTGCAACCTCTGTGGGGAAATGGGGCACCCCTTCAGCCGTTGCCCCAAAGCTTTTAGGGGGTGCCAGACTGAGGAGAGTGCTCCAGGCCCGGAGGGTGGGCGGGTCCCTAGACAAAGTGGGGGCCCCAATCCTTCTGGGTCACAGAATGAGGGCGCCCCCCTCCCTCAAAGGATCAGACCCCCCAGGCGTAAGCAGGGGGTGGGTACTGCAGGGGTGCTTATGTCAGCAGGTTCCCCGGCCCCGTCCGGTACTGTGCCCAATGGGGCGACGGTAGGGAATCCAGCAGAAGTTCAGGCTAAACCAAAAAAGCCCTCTGTCAAGAAGCATTCCCCCCCTCCACCAGTTCCCCAGCCCCCCCTTCCCCTCCCCCCCCATTTTCCCCTCTCCCTGCCTCCCCTTCCCGTCCCCCGCCACCTTCCCTTTCCCCCCTTCTTCTCCTTCCCCGTCCGCCTCTCCCCCCCAGATGTACCATGTCTGTCCCCGGATCCGGCGGCCCTTCTCATGCCTCCTCCCGCCTCCACGGAGGTGGTGGGTGGTCGGCGGGTTGGCCTGGAGGGTGGTATCCCAATGGACACCTCTGAGGTGGGTAAGGGGGTGAATAAGCGCCCCAAGGAGGTGTCTAGTGGGAGGTCGGACGGTGAGAGTGGGAGAGAGCCCCCCAAGTCGGGCTGGGTTAAGAAAAAGACAAAAAAACGGAAGAGGAAGGGCCTGGGGAAAGAGGGTGGCGAGGACCCTCAGCCCAGCACCAGTCTGGGGGCGGGTGGGGGATCCTCGCTCGCCCACTGGAACCATTTTGCGGTCCTATCCTCCGATTCCGAGGAGGATTAACTTGGGTTTGTAATATAGAGAGGAACGTAAACTTTAATCACTAAGGATGACGGTACCCGCTCCAATACGCCTTGCGACGATTAATGTTGCAAGTGTGCGTTCTGCGGTGGCTAGGTTTTCAGCCTTTGATTTTCTCGGCCGCATTGAAGCCGACATTTTGTTTTTGCAAGAGACCTGGCTGGCATCTGTGGCAGAGATGCACCTAGCAAAGAGGGAGTGGAGACATTGGCCATCCCTCTGGTCTCTTGCGGCTGAGCCCTGCAGTGGTGTTGCGGTCCTTTTTAAGACCGGTTCGGTGGCTTGTCGACGAGTGATTGAATTAGAAATCGGTAGGTGTTTGATTGTGAATGCACTCGTGAGAGGGGAATTTCTCCGCCTCATAAATTTCTATGGTCCCCAGTCTTGGAGAGGGAGGAAGGACCTTCTTGCGCTGCTGAAACCATACCTGTTAACATCCCAGCAGGTGGTCTTTGGTGGTGATTTTAACCTAGTCACCAGGTCAAAGGACCGGGCCGGCACCTCAGGCCCTCTGGGATATGATAGTATCTTTTTAAATCGCATAGTGAGGGAGGCCAGGTTGGGGGATGTGCACGTTCACCACTTCCCCAACCTCACTGGTTTCACATACTCCAGAGGTAGTAGTAAGAGTAGACTAGATAGGTTTTTTTTGAAGGGGGACTCGTCCTTTGTGGCTCCGGTCTGCATGCGGTCGAGCTTTCCGATCACTGTATGGTGTCGGTCACTCTGAATGTGGCGGACACTCCTCAGAAGGGTAGGGGCCTGTGGCGACTAAAAGTCAGGTCGGCCTATGAAGACTTCTTTATGGAACAAGCTTCGCTCCTTGAGAGCGGCTGCTCTCGCCAGGAATGGTGGGAAGTAGTGAAGAAGAGGTCGGAAGGCTTCTTCCGTGAAGTCTCTGGTCGTCGGGCAGCTTCCCGGTACCAGGCCTACCAGAAGTTGCGCAGGCGGCTTGACCGCTTGGTTTCTGATGGTGGCCCTCAGGACCAGATTTCAGGTCTGAAGCTTCAGATGAAGGAGTGTCAGTATGACCGTCTCGCCTCCCTGGTTCTTGAGAGGGATTACGGGAAGTTCACCAACCCGGACCCCTTCAAGAGCTGTGGTGACGCGGTGAGTGGGAAGGTCATACACGGACTGAGGGATCCCTCGGGTTCTTTGGCGAGGTCCAGGCCGGGAATCCTGGGGATCGTCAGAGCCCATTTTTCGGACCTCCTGAAGAAGAAGCCTTTAGATCTGGGAAAAGCCAAGAAATTTCTTGATGAGACTCCACTTGAGGTGGAGTCTGACCCCCTTGGCCCCTTTACAGAGGAGATCTCTGTGGCCGAAGTTGAACAGGCCATAGACTCTTTGTCTCTAAAGAAGTTGCCGGGACCCGATGGGTTCACGGCGGAGTTCTACAGGACCTTTAAGGGCCTCTTGGCTCCTTGTCTGAGGGAGGTGTTCAGTGAGTGTTTGGCGTCTGGCCTGCTTCCTCCCTCGATGAGAAGGTCGGCCTTGATTCTTCTGTCAAAGGGGAGAGATCCGTCCCTGGTGGAGAATTGGTGCCCTATCGCCCTTCTCTCCACGGATAGAAAGATCCTGGCGAAGATACTGTTTGTGCGTATGTCTGCAGTCGCGGGCAAGCTACTGTCTGTTTCCCAGCATTGCACGGTTCCTGGCCGCAGCACCTTTAGTGCTGTCCTCAACGTCCGGGAGGCTGTGGAAAGGTGCAGGGCAACGGGTGACGGGCGGTATCTGTTGGCATTAGACCAGGCCAAAGCTTTTGACCGGGTGAACCATATGTATCTCTGGCTTCTCTTGGGGAGATACGGTCTGCCTGATCAATTCATCGATTGGCTCAGAGTTTTGTACAGGGGGGCTGAAAGCTTCCCTCTTGTCAATGGTTGGGTGGGTCCTACCTTTCCGGTGGACTCTGGTGTTAGGCAGGGCTGCCCGCTGAGTCCCCTGCTCTACGTCTTTGCGGTTGACCCCTTCGTAAGGAGGCTAGACTGCGGACACCTGAGGGGGGGTCCAGGCGGAGCCCTGCAGTGGCACGGATAAGGCGGTAAGGGTGGTGGCCTATGCGGACGACGTCTCAGTAGTAGTGGCTAGCCGAAAGGAGGCCCAGTTTGTGGAAACACAGATTGGAGATTACTTTGAGGCGTCCGGTTCGCTGGTCAACTGGACTAAGAGTTAAGTTCTCTGGTTGGGGAGGGAGGGTGAGCAGTTTGCCCTCCCGGACGTGTTCCCCATGCCTCGGCCAGAAATTAGAATTCTGGGCATCCTTTTTGGCCAGGGTGACTATCCCAAACTAAATTGGGAGCGCAGGCTGGTGAGTGCCACCCAAAAGGTTAATGCCTGGAAAGGCTGGAAGCTGTCACTGAGGGAAAGAGTGAGTCTGGTCAAAACCTATTTGCTTCCCGAATTCCTCTTTGTCAGCTACGTTTGTCTTTTGCCAAGATCGCTCTATGCGCGGATCTGCGGTCTGTTCTTTCTGCTTTTGTGGGGAAACAGGCTGAATCTGATAAAGAGGGAGGTCACGTACCGACAGAGGAGGCAGGGTGGGTTGGACATGATTAATCCCACGGTTTTCTTTACCGTGGTGTTTCTTAAGTTCAACCTACAATCCATTTTTCAGGACAAACCCTCCCTGTGGGAACGCTCATGTAAGAACTGGTTGCTGGTTTTCCTGAGTGGGTGGGAGGGGGGCGGTCGTCCCGGTGATCTACGGAGATCCCATAGGTACCTCCCCACCTATGTTCCAACTCCCCTAAGGGTACTGAGGCGGTGGAGGATAACAGCCCTGGAGGTGGGCTCGTTGGGTCGGCGCGAGCTGTACCAGCGGGTCATGACCTCAGACTTTTTGAGACCACTAGCCTTAAGGGATTGTCCGGACAGGGTTCTCAGGGAGGGATTAGCCCTTCTGAATTCTAAGGGAATTCCGGCCAAGTTCTGGGATCTTGCATGGAGGGCGTTCCATGGACGGCTCTATGTGAGGTCGAACTTAAAGTACCGGAGTCTTGAGGACAGGGGCTGTCCTCGTCCCGAGTGTGGAGGGGCACTGGAGACCATGGACCACTTTTTGGTTGAGTGCCCTTTCAACTTGGAGGTTCTGGGGGAGGTTGGGGATGCCATTGGCTATCCCCGTCTCCGGGCCCTTACCTATTCTGAGAGGGTGTACGGCGACTTCAGGGTCCGGAGGGGTCACGAGTTATCGTCACTGTTTTTAGTTAGTACAGTTTGCCTTTATTACACCTGGCACGCGCGGTGCTTAGTGTCCACTAGGGGCAAGTTCCTGCCCGTACATGAGGTGGCGGGTGATATCTTTCGGGAATTGGCCGGGAGGAGATCAGCCGCGGGATGACGTAGGGACGTTCAGTTAGGAGGGAGGGGCTCAGAGGAGGCTCGCTGGAGAGGACGCCCGGAGGTAAAAGGCAGAGGCGGCCGGAGGGTGAGAGGCTCCGGTAGACATGCTGTGCCTCCGTGTGGGACCCCTCCGGCACCCATCTATTTAATGGCAGTGCTAAGCGGTAACGTCGGCGGAAAGTTTACCGGACCTCACGCGCCTCCCCCCCGCTCTCCCCCCGCTGTCCCTCCATCCTCCCTACCTCCTACAGACAACGCTGTGAGTACTGGAGAAATACAGCGACTGAAAGCGGCAACGGATTCCCAGCAAGAGATCAGAATTGGAGATACTGCATTCTGGATACAGATAAGTGTGAATGACATGCTGTGATCTGTCTTTTTCTCTATACGAACTGTGCTAGACTGATAGATGGTTATTGCCTCTCCTCAAGTAAAGTGTTTATTAGGAGTTGAAATGCAGGGGACAATTTAAATATTGCTCTAACTTGTGGCTATCTGTATATGGCTGATCAGACCCTCAAAGCAGCACGAGAATACGTTTTAAAACTGTCCTGCATTATTCCATTTTTTGGCACCGGTGTATAAATCACCGATTGTTATCAACGATGTGGTAGTCCAGAGATGGAAATGGGAGGACCTGAGAAATCGTTTTGAAAATCGTATGGTCGGTTGCAAATAAATATATCACTGAGAGGGCTAAAGGAGGCTATCAGGCATATAACACCGTGAACTCCTAAGGAGTAGTACATAAAATGGTTAACGGGCGGTGGTTGCTGCGTCCTTTCCACCTGCAGACATAGGATTTATTTTTAAATCAATTAACTTGACCGCTGACACTATCGTTACTGCTCACAGGACCGAACCATTTGAAAACTCTATTACCTGGTCTTTGGGAAACATAGTTACCCCTAGCAACAATTTTTTTCTTCACTTGCGTCTACAGGTACAATATAGTGATGACTGCCTGGAAATAATAGGCGTGGTACAACTGTTGGGAAACTACCCTTGGTTCATGACACTAATAACTATAAAGATGCATATGTATGGGTACTAATTGGACAAGGTCGGAGACACAGAGAAATAACGCATGGTATAAGATAATTTCTGGTAAAGTCCTGAATATCATAGTTAATAGACTGTATGTGAAATATATCTAACCTAGTAAACCAAAGGGGAACTAGGAATATAAACTGGCTGTACACCATAAATATCTGAAAATTCCCTGAGCAGTTCCGACGATAGTTAAACACAGCGAAAATATACACGAGATCGGTCGGTGGACTGAATAGTTAATAGGAGTGGGAAGAGCAACGCCAGGACCAGATAGGTGTGGTGGTTGCTCTGAATATTACATCTCTTAGGGTACCATACTCAGGGATATATCAATATCCGGCCCTGCTGGTAAGCTGAAATATATCGCTGTGGGATATGGAGGATCATTAAGCTGGAATATCAAACCTTGTCCTGTAAATAAGCCGCAAAGAGATAATAAGCCCACGGGGTTATAAGAAGACCAACAACCTGGGGAGACGATCACGGGAGATAAAGAAAAGCACTATGAGCCGAGCCTCTAAACAAACTAAGGGGGGAGGCCCCAAGACCCCAAAAAACCCTACCATTGAAAGTAATATAAAACAATACATGACTCAAGGGGCGAGTCCGAGGACTGGAGGGAAGGAAAAGCAGCCCTCTAGCTCTGAGCGGGGTAGGAGATTGGGAAAAGAACCAGAGGAAACCTTAGACCATTCTAGGGATGAAATGACAACAGAGAGTGAACCAGATTTAAGTAAAGTTGAAGACCAAAGACCAGATGACCAAGGGTTAACAAAAGAGGTGATGAGGGAGATGCTCTTACAATTGGAGAATGTCATAAAATCGGAGATAAGTATGTTAAGAAGCGACCTGGGACACCTACTAACAAGAGTAGAGACCGCAGAAGAAAGAATAAATTTACAAGATCAGGAATTAATTAAAATACAGGAACAAGTTAAAGTCGCAAACCGAAACCAGAGGAGAATTCTCTACCGATTGGAAGACCAAGAGAATAGAAATAGAAGACAAAATTTGAGAATAAGACTGGTCCCAGAAAATAGGAAAGAGGAACTCAGGAAGATTATAGAAGATATATTCCGGCCCATACTGGGCCGAGGAGAAGAGGCATTCCCCAAAATCGAGAGGGCGCATCGGGTCGGGAAGAAAAACTTAGAAGAAACAGGAAGACCACGAGATATCATCATTAGATTTGAACACTATGAGGATAAGGCTGAGAGCTGGAAAAAATTAAGGGGGAAAGCCCCCCTAAAATATGCAGAAACGGAGATACAAATATTCCCAGACCTAGCGCCCGAGACTCTGGCTAGAAAACGCCTATTAAAACCCTTGCTGGAACAGTTGAGAGTACAAAATATCAGATACAGCTGGGGATTTCCGGCATGTTTACTCGCATTTAGAGATGGAAGAATGGCTAAGTTAAGTTTCCCTGAAGAGTTGGGGGTCTTCTGCGAGAAATTAGGAATTCAAACTCCTGCTATTCCGGGATGGCTGGAGGGACAGGACGAAAATATATGAGAGAGTTGCCGCTGGGCTCCTAGGGGGGAGGGGGGGCGGGGGGCGGATGGGGGGGGGGGGGGGGTGGGGGGGGTTTGGGTAGAGATTAGATGAATATAGGGTTGGATAAGAGATGGGCCCAGTAACCCCCTCATTTTCTAGAGATACACCGAAAGAGGGGGGATATGGAGGCCAAAAGTAGAGCCCCACTTCAGGAATATTGAAGACTTGGAAAGGGCCAGAGAAATGTGGCCTATTAACAAGTTAAGGGCCGAAAGGCGCCCAAAGGGAGGAGGGAGGGTGAGGAAGGGAGGGGGATAAGGGTGGGGGGTGTGGGGATGGGGGAGGGGAGGTGTGGGGGATAATAGGTAGGGGACATGTCAGTAGTGAAACCCTCTGGGAAAAAGAAAGTAAATTGGTTAAAAAGATAAGATATGGATAACAAAAAAAAGGATTTAAATTTTCTGTCCTATAATGTCAAGGGGCTCAGTACCGCAAAAAAGAGGCACAAAATTTTGGCAGAATTGATACAGTATCAGGCGGATGTGATTTTCTTACAAGAGACGCACATCCCACATACGTCAAAGATTAGGCTCTATTCTAAAGAATACCCAAGCTGGTATTATGGGGATACGATCACTAACAGAGCAAGAGGAGTTGCAATAGGATTTGGGAAAAATACCCGTTTCATTGTAGAGGGAAGAGAAACAGACCCAGAGGGAAGATATCTATTTCTAAAAGGCAAACTAGGTAGTATAAAGTATACACTAGTAAATATCTACTCCCCGAACAAAAACCCTATAATATTTCTGAAAAGAATTTTAGCTAAATTACAGGAATTTAAATGTGGATATGTGGTTTTGATGGGAGATTTGAACTTCTGTCTGAACCCCGAACTGGATAGTACGTCCCGTGCACGGAGAGGGAGCAATGTCCAATTGAAAAAGATTATTCAAGACCTGAATAAGAATCAATTAGTGGATGTTTGGAGAGCACAACATCCCAAAAAATTGGATTATACGTTCTTTTCTCCTGTGCACGGGACGTACTCCAGGATTGACTACATTCTGGTGGAACACAGAGCTCTTGAGACAGTATTGGAAACAAGCATAGAAATAATAACACAATCAGATCACGCTCCAATAAAAATGAAGATACAGATCCCCGGATATAGCAAACCAGCCACTAGGTGGCGGTTAAACGATGAATTAATTTGAGATAAAGAGGGGGGTGAAGTAGTAGGTAGAGAATTAGAAAAGTATTTCTCAATAAATGAAACCGAGGGCATCTCGGGGCAAGTCCTGTGGGATGCCCATAAGGCATATATCCGTGGGATTCTGATAGCTAGAGGTTCACAAAAAAAAAAAGAACGGGCCGAAAGGATTAACAAACTCAGCGAGGAAATCCGTAAGATAGAACAACAACATAAATTGGGGATTGCGGATAAGAAGATATACCAGAATATATTAATTAAAAGGGAAGAACTACACGGGCTAAGAGAACAAGAAACAAAAAAATATCTTAATCAATTAAGGAAAACAAGATATCAAGACGGGAATAAATCCACTAAATATTTGGCTAATAGATTTCAAAAGAAAAAAGCTATCAACTATATAAAGAAAATACAAACAGAACACGGGGACTTGGTGTATACGTCAAAGGAGGTTGCAGAAACATTCAAAATATACTACGAGAGATTATATGCAATAAAAAACAAGAAGTTGAAAAAAGGGGGGGATACAAAAGAAATAGATAGATACCTTAACAACGCAAGACTTCCTCAGATAGGGGAAATAGATCAAGAAAATTTAGAAAGCCCCATAACAGTAGCAGAAATAAATAAGGCATTGGCAGACTCAGCTTCGGGGAAGAGCCCAGGACCTGACGGATTAACAATCTATTATTATAAAAGGTTTAAGGAAATCCTGGTACCGAAACTTTGTAGGTATATGAACGGAATCGGAGAAAAATATGATATAAGTAAAGAAGCACTGTCTGCCTCTATTACTGTCATATTAAAGGAAGGGAAAGATGAAACTAAGTGTGCCAGCTTTAGACCAATTTCACTTTTAAATGTAGATACTAAACTATTTGCAAAAGTACAGAGAAGCACGGATTATGAATGCAATGATATAAGGAGTGCTGGACATGACAGTGTGGATGAGGGACACAGAGGGTTAAGCTTTATGGGTGGAGCTGAGTAAAAAGGTTTGCAGGAAGCAAGTTCAGTGTAGGGGAGGGGTCATATAAAAGGGAGGGGTGTGGCTTTAGGGGATCATTCGGATCCCAGCGTGACACAGAGGAGGCAGTTTTTCTCTGCTCCTCTGTAATGGCCGACCTGGATGTGATTTTCAAGCGGCTGAGACGGGCGGCGGAGGCGTGCGGAGCGGAGTGGCTGCGGGACCGAGCGGGGACCTGGAGGACACAGCGGAGGATGTCGGGGATGCAGGTGAGGCGCCGCTGCGTGCGCGGAGGTCTCGGCCTCCGGCGCGTTTTTTCCCCAGGGCCTACACCTCGTCCACCTCGTGACTGTCGGAGCCCGGGGGCCGACCGCTCGGTCCCCCCGGCGAAGAGGAAGGTGCCTGGCTCTCCCTGGTCCGGGTGGTCATTGCGCCGCCGACCGGAGGGGGCGGGGCCTCGCGGCAAAATGGCGCCGGCTCCGGGTCGGGCCGGCACCCGGGAACGGGGGGGGGGGGGGAACGGGCGGGGGGCTCTGGGTCCAGCCGCCTTGGGGGTGCAGCGGAAGGGGGGGGATCCTCGGACTGGGGGTTCCAGCATGGGGACGCGCGCGGTGGGGGGGCAGGGTTGGCACGGGGGGGGGTCGCGGCTCCCGGGCTGGGGCGGGTGGGATGAAGGGAGCCACCGAGGTGCCTGGCAGGGCTGGTCTTGGACACCAGCATGCCGGGGGTGGTCGGGGGCCACAGGCACTGCGGGATGCGCCTGAACGCGCGGACCAGGAGGTCTGCGATTCGCCCAGGGGGATGGCGGCGCCCCCAGCGCGCACCGCGGAGGACAAGTCCGAGGGTGAGCTGTCGCAGGAGGAGGAATTTTCACATGCAGCGCACGAAACCATGACTGTCGGCAAGGCCCCGGTGCGGCCAGGAAAGTCACGTGATCTTTTGGTTCTGACGGAAGCCTTGGGGGATTTGCTGGGGGACCCGGTATCCCAGAACGGCAAGGGGATGGGGGCAGAGGGCCGGTCGGCGGGGGTGGGGCATGTCGCCCTGGGGGGGCCCACGGACAGCTGCAGGACCTTCTTGGAGGGGCTGCGGGCCCTGGTGGGTAAGTTTGCCGGGGGTTCGGGGGCGCCGCAAGTGGGTCCCTGGATGGCTGCGGGCCCAGGGTCGGGGGGAGGGGGGTCCGGGGCCACGCCGGTGGTGGACCCCCGACTGCTGCGGCTTCTGGGGGGGTGGTAGACATGGGGCCTGGGGGCACGGGGGTCCCCCCAGTGGTCACGGAACCTGGGGCGTGGACCGATGTGGTCAGGATTGCGGATGCTGCCCGGTGCGAAGTATATGTTGATTCGTGGGCCCGGTGGGGGCGTGCCTGGAGCAGGAGGTGCGGGAGAATATTGGCATGGGTGAGTATGTGGAGATTTTCTCTTTGCTCCCCCTTGAGAAGTTCACCTTGGATAGGGTCAAGCCGGACAGTTCAAAAAGGACGACGAGGAGCAGCGTAGGTATCGGTGATTCTGCGCACTTTCTCCAATTGGCTTCAGGCGTTCGCTGGCTTAGCTAGGGTGATTGGGGAGAAGAACCCCGAGCATTGCTCGGCGTTGTTCTGCTGTATGGACGCGACTGGAGAGGCTTATCGGGTGTATGGGGGGTGGCATGGCTGCGTTATGACGAACAGTCCAGGCAGCGGTGCGGCCGGAACTACGCTGGGACCACAAGGACATCAGCCTCTGGATGAGGCTTATGTCTGCGGCTCGGACTCCTGCTCCGTTTCTTCAGGGGGGGGCGGGAGTGTGTTGTCCTCAGGGCTGCCGGCCAGGAAAAAGTGGGGTGTGTGCTGGCCCTTTAATGGGGGGCTTGTAAATTCGGGAGAGCGTGCCGATTTAAGCACGAGTGCTCCGGCTGCGGCGGCGCCCTCGCACTGTCCCGCTGTTTCAGGAAAGGAAAGCGTTCCGGCGATGTTGCTCACGAAAGGGATGACGCCGGTAACCCTGGAAAGGATACTTCCTTTCCTAAGTAAGTATCCGGATGGTGAGGCGGCGCGGGGGTTGATTTCGGAGTTTTCGGGACGGTTTCAGGATTCCTTGTTCATTGGCGGAGGTGCCCCCAGTGGCCCGGAACTTGCGATCGGCTTTGGTACACCCGGGGGGTGGTAGGCGAAAACTTGGGCAAGGAAGTGGCGTTGGGCCGGATGGGTGGGCCTTTCGAAGTGCAACCGTGGGGCGACCTGTTGGTGTCCCCGCTGGGTGTAGTTCCTGAGAAAGAGCCTGGGAAATTTCGCTTGCTTCATCACTTGTCCTTTCCTAAAGGGGGGTCGGTCAATGACTTCATCGGCCCTGATGCGTGTACGGTCTCATACACGTCTTTTGATGCGGCGGTGAGGTGGGTCAGGCTTTCTGGATGCGGGGCTCTTATGGCCAAGGCAGATGTGGGGTGCCATTGGCGGGGCCAGTTCTATATGAGTAAGTGCCTGCCCATGGGTTGTTCCATTTCCTGCGCCTACTTTGAGGCGTTTAGCTCATTTTGGAGTGGGTGGTGAGGGACGTTTCGGGCCTGGAGTCGGTCGTCCACTATTTGGACGACTTTCTGTGCGTGGGCCCCGCCTGCCTCCAGTGTGGGTGCGATTTTTCTGTCCACGTTGCAGCACATTGCAGGTAAGTTCGGGGTACCGTTGGCGGGGGATAAAAAAGAGGGACCAGTTACGGACTTGAGTTTTTTGGGGATAGTGATCGATTCGAGGGCAATGGAGTGTCGATTGCCCGAGAATTAATTACTTGATCTGAAAATGGAATTGGCGGAGATGCAAGGATAGTAGAAGGTCCGGTTGAGGGCCCTGCAGTCTCTGTTGGGCTAGCCTAATTTTGCTTGCCGGATCATCCCTATGGGGGCAGGTGTTCTGAAGACGGCTGTCGGCAGCCTCGGCCGGGGTGAGTGTGCCTAACCATTTTGTGCGTCTGCGGGAAGGAACACAGGGAAAACTTGCGGGCGTGGCGTGAATTCCTAGCCTCTTGTAGCGGGCGGGACATGTGGATGTCGGGGCCAGTGAGCAATTTCGATGTGGAATTGGTCGCTGCCGCGGCTGGGTCGGCGGGTTATGGGGCGTATTTTCGGGGACGGTGGAGTGCTGACCCTTGGCCGCAATCTTGAGAGGTGGCGGGGTTGTTGGGCAACCTGGTTCTGCTTGAACTATTCCCGGTGGTGTTGGCATTGGAGCTGTGGGGGGAGGAGTTCCGTAATATGAAGTTGCGCATTAGTTGAGACGGCATGGGGGTGGTTCAGGTCCTCAACCATTTGGCTGCTACGGCGGCTGGTGTTTTGGTGCTTACGGCTCAATGTTTACGTTTCGGCAGTGCACATACCTGGGGTGGAGAATTCTTTGGCTAACTCGCTCTCTCGTTTTCAGTGGGACGAGTTCCGGGATCTGGCGCCGAGAACGGAGGAGTCTAGGGCGTCTTGCCCTGGGTGGATGTGGGGGATGCCCTTGTAGTCGCCGCAGGTTGGATTCAGGGGTCTTTGAGTGAGTCCACGTGGGCGGCCTATTCTAGGGTGTGGTCAGAATGGTTGAGTTGGAGCGGTTGGTCGGGGCTCCGACCAGCGCTGGTTGGGGCTGTATTGGGTGGCACGGAACATTGAGATGGGATTGGCACCTGCGTCGATTGATCGGAAATTGGCGGGGTTGGCATTTTGTTTAAGCTGTGGGGAGAGCCGGACGGGAATGCGGCTTTTTTGGGTGCGGCAAACCTTGAAGGGGTATAGGAGGGAACGGAAAGGTCGGGAGGCGCACAGGCTGGTGAAGTGTGATAACTTGGTGGCGATTTGTTCCCGGCTTGTGGAAGTTTGTTCTTCCGCTTACAAGGCCATCCTGTTCACAGCGGCTTTTTCATTGGCGTTTTATGGGGCGTTTGGGACTGGGGAGTTGGTGTCGGTCTAAACGGGGTGCTGTGGGGCTGTTGGATCAGGATGTACAGGTGGCTGCTGATCGGGTGAGTATACGGTGGCGGAGGTCCAAGCCTGACCAGCTGGGCAGGGGAGTGGTGATTATACTGTTTGCCTTGCCAGGCTCGGCAGTGGGCCCTGTGGTGGCGGTAAGGGCCTTTCGGGCGGTGCGGCTGGAGGGGGGGGGGGCCTTTCTTGCTGCATGCGGGGGGCTCTTTTCTCTCTAGGTTGCAATTCGTGTCAGTTTTCAACGGTGCCTGCGGACTGTGGGTTTGGACGACCGGGAGTACTCGTCGCACTCCTTCCGTATTGGGGCGGCCACTGAGGCTGCCCGATGTGGGCTGGCTGAGGCGATTGTTCGCCGGATCGGTCGTTGGGAACCTAAGAGGTTCCGTTCGTATGTCCGGCCGCAGTTGATCCTGGGGTGAGTGGGGGCGCGGCTGGGAGTGTTTTGCAGTATGGGGTTGGGAGTTACAGGTGTTATGGTATATTACGTTTGTTGGTTGTTATGTGTTCTGTGTTATGTTTTTTATTCCAGATGGAGGTTCCTCACGCCTCGTTTGGATCCTAGGGCACTCGGACGTGTGCTGGGGGGCCGGGAGAGGTGATGCTCAGCCGGCAGGCGGGCCGTTGGGAATTCCTGGGGGGAGGCTAGGTTGATGTGGTTGGGATTCCCGGGCATGCGGTGGGAGCGTGTGATGAAGGAAGTTGAGCGCTTTGCAATGAGGGACAGGCCCCCGGATGTGTTGGTCATTTACGCAGGGGGCAACGACCTGGGCATACGGAAGGAAAGGGACATCTTAGCTGATGTTAGGGCGGATGTTTTGCACTTACGAGTCCGCTTCCCGGGTACCATCTTGGTTTGGTAGGTCGTTGCGGGCGGATCGGTGTGGAGGTGGGCTAGGTCCATGGTAAGCATCAACAAAACCAGGATGGGGGTCGGACGTGGGTATTGACCTTTGGTCATTGGGTCTGCAGGAGGGTATACAAAATAGCTCTTAGGGTGTGGGGTGGCCCTCAAGGTTGAGGGGGTCACCCTTTCGGGCTGTGGCGGTGTGTTTTCTGGTGGTTTCTGACGGTAGACAGGTACTCAGAAGGGATCTGAGGGTGTGGGGGGCTCATCTAACGATCGGCCCCTCTGGGTATTCCTGAACGTTGGAGGGAATACGGTTATGTTCACTGGCGGAAGTTGTCTCCGACCGGTCACAGGTGGAGGCCTTTGGGAAGTTGGTGAGGTGTACCGCAGTGATTTGGTATTGGCTTAAGTGGGGTCACCGTCAGAGATCACCAGAATGGGCAGTTAATGTTATTTAATGTGGTTTAATGGTAATAAAGTTATTTATATTTATATATCTATATATATTTAGATATTTTCATATTTACAAGTTATTGGAGTGAATTTTGAGTTATGTTTAATAAAGGCTGTTGTGGCCAGTTTACTCCAACCTATGGTGTGGTCTCATTTCTAATAGGGGAAGGTATGGGTAAGGAATAATATAAGGGGAACATTCAGACTACACTAGTCAAGAGAAGCACGGATTATGAATGCAATGATATAAGGAGTGCTGGACATGACAGTGTGGATGAGGGACACAGAGGGTTAAGCTTTATGGGTGGAGCTGAGTAAAAAGGTTTGCAGGAAGCAAGTTCAGTGTAGGGGAGGGGTCATATAAAAGGGAGGGGTGTGGCTTTAGGGGATCATTCGGATCCCAGCGTGACACAGAGGAGGCAGTTTTTCCCGCCCTCCCGCCCTAATGTTATGTGGTTGTTTTGTTGTTTCGTTTGTTGCTGGTCTTTTCTTCTTTTGCAGGTTTCGTCGGTTGTCACGGCAGCTGAAGGTTTTCCTGTGTTGGCGGTGTGTTTTCTGGTGGTTTCTGACGGTAGACAGGTACTCAGAAGGGATCTGAGGGTGTGGGGGGCTCATCTAACGATCGGCCCCTCTGGGTATTCCTGAACGTTGGAGGGAATACGGTTATGTTCACTGGCGGAAGTTGTCTCCGACCGGTCACAGGTGGAGGCCTTTGGGAAGTTGGTGAGGTGTACCGCAGTGATTTGGTATTGGCTTAAGTGGGGTCACCGTCAGAGATCACCAGAATGGGCAGTTAATGTTATTTAATGTGGTTTAATGGTAATAAAGTTATTTATATTTATATATCTATATATATTTAGATATTTTCATATTTACAAGTTATTGGAGTGAATTTTGAGTTATGTTTAATAAAGGCTGTTGTGGCCAGTTTACTCCAACCTATGGTGTGGTCTCATTTCTAATAGGGGAAGGTATGGGTAAGGAATAATATAAGGGGAACATTCAGACTACACTAGTCATGGCGAATAGAATGAAGACAGTAATGAATTTTCTGGTACATCCGGACCAGGTGGGGTTTGTGCCTGGTCGAGAGGGAAAAGATAATGGGGTCAGAACCCTATTATTGCTATCTCAAAGGGAGGAGACGGGACCCCCGGCTTTACTACTATCAACAGATGCCCAAAAGCCTTTGATAGGGTTGAATGGGGATTTATGTTTCAGACAATAGAAAAGATGGGTATTGGTCCAAGGATGGTCAAGTGGATCAAAACATTGTATCAACATCCCACTGCGATTCTAAACATTAATGGGTTACCCTCCCCTCCCTTTGAGATGGAAAATGGGACTAGACAGGGCTGCCCACTCTCGCCCCTCCTCTTCGTGCTTTCATTGGAACCTCTACTTTCGACGATTAGAAATAATCCAGAAATAAAAGGAATTATGGCAGGGCAGGAGGAGCACAAACTTGCAGCATACGCGGATGATGTACTATTCTATATCAGCAACCCCAAAAGTTCATTATTAAAAGTAATTGAGGCCCTTGATGATTATGGGAAAATATCGAATTTTAAAATGAATCAAATACAATCGGAAATCCTCAATATAGCAAACAGGAAGAACAATTAATTCAGGGAAAATGTAAATTTAAGTGGGCAAAAGAACTGAAATACTTGGGAATAAAATTAGCACGTACAGTGGTGTGAAAAAGTGTTTGTCCCCTTCCTCATTTCCTGTTCCTTTGCATGTTTGTCACACTTAAGTGTTTCGGAACATCAAACCAATTTAAACAATAGTCAAGGACAACACAAGTAAACACAAAATGCAATTTGTAAATGAAGGTGTTTATTATTAAAGGTGAAAAGAAATCCAAACCATCATGGCCCTGTGTGAAAAAGTGATTGCCCCCTAAACCTAATAACTGGTTGGGCCACCCTTAGCAGCAACAACTGCAACCAAGCGTTTGCGATAACGTGCAATGAGGCTTTTACAGTGTCCTGGAGGAATTTTGGCCCACTCATCTTTGCAGAATTGTCCTAATTCAGTTACATTAGAGGGTTTTCGAGCATGAACGGCCTTTTTAAGGTCATACCACAACATCTCAATAGGATTCAGGTCAGGACTTTGGTTAGGCCACTCCAAAGTCTTCATTTTGTTTTTCTTCAGCCATTCGGTGGTGGACTTGCTGGTGTGTTTAGGATCATTGTCCTGCTGCAGAACCCAAGTTCGTTTCAGCTTGAGTACACGAACAGATGGTCGGACATTCTCCTTCAGGATCTCTTGGTAGACAGCAGAATTCATAGTTCCTTTTATCACGGCAAGTCTTCCAGGTCCTGAAGCAGCAAAACAGCCCCAGACCATCACACTACCACCACCATATTTTACTGTTGGTATAATGTTCTTTTTATGAAATGCAGTGTTCCTTCTACGCCAGATATACTTGGACACACACCTTCCAAAGAGTGAGGCCTGCAGTTCCTTGGACGTTGTTGTGGGGTCTTTTGTGACCTCTTGGATGAGTCGTCGCTGCGCTCTTGGGGTCATTTTGGGCGGCCGGCCACTCCTGGGAAGGTTCACCACTGTTCCATGTCTTCGCCATTTGTGGATAATGGCTCTCACTGTGGTTCGCTGGATTCCCAAAGCTTTGGAAATGGCTTTATAACCCTTTCCAGACTGATAGATCTCAATTACTTTCTTTCTCAATTGTTCCTGAATTTCTTTGGGTCTCGGCATGATGTGTAGCTTTTAAGGATCTTCTGGTGGACTTTACTGTGTCAAGCAGCTCCTATTTAAGTGATGCCTCGATTGTGAACAGGTGTGGCAATAATCAGGCCTGGGTGTGGCTAATGAAATTGAACTCAGGTGTGGACAACCACAGTTATAGTATGTTTTAACAAGGGGGGCAATCACTTTTTCACACAGGGCCATGATGGTTTGGATTTTTTTTCACCTTTAATAATAAACACCTTCATTTACAAATTGCATTTTGTGTTTACTTGTGTTGTCCTTGACTATTGTTTAAATTGGTTTGATGTTCCGAAACACTTAAGTGTGACAAGCATGCAAAGGAACAGGAAATGAGGAAGGGGGCAAACACTTTTTCACACCACTGTACGTGCTAATTTTATTCCCAAGTATTTCAGTTCTTTTGCCCACTTAAATTTACATTTTCCCTGAATTAATTGTTCTTCCTGTTTGCTATATTGAGGATTTCCGATTGTATTTGATTGACACTTTTTCACACCACTGTACGTTGGATAAGATGTTCCACTTAAATTATATCCCATTATTAAATGAAATCAAAGCGGAACTTAGGAAGGTAGCTAACGGATCTATATCTTGGCTGGGCCGAATAAACGTATTTAAAATGTTCATCCTTCCCAAAATATTATATAAATTTCAGATGTTGCCGATTAATATACCCTCCAGTTATTTTTTAAAATTAAATTCATTAATAAATAAATATATATGGAATAATAAAAAACCTAGGATCTCCCATAGGGTATTAAAACAGGAGAAAAGGAAAGGGGGACTGGCTGTCCCTGATCTGTACTATTACTACCAAGCAGCCTTATTGTCTAGAATAGTCGAATGGGTAAGGGAAAAAAGGAATGAAAAAAGGTGGGTGAGTCTTGAATGTATATATAGCAAGGTACAACTTATGCCGCGTACACACGGGCGGACTGTATGGCCTACTTAGTCCGCCGAAACACATTTCAGCGGACAGTCCGCTCGTGTGTGGGCTTCAGCGGACTTTTTCAGCGTGCAGTCTGGCGTACTTCGTAAGTATTTCGGATTTTTGGAAATTCTGTCCGTCGTACTTTGGTTTCAGTGGACAATCCGCTCGTCAGTAGGCTAGTTCGACGGACTAAGAATGGCGCATGCTCAGAAAGGATTTACACGGCGGAAAGGTGCTTTGCTGTGTATTGGACTTCCTATTTCTAGTCCCGTCGTACGTGCTGTACACGTCATCGCGCAAGCTTTCGACGGACTGTTTGGCTATCCGTGTGTGGTCAAGTCCGTTCAGTGGAAAGAATGACGGACTGTCCGTCGGATTGTATGACGGACTAAGTACGCCATACAGTCCGCTCGTGTGTACGCGGCATTAGGGAGATAATATGGAATCCCCCGAAATATAGGGCACTGGATATAAACACAAATGAGTTGACACGGATTGTACTTAAGATTTAGGATGGGGTATATAAAAGATTAAATGGACACTATAACTCACCGATGATAGCTTTAAAAGATAATGAATACTTTCCCCCAGGTAAAAGGGAGATAGGTGGGAACTGGATTAAAAAAGATAGGTCACAATTAAATGATATAATTAAAAACGGGAAACTTATTCCACTTGAAGAATTAGTACACACTGGATTTATGGTGAATGATAGATGGCGATATCTCCAACTGGTACATTTTATACAAAGACTGCCTCAGCCAATTAGAGTTGAAAATGAATTCACGGGGTTAGAGCAACTCTGCAAGGCAGACAGAATTAAGGGCACAATATCAAGGCTATATGAGCTGTTGATACTGACCAGCCAGAGGGAGATACCGCCATATATAAAAAAATGGGAACAGGAATTAGGGTCACAAAAAGACAAAGAGACGATAAACAAAATATTGAAAATAACACATAGTTCGGCAATAGATAATAAGACAGCTGAGATGAATTATAAACTCATCTCTCGGTGGTACAATACGCCAGATAAAATGGTTAAATATCAAACAGGAACAACGGCTGAGTGTTGGCGTGGATGTAAAGCTATAGGAACAACGACACACCTATGGTGGGGATGTGCAAAAATTAAGACATATTGGGACGAGATCCTTCAAAGGATAAAGGAAATAACTCAAACAACCATAAAACCGGATCCCTGGGTAGTGCTTTTTTATGGGACTGAGGGGGGAATTAAACAATACCAAGATACAATTATCCCACATCTCCTAAACGCCACAAAAAAATTGATTCCCAGGAAGTGGTATGAGGCCGAATGCCCTACGATATGGGAATGGGTAGACGCGGTAGAGGGAATATTTAATTGTGAAAGTTTATGCATGAATGATGAAGATGAAAGAGCAGCATTCGAAATAAAATGGAAAGGATGGAAAGAGTTTAAACAGGAATGGAGTTATGTAGCACAGCTGAGACCAAAAAGATAGGTATTAGAGGAAGATATTTAGAAGAGGAACACTACTGACATGGTGGGGTTGGGGGGGGGGGGGGAGTTTGGGTTGAGGGTAAATAATCATAATAGGAAGGGAGACGAAATAAGTTATACTTTTTATGATAAAGAAATAAAGTTATATACGAAATTTATTTCTATTTTAAAAGAGAGAAAAAAAAAAAAAAGAGGGAGTAAATAAATTATAGCTACAATGATGTGAAAATAAATAAGAGACAGCGATGAATGTAAAGTTGATTCTAGTCTCGCTTGATGATTCGCTGATGTGGCTTTAAAAAAATAAATAAATAAATCTTTCGGGAATTGGTGAAGGTGAGGTATCTTGAGGGAGAAAGAACGGGCAGGGAAAGGTGTGCCAGATTGTGGAGAGGCTTTTCTTTCCGGCCACCTTGATGATCCCCCCCCTTCTTTTTCCCTAGGTGGTGGGTCTGTCTGTCCTGTCCCTCACGTTTAGTTTTTTGGGCAATCTAATTTTAACCACCTCGCGCCCGCCCTATAGCCGATTTACGGCCTTAGAGCAGGCGCTTTCGTGCAATTGGCCGTCCCTGGACACCCTATTGTTTACTTCCGCAATGCGCGCCGCCGTGGGCGCGCATCGCGGAAGTTCTGTGTTCGCCGTGTCCCCCGGGGACAGGCAAACACAGATCGCTGTAAACGGTCAATCACAGCGGCCGTTTACAGCGTGATCGGCGTGTCCAATGGGAGATGATCTCATATGTAAACATATGAGATCATCTCTCAGCCCCGCTCTCCCTCCTCACACAGACAGCGTGTGAGAGGGGAGAGATGAACGGCTGCAGCAGCCGTCAGTGCACAGAGAAAAAAAAAGTGTAAAAAAAAGTGCCATCCTCCCCCAGTGCCATCCTTCTCCAGTGCAATCCTGCCCCAGTGCAATCCTTCCCCAGTGCCATCCTTCCCCAGTGCCATCCTGCCCCAGTGCCATCCGCCCCAGTGCCATCCTGCCCCAGTGCCATCCGCCCCAGTGCCATCCGCCCAAGTGCCATCCACCCCAGTGCAATCCACCCCAGTGCAATCCACCCCACCCCAGTGCCACCTGCCCCCAGTGCTATCTGTCCCCAGTGCCACCTGTTGTCAGTGCCATTTGTCCCCAGTGCCATCTGTCATCAGTGCCACGTATAAGTGGCATCTGTCATCAGTGCCACGTGTCATTAGTGCCACATAGTGCCATCTGTCATCAGTGCCACGTATTAGTGCCATCTGTCATCAGTGCCACGTATCAGTGCCATTTGTCATCAGTGCCACCTGTCAGTGTCACGTGCCATCTGTTGTCAGTGTCACGTGTCATCAATGCCACTTATCAGTGCCATCTGTCATCAGTGTCACGCGTCATCGGTGCCATGTATTAGTGCCATCTATCATTGGTGGCACGTATTAGTGCCACGTATTAGTGCCACGTGTCATCAGTGCCACGTATTAGTGCCACGTGTCATCAGTGCCACATATTAGTGCCACGTGTCATCAGTGCCACATATTAGTGTCATCTGTCATCAGTGCCACATATTAGTGCCATCTGTCATCAGTGCCACGTGTCATCAGTGCCACGTATAAGTGTCATCATTGCCACGTATCAGTGCCATCTGTCATCAGTGTCACGTGTCATTGTCCTGGTATTTCAAAAGTGTAATAAGTAGTCAACAAGTTAGATGTGTAATTTATGCTCCTAGAACACGTGATGGCGCTCCCTGCATGTTGGGCCTCTCTATGTGGCCAGGCTGTGAAAAAGTCACACACATGTGGTATTGCAATACTCAGGAGGAGTAGCAGAATTTTTTTGGGGGTGTCATTTGTGGTATACACATGCCATGTGAGAGAAATAACCTATTACAATGACAATTTTGTGGAGAAAAAAAAATGAAAAATCTTAATTTTGCAAAGAATTGTGGGAAAAAAATTACAACATCAAAAAGCTCACCATGCCTCTTACTAAATACCTTGGAATGTCTACTTTCCAAAAAGGGGTCATTTGGGGAGTATTTGTACTTTCCTGACTTGTTCGGGTCACAAGAAGCGAGATAGGCCACCAGTACATCAGATGTGATCAATTTTGTGCGATTCGCACCACAGCTTGCAGACTCTATAAATTTCACAAAGACCAAATAATATCCACTAATTTGGGTTATTTTTACCAAAGATATGTAGCAGTATAAATTGTGGCCAAAATTTATGAAGAAAAATTAATAATTTGCATAATTCTGTCACAGAAACAAAGAAATATGCGGTTTTTTTCAAAATTTTCCGTCTTTTTTCATTTATAGCGCAAAAAATAAAAACCCCAGAGGTGATCAAATACCACCAAAAGAAATCCCTATTTGTGGGAAAAAAAGGACACAACATTCATTTGGATACAGTGTTGCATGACTGAGTAATTGTCATTCAAAGTGTGAGAGTACCAAAAGCTGAAAATTGGTCTGGTCAGGAAGGGTGTTTAAGTGCCCAGTAAGCAAGTGGTTAAAAGCATGGTAGGCACTGATGGTTTCATTACGTTCCTGTCTATAAAGGGTGTGTAGTGTATATAGATAGGTTGTTATTGTAGATAAACTGTTCTAATCCGAGTGACTTTTCTTTTAAGCTGGTGAAGAAAGCATGTTTTCTTTTCTATTTTATTAAGTCTGTTTAAGTTGGTTTTCCTTTCTTCTTTTCAAGAATGAGAATTTATGTCTTTGTTTTGTAAATACAACTGGCAGAAGTTTTTTTTCAATAAAAACCTTCACCTATATAGCTAGCTATCTTGCTAGTTTTAAATAGAACTTGCAGTCAGTTGTAGGAGATTGTGCGTGCTGTCTGTGTGCTCTGAACTGTCCTGAGAGTGTGAGAGCTTCCAGAGAGTTGGAGGAGGAGAGGGAGCTGATGGCGTCAGCCAGCCCAGGTCCGGGGCCCTCTTCCCGGCCTGGGCCCATGGTTCATCCCCCTGGAGTGAAAGACCTCTCCAGGGAGGAGAGATTGTTCCTGCAGACACAGTTTGAACTACTGGACTGGACCCGGGCCCAGCCGGGAGAGGACCCGGGGAGGATGCAGAAGCGTCGGACTGGGATTAAAGTCCTTATACAGAAGGCCACGTTGGCCTACGTGCTGAAATCCGAGAGACTAGCGGACCTGCGGAATCGCAGAGACCGCTCAGCCAGTAGCAGAAGGGGGGAATACCGGGAGGCCATTGAAGGCCTGAAGCATGAATGCAGAGACCTATGGCGGTTGCTGGGCGGTCTCTGCGAACGCGGTGCCGGTGAGAGGGGTTTCCTCTCTAAGGTAAAGAAAGAACTCCTGAGGGCAAGCCAGGAAGGATCCCAGGCGGCCAGGAAAAAGAGCTCTTCCCAGAAAGTGTTGTCGGGATCGGAGGAGAAGCTACAAACCCCGGTGGAGGAAGCAGCCTCAATGGGTGAGGAAGACCAGCGCCCCGAGGTGGAGACCAGCCGGGTGAGCTTGGCCCCCGGAGCCGTAAGTGCGGAGGGTCCCCGGATCCCTGTTGTCTCACCTTCTCAGCCAGAGGCTGTGGAGCAGATAGATCCGGGTAGGGTACCCCATGATGCACAGGGAAGCTCCGGGGGAGAGGCAAGTCAGATGGAACAGCATGGAACGAAGCTGGTGGTGGTCCTTGCTAGAGGCCACCCGGAGGGACCTGTGAAGACCGGCGGCGGAAGGTTGGTGGACGGTGATGCTGTGCGGGTCCCCCCAGTGGCCCCGGTCGAGCCCGCAGCATCTGGGATAGTGCAAGGGGTGCCGGCCGTAATGGCGGCCTCATGTGGTGAGGGGGAGGTGCTGGCAAGCACGGACCATGTTCGGGAAAAACATCTTGGACAAACATCCTCTGCAGACACCAGGGAGGGTGGGGGCGGGGAGATGGATGTGTCACTTCCTGTTTCTGGGGGTGCGGCCGGAAGTTACCTCCGTGAACTGGAAGTACCACTTGCGGTGACCCCGGAGGTTGTGAAAAAAATGTACTGAGGAGGTGGGGACACCCCGGGCCTCGATGACCAAGTCTCCTGCTCCTCTGGGTCAGGTAGGGGCTTTGGGAGTCTCGGAGGCTCCTCTGGTGGCTACTGCCATGGGTACCCCAGAATCCTCCAGTGGAGCTTTACCCGGTGGACAGACAAGTTGGGGGGAGTCCCCTATGGGGGAACTAAGGGGGGAGTGCCCAGCCCTGGATTTCATCAGGGAGCTGGAGGGGTCCCAACAGCAGGAGCAGGATATGGCACAGGGGATGGAAGTGGGTTTCTCTCAAGCCCCCGCTGCTTTGGGGGGTGTGGCTACGTCCCCATCTACGGTGGTGGTTGAGAACAAGTCACCTGTTGGGGGGGTAGAGGGTGGGAGTGGGGGGGTGTGTGCTGCTCGGTCAGAGCCCATGGGCTCGTCTCAGCGGGGGTCTGGCCCTTCCCCCACAGTCCTGAATCCCATCTTGAGCACGCAGGAAGAGGCAAACCTTTTAGGTGCCCTGAAAGCTGGGCGCTCATTTGCCCAGGTGGCAGGTTCCTCTGGGCCCCCCGTATGGCCAGTTTGGTGCCCAGAACTTCAGGCCCCCCCCCTGAGGAACAGCTCCAGGGGGCACAGGCATGGTCAAGGGGTACGGGGGCGTACGGGGGGGTCCGGAGAGGCGCAGGCGGAATGTGGTGCAGCTCAGGTGGGAGAGGACGGCCGCGTGTCCCAGTAGGGGTCAAGTAATTGACTACCTGTTGGGATTACGCTTTAAGGTTTCTGACTTGTTCGCGGTCATACATCCTGCGAACAGCAAGGAGTTCGATGTGAGCTTCGTCTCCGTGGTCTCTATGGAACTTTTCCTGACCCTGTACGAGATCGTCAGGAAGTCAGATCCGTGGAAAGGTTTCCGTGTAGTACCTCTTTCGAGGCAGGAGGAGATAAAGAACGTGACCGTCTTGGTTAGAAACGAGTCCCTTCCTCCTGAGGACATCGCAACCTGGCTAGCGCGGTATGGACAGCTACAGACAGGGTTGAGAAAGAATTTGGACGAGCGCCGGGTCTGGACAGGTGCTTGGTTGATCAGGATCTGGCTCAAGCGCCACAACAACACCGTGGCGCATGTACCCGGGAGTGCGTTTATAGGGAGAGACCGGATCCTGGTCTTCTACCCTGGCCAGCCCCGTCGCTGTTTCAAATGTGGCAGTCCCACGCACCTTAGCGCAGACTGCACTATGCCTCGCTGCGTGAGGTGTAATGATTTCGGCCACTCACCTGAGGGTTGCAGACTTATAGTCTGCAACCTCTGTGGGGAAATGGGGCACCCCTTCAGCCGTTGCCCCAAAGCTTTTAGGGGGTGCCAGACTGAGGAGAGTGCTCTAGGCCCGGAGGGTGGGCGGGTCCATAGACAAAGTGGGGGCCCCAATCCTTCTGGGTCACAGAATGAGGGCGCCCCCCTCCCTCAAAGGGTCAGACCCCCCAGGCGTGAGCAGGGGGTGGGTACTGCAGAGGTGGGTATATCAGCAGGTTCCCCGGCCCCGTCCGGTACTGTGCCCGATGGGGCGACAGTAGGGAATCCAGCAGAGGTTCAGGCTAAACCAAAAAAGCCCTCTGTCAAGAAGCATCCTCCCCCCTCCTCCAGTTCCCCAGCCCCCCCCTTCCCCCCCCTTGTTTCCCCTCTCCCTGCCTCCCCTTCCCATCCCCCGCCACCTTCCCTTTCCCCCCTTCTTCTCCTTCCCCATCCGCCTCTCCCCCCCAGATGTACCATGTCTGCCTCCGGATCCGGCGGCCCTTCTCATGCCTCCTCCCGCCTCCACGGAGGTGGTGGGTGGTCGGCGGGTTGGCCTGGAGGGTGGTATCCCAATGGACACCTCTGAGGTGGGTAAGGGGGTGCATAAGCGCCCCAAGGAGGTGTCTAGTGGGAGGTCGGACGGTGAGAGTGGGAGAGAGCCCCCCAAGTCGGGCTGGGTTAAGAAAAAGACAAAAAAACGGAAGAGGAAGGGCCTGGGGAAGGAGGGTGGCAAGGACCCTCAGCCCAGCACCAGTCTGGGGGCGGGTGGGGGATCCTCGCTCGCCCTCTGGAACCATTTTGGGGTCCTATCCTCCGATTCCGAGGAGGATTAACTTGGGTTTGTAATATAGAGAGGAACGTAAACTTTAATCACTAAGGATGACGGTACCCGCTCCAATACGCCTTGCGACGATTAATGTTGCAAGTGTGCGTTCTGCGGCGGCTAGGTTTTCAGCCTTTGATTTTCTCAGCAGCGTTGAAGCCGACATTTTGTTTTTGCAAGAGACCTGGCTGGCATCTGTGGCAGAGATGCACCTAGCAAAGAGGGAGTGGAGACATGGGCCCTCCCTCTGGTCTCTTGCGGCTGAGCCCTGCAGTGGTGTTGCGGTCCTTTTTAAGACCGGTACGGTGGCTTGTCAACGAGTGATTGAATTAGAAATCGGTAGGTGTTTGATTGTGGATGCAGTCGTGAGAGGGGAATTTCTCCGCCTCATAAATTTCTATGGTCCCCAGTCAAGGAGAGGGAGGAAGGACCTTCTTGCGCTGCTGAAACCATACTTGTTTACATCCCAGCAGGTGGTCTTTGGTGGTGACTTTAACCTAGTCACCAGGTCAATGGACCGGGCAGGCACCTCAGGCCCTCTGGGATATGATAGTATCTTTTTGAATCGCATAGTGAGGGAGGCCGGGTTGGTGGATGTGCATGTTCACCACTTCCCCAACCTCACTGGTTTCACATACTCCAGAGGTAGTAGTAAGTGTAGACTAGATAGTTTTTTTTGAAGGGGGACTCGTCCTTTGCGGCTCCTGTGCTGCATCGAGTTTTCCGATCACTGTATGATGTCGGTCACTCTGAATGTGGCGGACACCTCTCAGAAGGGTAGGGGCCTGTGGCGACTAAATGGGTCGCTACTTGAGGACCCTGAAGTCAGGTCGGCCTATGAAGACTTCTTTATGGAACAAGCTTCGCTCCTTGAGAGCGGCTGCTCTCGCCAGGAATGGTGGTAAGTAGTGAAGAAGAGGTCGGAAGGCTTCTTCCGTGAAGTCTCTGGTCGTCGGGCAGCTTCCCGGTACCAGGCCTACCAAACGTTGCGCAGGCGGCTTGACCGCTTGGTTTCTGATGGTGGCCCTCAGAACCAGATTTCAGGTCTGAAGCTTCAGATGAAGGAGTGTCAGTATGACCGTCTCGCCTCCCTGGTTCTTGAGAGGGATTACGGGAAGTTCACCAACCCGGACCCCTACAAGAGCTGTGGTGCCGCGGTGAGTGGGAAGGTCATACACGGACTGAGGGATCCCTCAGGTTCTTTGGCGAGGTCCAGGCCGGGAATCCTGGGGATCGTCAGAGCCCATTTTTCGGACCTCCTGAAGAAGAAGCCTTTGGACCTGGGAAAAGCCAAGAAATTTCTTGATGAGACTCCACTTGAGGTGGGGTCTGACCCCCTTGGCTCTTTGACAGAGGAGATCTCTGTGGCCGAAGTTGAACAGGCCATAGACTCTTTGTCTCTAAAGAAGTCGCCGGGACCCGATGGGTTCACGGCGGAGTTCTACAGGACCTTTAAGGGCCTCTTGGCTCCTTGTCTGAGGGAGGTGTTCAGTGAGTGTTTGGCGTCTGGACTGCTTCCTCCCTCGATGAGAAGGTCGGCCTTGATTCTTCTGTCAAAGGGGAAAGATCCGTCCCTGGTGGAGAATTGGCGCCCTATCGCCCTTCTCTCCACGGATAGAAAGATCCTGGCGAAGATACCATTTGTGCGTATGTCTGCAGTCGCGGGCAAGCTACTGTCTGTTTCCCAGCACTGCACGGTTCCTGGCCGAAGCACCTTTAGTGCTGTCCTCAACGTCCGGGAGGCTGTGGAAAGGTGCAGGGCAACGGGTGACGGGCGGTATCTGTTGGCATTAGACCAGGCGAAAGCTTTTGACCGGGTGAACCATGAGTATCTCTGGCTTCTCTTGGGGAGATACGGTCTGCCTGATCAATTAATCGATTGGCTCAGAGTTTTGTACAGGGGGGCTGAAAGCTTCCCTCTTGTCAATGGTTGGGTGGGTCCTACCTTTCCGGTGGACTCTGGTGTTAGGCAGGGCTGCCCGCTGAGTCCCCTGCTCTATGTCTTTGTGATTGACCCCTTCGTAAGGAGGCTAGACTGCAGACACATGAGGGGGGTCCAGGCGGAGCCCTGCAGTGGAACGGATAAGGCGGTAAGGGTGGTGGCCTATGCGGATGACGTCTCGGTAGTAGTGGCTAGCCGAAAGGAGGCCCAGTTTGTGGAAACACAGATTGGAGATTACTCCGAGGCATCCGGTTGGCTGGTCAACTGGACTAAGAGTGAAGTTCTCTGGTTGGGGAGGGAGGGTGAGCAGTTTGCCCTCCCGGACGTGTTCCCCATGCCCCAGCCAGAAATTAGAATTCTGGGCATCCTTTTTGGCCAGTGTGACTTTCCCAAACTAAATTGGGAGCGCAGGCTGGTGAGTTCCACCCAAAAGGTTAATGCCTGGAAAGGCTGGAAGCTGTCACTGAGGGAAAGGGTGAGTCTGGTCAAATCCTATTTGCTTCCCGAATTCCTCTTTGTCAGCTACGTTTGTCTTCTGCCAAGATCGCTCTATGCGCGGATCTGCAGTCTGTTCTTTCTGCTTTTGTGGGAAAACAGGCTGAATCTGATAAAGAGGGAGGTCACGTACCGACAGAGGAGGCAGGGTGGGTTGGACATGATTAATCCCACGGTTTTCTTTACCGTGGTATTTCTTAAGTTCAACCTACAATCTATTTTTCAGGACGAACCCTCCCTGTGGGAACGCTCATGTAAGAACTGGTTTCTGGTTTTCCTGAGTGGGTGGGAGGGGGGCGGTTGCCCCGGTGATCTATGGAGATCCCATGGGTACCTCCCCACCTATGTTCCAACTGCCCTAAGGGTACTGAGGCGGTGGAGGATAACGGCACTGGAGGTGGGCTTGTTGGGTCGGCGAGAGCTGTACCAGCGGGTCATGACCTCAGACTTTTTGAGACCATTAGCCTTAAGGGATTGTCCGGACAGGGTTCTCAGGGAGGGATTAGCCCTTCTGAATCCTAAGAGAATTCCGGCCAAGTTCTGGGATCTTGCATGGAGGGCGTTCCATGGACGGCTCTATGTGAGGTCGAACTTAAAGTCCCGGAGTCTTGAGGACAGGGGCTGTCCTCGTCCCAAGTGTGGAGGGGCACTGGAGACCATGGACCACTTTTTGGTTGAGTGCCCTTTCAACTTGGAGGTTCTGGGGGAGGTTGGGGATGCCATTGGCTATCCCTGTCTCCGGGCCCTTACCTATTCTGAGAGGGTGTACGGCGACTTCAGGGTCCGGAGGGGTCATGAGTTATCGTCACTGTTTTTAGTTAGTACAGTTTGCCTTTATTACACCTGGCACGCACAGTGCTTAGTGTCCACTAGGGGCAAGTTCCTGCCCGTGCATGAGGTGGCGGGTGATATCTTTCGGGAATTGGTGAAGGTGAGGTATCTTGAGGGAGAAAAAACGGGCAGGGAAAGGTGTGCCAGATTGTGGAGAGGCTTTTCTTTCCGCCCACCTTGATGATCCTCCCCCTTCTTTTTCCCTAGGTGGTGGGTCTGTCTGTCCTGTCCCTCACGTTTAGTTTTTTGGGCAATCTAATTTTAAAAGCATGGTAGACACTGATGGTTTCGTTACGTTCCTGTCTATAAAGGGTGTGTAGTGTATTGTAGATAAACTAATCCGAGTGACTTTTCTTTTAAGCTGGTGAAGAAAGCATGTTTTCTTTTCTATTTTATTAAGTCTGTTTAAGTTGGTTTTCCTTTCTTCTTTTCAAGAATGAGTATTTATGTCTTTGTTTTGTAAATACAACTGGCAGCAGTTATTTTTTTATAAAAACCTCCACCTACATAGCTCTTCTATAATTGAGCCATCTGCCATCTGCAGGAGTTAGTGGGTGTTGTGCGTGCCTCCTGCACAATATACACTACCCAATTGCTGGTTTTCCCAACTCTCTTCAGGCCTTTACCATGTCTGGAAGGCCAGCAAGGAGAGGCAGACAGGCGCGAGCCGATAAAAGAGGGCAAGCAGGCTCTGTGTCTAGAGACAACAGTGCTAGTCGTGAACGCGGTGCATCGTCATCATCAGCACGTGGCCATGGGACATGCTTGTCCTTCTTTTTGGCAGCTGGACATGTTGAGCCGCAACATGCCAACGACTTGGTAGAGTGGATGACCAAGCCCTCTTCATCCTCCTCATCCTCTCTCACCCAAGCTCAGGGTACTAGCAAAGCAGCTGCCAACGCATTGTCTTCCCTCCTCTCAATGTCATCATCAGTGACTCCTTCCCTAGACCCACCACGTCCTCCTGAGGAGTCTCCTGAACTCTTTGAGCACAGTGTTGGGTACATGCTCCAGGAGGATGCCCAGTGTTTTGTAGGCTCTGATGATGATACTCAGCTAGAGGAAGGCAGTAGCGTGAATAAAGAGAGAGGGGATGCTCAAGAAGGACAGCAATCTGGCAGTCATGTTCCACAAGCTGCAGCATACTGCCAGGTTTGCTCCAGCGATGAAGAGGGCACTGACTCCACGTGGGTGCCTGGTAGGAGAGAGGAGGAGGAGGAGGAGGAGGCACATGTCCAACGAGGCAGGATGCCCTCCGGGGGCCAGCTTAGGGGCAGCACATCAACTGAATCACACTGCAGAGCAATGCCTGTGCAGGGCGCTGCCTCTGCGCGCTATTCTAAAAGTTCTTTGGTGTGGGCCTTTTTTGAGACGAGTGCATCAGATCGCACCGCTGCTATTTGCAACATATGTCTCAAGCGTATCTCGCGTGGCCAAAACATCAGCCGCTTGGGCACCACATGTTTGACCAGACATATGTTGCCCTGCTATGCAGCTCGTTGGCAAGCGTACCTCAAAGACCCACACCAAAGAACAAAGCGGACCTCTCCTTGCTCCTCATCAGCTGGGATCTCCAACCCCACTAGACCTTCAGTCCTCTCTGAAACCTGCTCTGAGAGGAATGAAGGTGTAGAATTAGGTGTGTCACAGCCAAGTGCTCCTGGGCACTCTGCTAGCAGTACACCCACGTCCGATTATAGCAGGCAAATGTCCCTGCCCCAGCTGCTGGACTGGCGAAAGAAGTTCACTCCCAGCCATCCACATGCCCAGCAGTTGAATGCTAGCTTGGCTAAATTGCTAGCACTTCAACTGCTGCCTTTTCAGTTGGTAGACTCGGCCCCCTTCCGTGAGTTTGTACACTGTGCGGTTCCTCAGTGGCAGGTCCCCAAACGCCACTTTTTCTCACGGAAGGCGATTTCGGCTCTCTACCGGCATGTGGAAGGCAATGTCCTTGCCTCGCTGGACAGGGCGGTCAGTGGTAAGGTGCATATTACTGCTGACTCATGGTCCAGCAGGCATGGACAGGGACGTTACCTGTCTTTCACGGCCCATTGGGTCACTCTTCTGGCAGCTGGGAAGGATGCAGGACAAGGTGCAGTAGTGTTGGAGGTTGTTCCGCCACCACGCCTCCAAAATGCTACTATTGGTTGTGACACACCTCTCTCCTCCACCCCCTCCTCTTCTTCTTCCTCCATAGCCTCTTCCAGTGCTCTGTCCTCAGAACCAGCGGTGCTCCATAGGCGTTCCAGGGGCTACGCAAGTATGCAGACAAAACGATGCCATGCCGTGCTTGCGCTGGTTTGTTTGGGGGACAGGAGCCACGCTGTGGCAGATGTTTTGTCAGCTCTGCAGGGGCAGGCCGAGAGGTGGTTGACGCCATGCCAGCTTAAGCCAGGAATGGTGGTTTGCGACAATGGCACCAACCTCCTCTCCGCCCTCCGACAGGGACAACTGACCCGTATGCCCTGTGTGGCTCACGTCCTTAACCTGGTGGTTCAGCGGTTCTTGGGCAAATACCCGGGCTTACAGGATGTCCTGAAGCAGGCCAGGAAAGTCTGTGTGCATTTCCACCGATCATTTAATGCCTGTGCTCGGCTGGCTGAGCTCCAAAAGGAGTTGAACCTGCCCAAGAACCGCCTTATATGTGACATGCCCACCAGGTGGAACTCAACGTTGGCCATGCTGCAGTGGCTGCACATGCAGCAGAGGGTCATCAATGAGTACCTGTGCGACTACGGAACCAGGACAGGGTCAGGGGAGCTTGGTTTTTTCTCACCACGCCAGTCGGGCATGATCAGGGATGCATGCACTGTCCTGTCTCCGTTTGAGGAGGCCACAAGGATGGTGAGCAGTGACAGTGCATGCATCAGTGACACTGTACCTCTTGTCCACCTCTTGGAGCATACGCTGCGTGGAATAATGGACAAGGCACTTGAGGCAGAACAGGGCCTCTCAAGGCCCCCTTTATCTAGACAGTGTTCCTGCTGTGCCACCTATCACACAGGAAGAGGATGAGGAGGAGGAGGAGGAGGATGATTGTGTCAGCATGGAGGTGGAGGCTGGCACTCAGCATCAGCAGCAGCAGCAGTCTTGCAGGGATGATTTACAGTCCCAAGAAACCCGTGGACTTGTACGTGGCTGGGAGGAGGTAGCTGTGGATCATGTTGTCCTTAGTGACCCAGAGGACTCCGGACCGAATGCCTCAGCTAACCTACGCTGCATGGCCTCCCTGATCCTGCAAAGCCTGCGGAAGGATCCTCGTATTCTTCGGATCAAGGAGAGGGACCATTACTGGCTGGCCACTCTCCTTGATCCACGGTACCAGGGTAAGGTTGCCGACCTTATTTTGCCATCGCAGAGGATGAGACATCTCCGGGAGGCCTTGCAGAAAGGTCTGTGCAACGCGTTCCCAGAGACTGGGAGGTTACAAACTATTGGTCCCGGACAACGTGTTCCTGAGGCATCGGTCAGAAGAAGCGGTGGAGAAGGTGGCCGTCTGACCGATGCTTTCAGACAATTTTTAGTCCGCAGCCCCAAGGTATGATCGGTTCCAGCACACCATCGCCAGCGTCTGATTTACATGGTGCAGGAATACCTAGGGGCAAGGTCAGACTTGGACACCTTTCCCACCGAAAATCCTCTGGCTTACTGGGTCTTGAGGATGGATCACTGGCCAGAGCTTGCACAGTATGCAATTGAGCTACTGGCCTGTCCTGCATCCAGCGTTCTTTTGGAACGCACCTTCAGTGCTGCTGGTGGCTTTGTTACCGATCACAGGGTGTGCCTCTCCACCGAATCAGTTGATCGACTGACCTTCATCAAGATCACCCACAGCTACCAAGCACCTGAAGCTGATGTAACCGGATTTTTTTTTTTAAATATCACATCCCTTCAAGACTGCCTATGCTGATGCTGAGTGACTGTCCTGTTATGTTGATTGTCTATCCTCTTCCTTCCTCCGCTGATATGTTAGAAGAACATTTTTGGTACTGGGTGATGCAATCAGCCCAATTTTTCTGCCCCTGTTTAACAGGGGCGTTTAATTACAATTTTTGATGCAATGCTTTGCAGCAGGGCTAATTCCTGCACTAAAACTAGTGTATATGGGAGAGGTTGCAGTGCCGTGGCACTAGCACCAGTGCCTAAGGCCCAATTTTTCTGCCCCTGTTTAACAGGGGTGTTTAATTACAATTTTTGATGCAATGCTTTGCAGCAGGGCTCATTCCTGCACTACAACTAGAGTATATGGGAGAGGTTGCAGTGTTGTGGCACCAGCACCAGTGCCTAAGGCCCATTTTTTCAGCCCCTGTTTAACAGGGGCGTTTAATTACAATTTTTGATGCAATGCTTTGCAGCAGGGCTCATTCCTGCACCACAACTAGAGTATATGGGAGAGGTTGCAGTCTCGTGGTACCAGCACCAGTGCCTAAAGCCCAATTTTTCTGCCCCTGTTTAACAGGGGCGTTTAATTACAATTTTTGATGCAATGCTTTGCAGCAGGGCTCATTCCTGCACCACAACTAGAGTATATGGGAGAGGTTGCAGTGTCGTGGCACCAGCACCAGTGCCAGCAGCCCAATTTTTCAGCCCCTGTTTAACAGGGGCATGTAATTACAATTCTTGATATAATAGTTCACAGGAGGGCCCGTTCCTGTGCCCACCCAGAGTAACTGTGAGGACTTATAGTGTTGTGGCACCAGCACCACAACCACCAAAGATCAATTTTTCTACCACTGTTCAACAATGGCATGTTATTACAATTCTTGATATAATCGTTCACAGCAGGGCGCTCCAGCGCCCACCAAGAGTCACTTTGAGGGCTTACAATGTTGTGGCAAAACCAACACCTTGTTCCGCGATTTCTGCAGAGCATATAGGGCAGGCCCCTACTTTCAAACATCCAACTTACAAACATCTCCTACTTGCAAACGGAAGGAGACAACAGCAAGTGAGATGAAAAAAGACGGACGGCAAAACAAATTATACAGGGGTGATAACCCTTCCCTATGTTTTCCAAAAAGCTTAAAAATAGATTTTTTGACTGGAGCTACACTTTAAAAATGTACCAGTTGAAAATTACAAATTCTACTTAACATAACAAACCTACACATTCCCTGTCTTGTTTGCACCACCTGTATACTGCTGTTCTGAGTATATAGGGCCTGGGGGGTCACACGTATTTCCTTTTTTTTAATATGGGTACGGGGTTCCCCTTAATATCCGTACAAGACCCAAAGGGTCTGGTAATGGGCAGGGAGGGCTACCCATGCCATTTTTCTCAATGATTTTCAACCATATTGCAGGAACCAGATATAACATTAAAACCGCAAGCAGTTTTAAATGACGTTATTTCCGTTAAATGTCATTTTGTGCAGGGACTGTTCTAAACACGGGAAACACGTGGCACTTCACAGGCATACTATAGACACCCCCCAGGCACGATATTTAAAGGAATATTTCACATTTTTTTCACTTTAATCGTCATTAAAATCAGTGCTCCCGCCAAAACGGCCATTTTTAAAAACATTTTAGGCATTGACCCATGTCCCCTGGGGCAGGAGCCAGGTCCCTAAACCCTTTTTAGGACAGTATCTTGCATATTAGCCATTAAAATTAGCACTTTTAATTTCGAACGTTCGAGTCCCATAGACTTCAATGGGGTTCTAACGTTCGTACGAATTTGGGATCCGTTCGAAAGTTCTGGTGCGAACCGAACTGGGGGGTGTTCGGCTCATCCCTAGTAGTCAAGTAGAAAAATAAATGAGCTGCGCTAAACCATAAATGTACCACAAGGCTAAAGCCTACTGTGCATATACTTCACAAATATTGTGACAATTTCATGTAAACTTTATCTTACCCCTAACATATGGGTAATACAGAAAATACTAAATTAATTGTGAACGGTGATCCAACAGAAAACAGTGTAATAAACACCCAGTGTATTAATTAAAAAAACATATATAAATATAGCAAAAAATACGGAAAAAAGTCCTTTCGAATCAAATTAAATATAAATGAAGAGATGAAGTCCTCCACAAGTGAATAGTGCTTGATCCACCACCATATGTCTAGATTTACTTCTTACCACAAATTCATGACCCCTCACTACAGAGGGTCACAGAAAGCATGTAGATATACAATTATCCCCCACTCCAAAAAGGATCCTTCTTGCTATCCTCACACCACTGCTTCCATAAATGGGTTTCTGAATGCACTTCCTCAAAGCATCTCCCGTGTGCTTAAAAAACTTGAGGATATACGCCGGTAACGTCCTTTTCCAGAAGTCTTGCAGGACAGCACCATAGAGAGACCTTGGCTCCTCCCCTCTCAGGAAACATCACCTTAAACTTCTGAATTTAAGTCCCACCGCCCCGTCTGCCCCTAAGTTCTTCAAGAGTACCTCCTGCCAACTCCCAACTTGTTGAGAAGACCAGGGGGAACCCAGGCCACCCCTCTCCAGTCTTCCTTCAAGGCTTCCTTCACCCCCAGCTGAGGCTTCCAATGTCCAACCTGGGCCTTCCAGGCAGCAACATGTGGAGGGGCCCAGCTTGAGACAGGTATAGCATTGTTGAACATATTTCTTGTCATACATTTAATGATGTTAACTAGATGTTATTATTGATCAGTAAGTTGTGATTTAACAAAGTTGTTTACATCTCAATAGACAGTAGTGACCAAAAATGATTTGGACAAGAATGAAAAATGCTGGGCTCAGAATGATAGTCTGTTCTATTTGGTAACATTCAATTTGCAACAGTCATGAGCACAAAATTGTGTGATTGATGACCAAAAAACTAAAACTATGTCTCATTTTCATACACAGGAAGACCTCAGCCGGGAGGAGGCTGTGGCAAGTGGCAGCTGGGAGGTTGGCCATCGCCCTCCTCCTCCTGCCACAACAGCAGAGCTGAGCCACAGCCTGGAAGGAAGCCTGGAGGGAAGTGCCCAAGGAAAACCAGAGAGTGATGGCCTGGGTTCAGTCTGGTCTGACAGAAGATGCAGCCTCTTGTAGGACCACAGCCTGGGGACATAGATGTCATCTGCTCTTCCTGATCTCTTGGACTTCTGGACCAGACTGCTCTCCCTGAGATATGTACTCCTCAGGCCACCAATTTAGCATTTTCAAATTAGTTCATGTCTGCCCTGGGGGCCAAAGGCTTCGCTAAATTGACCAGTTTCTCCAGCATTGCCTTCCTGTTTATTTGTTACTGACACCTAAATAAAGGTTTTTTTTGGTTGAAGAAATACTTGCCTATGTGTTTTACTTCAAAAAGGACAGTTTTTTTGTGAGTAGGCAGGTACATTTCAAAAATACAAAGTCAAATTAAAAACAAGGGGCTCCAACACCAAACAACCTCTTGTAGATTAAAAAAGAAAACAATAAATTAAAAAGATAATAATGGTGTTGTGGTAAGTTGACACACAAAACACACCAAAAAAAATGCAAAGATGAGCAAACTGTCAAAAAAGGAGATGTTGATTAAAAAAACCAACCACAAAATTATAAAAAAAAAAAAGAAAAAAAAGATTGGGGAGATGTGAGGAATTAAAATATTGTATTGATGAAATGAGTAAAAAGAATAAAGAAATACGTTTGGGAGAAGTATGTGTGAATATGAGCAGCAAAACAACTTCATTCTTGTAGCATTGTAAAGAAAAATAGAATGCGCTACATGAAAGAATTTTTAACATTGCAGTGTGACGAATGTGCTATATCGATTACGAGTGGTAATTCTACCTGAGCAAGTGCTTCCGTCGCAGAATTTTATTGTGAGCATGCGTGGCACCTTGTCCGTCGGACTAGGCTACACACGATCGGAACTGACGTGATCGGATCATGTTGTCGAACATTTTTATAGCCCAGCTCTTAAACTTGGTCCGTTGGATGATCCGACGGAAACAGTCCGATGGAGCCCATACACTGTCGGATTATCCGACAACACAGTCCTATCGGACATTGTCCATCGGAATGTCCGACCGTGTGTACAAGGGCTTACACTTGGCCATTTTTTGTGCTTTCAACACATAAAATTCAGATTCAGGGACATGTTCACTTGCTGCCTAATATATCTCACTTACTTTCAGGTGCCATTTTAACAATATTCAATGTTATTCACTTTACCTGTCAGTGGTCACAATGTTATGGCTAATTAGTGCATGTGTCTAATAAATAGGCTGTGCAAATGTCTTGCGAATAGCAAAAAATTGTGATTTTAACATGTGAAAATTTTAAAAAATGCCCCAAGTGGTTAAAACAGCACAGCACCCTGGCCTAGTACTACTATCAAGAGCCTTAAGCCCTGATGCAGATAGTGGGCTGGCTCTTGGGAGGAATTAATCTATTTTAAATGGCACTTTACCATCTTATTTGTGGAGGTATTAGGCCAATAGTGGGGCAATTTTAACCCCTGCTAGTGGCTGAAAAAGGGCTGTAACCACCCACAAAGCACTGCTGCAGCAGTGTTTTGCTGGCGGTATAGCCGCGCTGCCCCATTGATTTCAATGGGCAGGAGCGGTGGAGGAGCAGTATACACACCGCTCCTTCACTGCTACAAAGATGATGCTGCTAACAGGACTTTTTTTACCAGCCTGCCAGCGCTTTTCAGGCGCTACTTTTAGCGCTGTAGCGCCTGAAAAAGCACCCGAGTGTGAAAGGGTCTTAAAGGTTAATTAAATTCACAAGGGCGTTTTCTACTACTGCTACTTCCTGTAACAATTTAGAATTTAGATGAAAGGTTTGGCACTGGAAAACACTTTTTGAAAGATAAAAAGTGCATTTTATATACAACTATATAGATAAGATCAAAATAAGGGACAGATGAGGGGGAAAGAGGGACAGAGTGACATTGCTCCAAATCATAGACAGTCCCTCGAAATCAGGGACATTTGGGAGCTATGCAATGAGAATAATGAAAAAAAAATTCGGAGTGGTTGATGTAGTATACAGATCAATGCCTTCTGAGTCCACATCTGATTGTACCCATACTTATTTTCTGTTTCTGGTTATACTATATGTGAATTACAGACATGCGTCTGTGTTACATGCATGGATTTTTAGATGTGTGTGTGGGTGTGCTTATATTCATGCACGCAGATAAATATCCACACAGCTGGGCTTAATGGGCTAAACACAGGCTATTTATAAAACTGTCAGACTCACACATAGATACACTGTGCCGCAGAAGAGAAAAATGTAATTTTTATAGCTTCTTCTTATGCATACTATATTTTCCCCATGTTGCATAACTAGCAGTCCAAAACAGGGGTGGGCACAGCTCTGGATGGGGATGCAATCTTTTTTTGGGTGATCCCATTTTGCTTAATTTTCAGTACATTGTAACAGAGATTAACACGCACACATTTCTGAGATTTCAGCTTTGTATATATTGAGCATTTGTTGTTTAAATCATTGTTGTTGAAACATTGATGTTTGAAGTATAATTTTGTGGTCTCAAGTATCAGTGTAACATTTATTTGAGGTCCTTCCCATTTACTTCCCATTGTTTTGTGGCATTTAAAATGTATTTCTTATGCCGCGTACACACGATCAAACAATCGGGTGGAAAAGTCCGGCAAACTCAAGTCCGCTGGACAATCCCCCCGTGTGTAGCCTCCGGCAGACTTTTTTGACCCGAAAGTACGGCGGACTTAGAAAGTAGTTTTGCACTCCAATCTTCCCGCCGGACTTGCATTTCGGCAGACAATCCGGCCGTGCGTATGCCAGTCCGCCCTACTTTTGAAATTAACTGACTTTTCCCGCCCGGAGAAAAGTCCGCTCATTTTGAGCGGGTCTCCAGGTAGGCGGGGCCCGTGAAGGAGGCCCCACCACCTGGTATGGACTTAAAGGGGAACCCCAACGCCCTTGTCCGAGCATGCTATCCGGCCGGCCAGGAAAGAGGGGACGAGCGGGACTGAGCCGTACCAGGCCACGTGCCCTCAACATGGGGGGTGCCTTGGGGAAGGGGGGGCCGCGCGGCCCCCCACCCCAAAGAACCTTGTCCCCATGTTGATGAGGACAAGGGCCACTTCCCAACAACCCTGGCCGTTGGTTGTCGGGGTCTGCGGGCGAGGGGCTTATCGGAATACGGGAGCCCCCTTTAATAAGGGGGCCCCCGGATACCGGCCCCCCACCCTATGTGAATGAGTATGGGGTACAATGTACCCCTAACCATTCACCTGTGAAAAAAGTACAAAAAAAACACAACACAGGGTAAAAATTGTTTATTACCTATTCTAAGAAGGTGTACGGCGACTTCAGGGTCCGGAGGGGTCATGAGTTATCGTCACTGTTTTTAGTTAGTACAGTTTGCCTTTATTACACCTGGCACGCGCGGTGCTTAGTGTCCACTAGGGGCAAGTTCCTGCCCGTGCATGAGGTGGCGGGTGATATCTTTCGGGAATTGGTGAAGGTGAGGTATCTTGAAGGAGAAAGAACGGGCAGGGAAAGGTATGCCAGATTGTGGAGAGGCTTTTCTTCCTCCCCATTCTTTTTCCCTAGGTGGTGGGTCTGTCTGTCCTGTTCCTCACGCTTAGTTTTTGGGCAATCTAATTTTAAAAGCATGGTAGGCACTGATGGTTTCGTTACGTTCCTGTCTATAAAGGGTGTGTAGTGTATATAGATAGGTTGCTGTTGTAGATAAACTGTTCTAATCCGAGTGACTTTTCTTTTAAGCTGGTGAAGAAAGCATGTTTTCTTTTCTATTTTATTAAATCTGTTTAAGTTGGTTTTCCTTTCTTCTTTTCAAGAATGAGTATTTATGTCTTTGTTTTGTAAATACAACTGGCAGCAGTTTTTTTTTAAATAAAAACCTCCACCTATATAGCAAACTATCCTGCTCGTTTTAAATAGAGCTTGCAGTCAGCGGTAGGAGCTTGTGCGTGCCGTCTGCGTGCTCTGAACCCAGTATACACTGCTATATCCACCTATATAGCAAACTATCTTGCTCGTTTTAAATAGAGCTTGCAGTCAGCGGTAGGAGCTTGTGCGTACTGTCTGCGTGCCCTGAACGCAGTACACACCAGGAGAGGTATTCCAGGAGAACAGACGTGTGTGGAGGAGCTCTGTAGAGAACCACAGCTGTTTCTGGACAGCCAGCCTTACGGCGTCGGCTAGCCCAGGCTTGGGGCCCCCTTCCCGGCCTGGGTCTCAGACAACCCCCCCTGGGGTGAGAGACCTCTCCAGGGAGGAGAAGCTATTCCTGATCACGCAGTCTGAGTTGATGGACTGGACCTGGGCCCAGCCGGGAGAGGGCCCAAGCAAGCTCCAGAAAAGGAGAGAAAGGGTAAAGGCACTGATACAGAAGGCCGCGGCAGCCTATGTGCAACGTTCAGAGCGACTGGCCGACCTACAAAATCGCAGGGACCGCTCAGCCAGCAGTAAACGTGGTGAATATAGAGAGACCATAGATGGCCTAAAGCAAGAATGCAGGGACCTCTGGCAGCTGCTGGGCGGTCTCTGCGAGCGAGGGAAAGGTGAGAGAGGTTTTTTGGCAGAGATAAAGAGCGAACTCCTAAGAGCCAGCCAGGAAGGAACCCAGGCGGTGAGGCGAGGAAGTGCCCCCCCGAAGTCCCCCCTGAAGCCCTCACCTGAAGTAATGGTACAACAGACTCCGGAGGAGGTAACGACTTTTGGAGATGACCAGTCCATGGCCTGTCAGGAGAGTATGCCCCCCGGAGCCGTCGGTGCGGAGGGTCCCCGGATCCCTGTGTTAACATCTGCCATGCCTGAGGCTGCAGTCCAGGTGGATCCGGGTAGGGTACCCGATGAAGCACCTGAAGGCTCCGGTGGAGATGCAAGTCGCAGCCAACGAAGCAGGAAGTTGATGGTGGTCCTCACCAGAGAACGGTCGGAAGGGCCAGTGAAGGCCAGTGGTCAGAGGTCCCCGGCAGGCAGTACAGCCCGACCCCCCTCCGGGACCCCCCCAGTGACCTCGGCCGCTCCCGCCAGGTCCGTAGCGGTGCGGAGAGAACCGGCCATAATGGCGGCCCCTGCCGCGGCCGCATTGAGGAAGGAGGAGGCGCTGGCGAGAACAGACACAAGCGCAGTTTTGGACGGACCATGCAGACAAACATCCCTTGCTGACACTGGGAGGGGTGGCGGGATGAGAGAGGGTGCGTCACTTCCGGTGCCGGGAGACGCGGCCGGAAGTGACCTGGGGGACCTCATCGACTTCCGGGAACCGGAAGTGACGTCCGCGGCGGCCCCGGAAGTCCCGGGGGGCCCAAAACGGAAGTGGGGACACCTGAGGAAGGGCCTTTGGTGTCGCTTGTTGGGGGAGGGGAGGCGGTAATGTCGGAGGCCTCCCTGGAGGTAGCAACTCTAGCGTCCTCCGGGGGATCTCTTCCGGCAGGACAAGTGTGCTGGGGTGAGTCCCCGATGGGGGAATTGAGGAACGAATGCTCGGCCCTGGAATTTATACGGGAGTTGGAGGGGTCACAGGGGCGGGGACCTGAGGAAATGGAGGTAACTCCCCCTCAGGATCATGTAGCTGTGGGGGATGCTGCTCCTTCCCCCGCGGTAAGGAGTAAGACATCGGTTGGTGGGGATACGGTGGGTAGAGGTGCTGAGCCAGAGAGTCCGGTCCGTCAGGGGTCTGGCCCTTCCCCCACAGGCCCAGTTTCCATCTTGGGTACACAGGAGGAGGCAAACCTCTTAGGTGCCCTTAAGGCTGGACGCTCGTTTGCAAAGGTGGCAGGTTCCTCTGTCCCCCTGGGTTCCCTGTACTGCCAGTTTGGCGCCCAGAATTTCCGGGCCCCCCTGGGGATCAGCCCCAGGGTGCGCAGGCCTGGACGAGGGGTACGGGGGGCCCAGAGAGGCGCAGACGGAATGTGGTGCAGCTCAGGTGGGAAGGGACGTCTGCATGTCCCAGCAGGGGTCAGGTCATCGACTATCTGCTGGGGCTGCGCTTTAAAGTTTCGGACTTATTTGCAGTCATACATCCCACAAACTCGAAGGAGTTGGATTTAAGTTTCGTCTCCTTGGTCTCCATGGAGCTTTTCCTGACACTGTACGAGCTCGTCAGGAAGTCAGATCCATGGAAAAGTTTCCGGGTGATACCTCTTTCGAGGCAGGAGGAGGTAAAAAATGTGACTGTACTGGTCAGGAACGAATCCCTCCCACCTGAGGACATCGCGACCTGGCTGGGGCGGTACGGGCAGCTCCAGACGGGGCTGAGGAAAAGTTTGGACGAGCGCGGGGTTTGGACAGGTGCGTGGTTGGTCAGGATCCGGCTCAAGCGCCACAATAATACCGTGGCGCATTTACCTGGCAGCGCCTTTATAGGTAGAGACCGGATCCTGGTCTTCTACCCTGGACAGCCCCGTCGCTGTTTCAAATGCGGCAGTCCCGCGCACCTCAGTGCGGACTGCACAATGCCCCGCTGTGTGAGGTGCAATGGCTTCGGCCATTCACCTGAGGGTTGCAGGCTTATTGTCTGCAACCTCTGTGGGGAAATGGGACACCCCTTTAGTCGATGCCCCAAGGCGTTCAGGGGGTGCCAGGCTGAAGGGGGTGCCCCAGGCCCGGAGGGTGAGGGGGTCCCTAGACGGAGTGGGGATCCCAGCCCCTCAGGGTCACAGAGGGAGGGTTCCCCCCTCCCTGAAAGGGTCAGACCCCCCAGGCGCGGATCAAGGGCAGGAACTGGCATAGTGAAGGAGCCGGCAAGTTCTCCGGCCCGTCTGATCCTGTGTCAGATGGGGCAACGGCAACAAAACCACCTGGGAAGCCGGCCAAGGCGAAAAAGCCCTCGCCCAAAAATCACCCTCCCCCTGTTTCCCCCCCATCCTCCTCCCTTTCCCCCGCCCCCCCTTCCCCTCTCCCCCCCTGGTCTCCCCCCTCCCAGTTTCCCCTTCTTCTCCTTAACCCCCTTCCCCCCCTCCCTTCAGTAACTAAATCTACGGGTAAACTGCACCCACCCCTGGATCAGGCGGCTCTACTGATGCCCCCTCCGGCCTCTTCGGTGGTCATGAGTGGTCGGCAAGCTGGTGCAGGAGGGGTGGCCCCAATGGACATCTCAGGGGCAGGTAAAGGGGTTAATAAGAGGCTTAAGGAGATCTCCAGTGGGAGGTCCGATGAAGAGAGTGGGAGGGAACCTCCCAAAGTGGGATGGGAGAAAAAAAAAAAAAGAGGAAGAGGAAGAGTTCGGGGAAGGAGGGTGGTGAGGACCCCCAGCCCAGTACTAGTTCAGGGGCAGGGGGGGTTTCCTCACTGACCATATGGAACAGGTTCGGAATCCTTTCCTCCTCGGACTCCGAGGAGGATTGATTCTTTTAAGAAATGTAATATAGAGAGGAACGTAAACTTCAATCACTAAGGATGACGGTACCCGCTCCAATACGCCTTGCGACCATTAATGTCGCAAGTGTGCATTCTGCGGCGGCTAGATTTTCAGCCTTTGATTTTCTCGGCCGGGTTGAAGCCGACATTTTGTTTTTGCAAGAGACCTGGCTGGCATCTGTGGCAGAGATGCACCTAGCAAAGAGGGAGTGGAGACATGGGCCCTCCCTCTGGTCTCTTGCGGCTGAGCCCTGCAGTGGTGTTGCGGTCCTTTTTAAGACTGGTTCAGTGGCTTGTCGACGAGTGATTGAATTAGAAATTGGTAGGTGTTTGATTGTGGACGCAGTCGTGAGAGGGGAATCCCTCCGCCTCATCAATTTTTATGGACCTCAGTCCCAGAGGGGGGGGGGGGGGGGGGGACCTTCTTACGCTGCTGAAACCATACATGTTTACATCCCAGCAGGTGGTCTTTGGTGGTGACTTTAACATGGTCACCAGGTCAAAGGACCGGGCAGGCACCTCAGGCCCTCTGGGATACGATAGTATCTTTTTGAATAGAATAGTGAGGGAAGCTGGGTTGGTGGATGTGCACGTTCGCCACTTCCCCAACCTCACTGGTTTCACATATTCCAGAGGTAGTTGTAGGAGTAGGTTAGATAGTTTTTTTTGAAGGGGGACTCGTCCTTTACAGCTCCTGCGCTGCATGCGGTTGAGTTCTCTGATCACCGTATGGTGTCGGTCACTCTGAATGTGGCGGACACCCCTCAGAAAGGGAGGGGCCTGTGGCGACTAAATGGGTCGCTACTTGAGGACCCTGAAGTCAGATCGGCCTATGAGGACTTCTTTTTAGAACAAGCCTCGCTCCTTGAGAGCGGCTGCTCCCGCCAGGAATGGTGGGAAGTGGTGAAGAAGAGGTCGGAGGGCTTCTTCCGGGAAGTCTCGGGCCGTCGGGCAGCATCCCGGTATCAGGCCTACCAGAAGTTACGCAGGCAGCTAGATCGCTTGGTTTCTGATGGTGGCCCTCAGGACCAGATCTCGGATCTGAAGCTCCAGATGAAGGAGTGTCAGTATGACCGTCTCGCCTCCCTGGTGCTGGAGAGGGATTACGGGAAGTTCACCAAGCCGGATCCCTACAAAAGCTGTGGGAAGGTCATACATGGACTGAGAGGTCCCTCGGGTTCCCTGGTAAGATCCAAGCCAGGCATCCTGGGGATCATCAGAGCTCATTTTTCAGACATCCTTCAGAAGAAGCCGTTGGATCTGAGAAGAGCCAAGGCATTTCTTGACGGGACTCCACTTGAGGTGGGGTCTGACCCCCTGGACTCCTTGGTAGAAGAGATCTCAGTGTCCGAAATTGAGCAGGCCATTGACTCGTTGTCTCTAAAGAAGTCGCCAGGGCCTGATGGGTTCACGGCAGAATTTTATAAAACCTTTAAGAGCCTTTTGGCTCCTCGTCTGAGGGAGGTGTTCAGTGAGTGTTTGGCATCTGGCCTGCTCCCTCCCTCGATGAGAAGGTCGGCCTTGATCCTTCTGTCCAAAGGGAAGGATCCGTCCGTGGTAGAGAATTGGCGTCCTATCGCCCTTCTCTCCACGGATAGAAAGATTCTGGCAAAGATTTTGTGTACGCGTATGTCTGCTGTTGCAGGCAAGCTGCTGTCTGCCTCCCAGCACTGCACAGTTCCTGGCCGTAGCACCTTTAGTGCAGTCCTTAACGTCCGGGAGGCTGTGGAGAGGTGCAGGGCAACGGGTGATGGACGGTATCTGGTGGCGTTAGATCAGGCGAAAGCTTTTGATCGGGTAGACCACGAGTACCTCTGGCTTCTCCTGGGTAGATACGGCCTGCCTGATCAATTTGTTGATTGGCTCAGGACTTTGTACAGAGGGGCCGAGAGCTTCCCTCTGGTTAAAGGTTGGGTGGGTCCTACCTTTCTGGTGGACTCTGGTGTTAGGCAGGGCTGTCCGCTGAGTACCCTGCTCTATGTCTTCGCAGTCGACCCCTTCGTAAGAAGGCTAGACTGTGGGCAGCTGAGGGGGGGTCCTGATGGAGCCCGGCAGTGGCCCGGATAAGGCGGTGAAGGTGGTGGCCTACGCGGACGACGTCTCGGTGGTAGTGGCTAGCCGAGAGGAGGCCCAGTTTGTGGAAACACAGATTGGAGGCTACTCCGAGGCGTCTGGTTCGTTGGTCAACTGGGACAAGAGTGAAGCTCTCTGGTTGGGAAGGGAGGGTGAGCAGTTTGCCCTCCCGGACGTTTTTCCCCCGCCCCGACCAGAGGTTAAAATCTTAGGCATTTATTTCGGCCAGGGTGATTATCCCAAGCTAAATTTGGAGCGCAGGCTGGTAAGTGGCACCCAGAAAGTTAACGCCTGGAAAGGCTGGAAGCTGTCATTGAGGGAAAGGGTGAGCCTGGTTAAAACCTATTTGCTTCCCAAGTTCCTCTATGTCAGCTACGCATGTCTGTTGCCAGAGTCTCTCTATGCGCGGGTCTACGGTCTGTTTTTCCTGCTTCTGTGGGGAAACAGACTGAACCTGATAAAAAGGGAGGTCACGTATCGACGGAGAGAGGAGGGCGGGTTGGACATGATCAACCCCACGGTTTTCTTTACTGTGGTGTTCCTGAAGTTCAATCTGCAATCCATTTTTGTAGACGAACCCTCTCTGTGGGAACGTTCATGCAAGAATTGGTTCCTGGTGTTCCTGAGCAGGTGGGAGGGGGGCGGTCACCCGGGTGACCTTCGGAGGTCCCATGGGTACCTTCTCGCCTATGTCCCAACCGCCCTGAAGGTACTAAGGCGGTGGAGGATAACGGCCTAAGAGGTAGGCTCCCTGGGCCGGCGTGAGCTGTACCAGAGGGTCATGGCCTCGGACGTTTTAAGACCACTGGCCTTGAGGGACTGTCCAGACAGGGTTCTCAGGGAGGGACTAGCCCTCCTGAATTCCAAGAGAATTCCTGCCAAGTTCTGGGATCTCGCATGGAGGGCGTTCCATGGACGACTCTATGTGAGATCGAACTTGAAGTACCGGAGCCTAGAGGACAGAGGCTGTCCTCGCCCTGAGTGTGGTGGGGTGCTAGAGACCATGGACCACTTTTTGGTCGAGTGCCCCTTCAATTTGGGGGTTCTGGGGGAGGTTGGAGATGCCATCGGCTATCCCCGTCTCCAGGCCCTTGCCTATCCTGAGAGGGTGTACGGTGACTTCAGAGCCCGGAGGGGTTTTGTGTTATCATCACTGTATTTAGTTAGTGTCATATGCCTTTACTATACTTGGCACGCTCTGTGTTTAGTGTCCACTAGGGGCCAGTTCTTGCCCATGCATGAGGTGGCGGGTGATATTGTTTGGGAATTGGGTAAGGTGAGGTTTCCTGAGGGGGAAAGAATGGGTAGGGAAAGGTGTGCTAGGTTGTGGAGGGGGTTCTCTTTCCGGCCACCTTGATGACCTCCCCCTTCTTTTCCTTAGGTGGAGGTCTGTCTGTCCTTTCACCCTTTTTTTTAGCTTTTGGGCAACTTAATTTGAAAAACATGGTATGCACCGTCAGTTTCGTTACGTTCCTGCCTATAGGGGGTATGTAATAAAATGCACATAGTTAGAATAATGTTGGAAATTGTTTGGGTAAGCTTCTGTTTTTTCTTATAAGTAGTCCAGATGATCATGGGGTTAGGGGTCGTCGGATATGGGCCCTCTCTTTTTTTTTTTTTTTTGAGATGGACTTTACCTTCACTAGAAGGGGGCAGTTCGGATAGATTCTGTCTGTCTAAAAATATTTGTACGAGTTGTTCTCTTGTTCTTTTTTTTGCTCAAGTATGAGTCTTTTTTTAAGTTCTTGATCATGTAAATCGGTAGCAGTTTTATATTAATAAAAATCTCCACCTATATAGCAAACTATCTTGCTAGTTTTAAATAGAGCTTGCAGTTAGCGGTAGAAGCTTGTGCGTGCTGTCAGCGTGCTCTGAACCCAGTATACACCTCTATATCCACCTATATAGCAAACTATCTTGCTCGTTTTATTGTTTTTTTTTTTTTTTTTTTTACCACTCAGTGTAAATTTATTTAATTGCTATGGGACCACCTCAGCTTTCAGCTCAGTGTCCCTTCCAACAATCACATCATAGTGGTAAGTGTTTTTTTTTTATTTTTTATTTATTTTTTTTTTATTTTTTTTGGGAGTGTTGATACCAGGCTTACTATTTTTCATATTAATCTTCTAATCCCTCTCTTTCACGCACTCCCATCTTCTTCCTCCCCTTTCCCCTAACCACCCCCCCCCCCCCCCTCCTGCCTATCTGTGGACCACCTGTTTCTATTTTTTCCATACGTACTTTAATTTCTAATTAATTAATTAAAAATTAATTTCTAATTTCTATCTACCGTAAATTGTACCTTGTAGTATCTTGACTGTACCTATTTAGGGCTTCCTCAACCCCTCTGAGATGAGCCATTTCTTCCTGAAATCTACCCAGCACTTCCATTTCCCTATAATTGGAGTAATACTCTGTTCTTCCCGGCTACTTCTCAAACACTCCATTTTATAGGTCTTTTCTACCGAATCCACCCATTCCCACATTGACGGAACTTCCTTCTCTTGCCATTTCTTCGGTATTAATTTTTTACCTGCATTCAGCAGGTGGGGGATCACTGATTCCTTATATTGTCTGAGCCCGATTCTTGTCCCATGGAATAACACTACCCAGGGGTCAGCCTTCACCTCTTTGCCTGTAATCTCTTTAATGTGGGCTATAATTTGGTTCCAATAGGATTTTATTTTTGGACAACTCCACCACAAATGTGCCATCGTGCCCACCTCTCTACATCCTCTCCAACATTCCCTGGCGCCATCCTGCTGAAACTTGCTTTTCCTCTCTGGGGTATAATACCATCTCATCAAACATTTAGCGCTCATTTCCGCCGTTCTGGCGTCTACCGCCGAGCCATGCACTAATTTAAATATTTTCCTTACTATTGTGTTTTCTAGTTGTGATCCTAATTCCCTCTCCCATTTTTTGATGTACGCAGGTACCCCCAGCTCTACTCCCTCTAACAACATTCTGTACCATCTCGAAACCACTTTCTTTGCTGTCTTTAATGTACAGAGTTGTTCCAACGGGGTCAGATCTTCCGCTGTTCTAACCCGTACAGGGAGTTTTTTGATAAAACTCGAAAGCTGAGCGTACCTCCACTCATCAATTATCATCATCTCTTTTTTTTGTGCCAACTCATGATATGGTGCTAGTCCCTCCCCTTTCATTACATCTTTTAATTTTACCTCCTCTTTAACCCAATTTCCTCCTATTTCCTGACATCCTGGTAAGAAAAAATTATTATTCTTTAATGCTATAAGTGGTGAATTGTATTTTCCGTTAAATTGCCTATATATCTTATCCCAAATCCGCAATGTGTTTCGTGTAATATTATTCCCTTCCAAAAATACACTTCTCTCTAAAGGAGGATTCCAAATTTGCTTATCTAATTTTGTTCTACATAAATCGTGTTCCAGTCTCACCCATCTTTTCTCTGTGTTGTCCCTTATGCTCCATTCACTCACTCTAGACACCACAACAGCTTCATAATAAGTCTGCGCATCTGGCACTGCTACTCCACCCCTGTTCTTTGGTTGTCGGAGTGTAGCTAGGGCCACCCTGGCTTTTTTATTTTTCCAAACAAATTTCATTAGGATAGATTTTAATTTTGACAAGTAAACATTGGACAGAGGAATAGGGAGCATCTGAAACCTGTATAAGATCTTAGGAAATATTATCATCTTTAATGAATTTATTCTTCCCAGCCATGATAATGCCCTATAGCTACACCTTTTACATTCTGCCTGTATCTCATCTAGTAACGGGATATAATTGCAACGGTACATTTTCCTCTCTGTTTTTGCTAATTTTATCCCTAAATATTTAAGCTCACTCTTCCACGGGAGTTTCCAACTTTGTTGTACCTTTTGTGCCTCTCGCTTGTTAATATTGATATTCATTATCTCCGATTTTGACCTATTTATTTTAAAATTTGAGACCTCCCCGTATTGGTCGAGTAGCTCAAATAATTTAGGCATAGATGTCTTTGGGTTGTTCAAGTAAATTAAGATATCGTCCGCAAAAGCGGAGTATTTATATTCCACTTTTTCCACTTTCACCCCTTCTATCCCGGGATCCCCTCTTATTGCTGCCAGGAGTGGCTCCAAGGAGAGCACAAACAGGAGGGGCGAAAGCGGACAGCCCTGCCTTGTACCCCTCTCCATTTCGAAAGGCTCCGACACATACCCATTAACTTTTATACATGTCTTTGGATGTTCGTACAGTACCTTTATCTTCTGTAACATCTTAGGTCCTAGCCCCATCTTCTCTAATGTCTTAAACATAAACCCCCAGTCTACTCTGTCGAAGGCTTTCTGTGCGTCCAACGACAGGAGCAGACTGGGGGTTCCACCCTGTCGCATCTTTTGAAGCAGGAGGAGTGTCTTTATTCCGTTATCCTTTCCCTCTCGTCCCCCTATGAAGCCCGTCTGGTCTGGGTGGACCAGTGATGTCATTAAACCCTTCATTCGCTCTGCTAGTATTTTAGCATATAGTTTTGTATCCGCGTTTAACAGCGAAATCGGCCTGTAGCTGGTACACTGTGTGGGATCTTTACCCTCCTTCCGTATTAGAGTAATTGTAGCCCTGAAATCTTCATTACTTATTCTATATTCTTCTCCTAGGCCATTCATATACCGACACAATTGGGGAACAAGGGCCTCTCTAAACGTTTTATAATATAATGTTGTGAAACCGTCTGGTCCCGGGGATTTTCCTGGTGCTGATTTTAATAATGCTCTGACTATTTCATCCTCCGAAACTGGCCTTTCAAGTATGTCCCTTTCCGTGGGGGTGATTTTAGTCAAAGCATTTTTCTCCAAAAATTCCCTGATCTTCTGCTCTTTATCTCCGTTTTTGGCCTTTTTCTTACTGTCTGTAAATATCCGCTCAAAGTATAGTCTAAAAGTTTCTGCTATATCTTTGGTAGTATAGAGCACTTTTCCATTTTTATTCTTAATTTCCCCAATGAAATTTTTTCCTTTTTTCTTTTTTAACATTCTGGCTAAAAACTTACTTGATTTATCTCCCCATAAATATTGTTCCTTGGCCAACCCTTTAAACGTCATCGCCGCTTCTTGGTCCAAAAGGTCCTTCAGCTCCATCCTTACCGTTAATAACTTTTTAAATACCAGGTCATTTTGGGGCAGACTTTTTTTTTTATGGTCTTGTTCTAAACAATGTATCTCACTCATTAATTTATTGATTTTTTCGGCTCTCATTTTTTTCTTTTTAGATTGCATAGATATCAATATTCCCCTTATATAGGCCTTATGCGCATCCCACAGCGTGTTACTTTTAATTCCCTCTGTATCATTAAATGTAAAATATTGATCGATCTCACCCGCTATTTTTATCCTATCCTCCTCCCTAAGCAATAGCTCCTCATTCAACCGCCATCCAGAGAGGTTCCTCCCTATCCTTGAGATGTTTAGGCATAGTTTTACCGGGGCGTGGTCCGAAAGAGTCATCACTTCTATCCCTGAATCCATCACATATTCCAATAGCCCATGGTCTATGAATATGTAATCAATGCGTGAATACGTCCCATGGACTGCTGAATAGAAGGAATAATCACGTGACTGGGGATTTTTTGCTCTCCATACATCCACTAATTGGTTGTTATATAGCTTTTGAACTATATTTTTGTGTGCTGCGCTTCTCATCTTTTTAACCTCCGAAGAACTATCGACTTCCGGGTTGAGGCCGAAGTTTAAATCTCCCATCATAATTACATAACCTGCTTTAAAGTCCATAAGTTTATATAATATCTTATTTAAAAAACTAATTGGGTTGCTATTAGGAGCATAAATATTTACTAAAGTACACTCCAATTCCTCTAATGTACCTCTTAGGAACAAATATCTTCCCTCTGCATCGCACATTTTTTCCTTCAACTGAAACCTTATTCTTTTGGAAAACCCTATCGCTACCCCTCTACTTCTGGCTGAAATAGTATCACTATAGAACCAGACTGGGTAGTTATTGGAATATAATCTAATGTTTGATGCGAGGGAGATATGTGTCTCCTGTAGAGATATAACGTCAGCCTCATAGCGCTTCAATTCTGCTAAGATCTTATGTCTTTTTATTGGGGTATTCATGCCCTTCACGTTATAGGACATAAATTTCAAGCCGTCTATTTTACTGTTGCCCATCTATTTGTCCTATGTTCCTTGCCCTACATAGGTACTTCTTATCTTGTTTACTAAGGTGGTCCACATTTTTCCTCCACCCTCCCCCACCCCTCCCTCCACTTTACTTCCCTTCCCCAACCTTATACCTTCCCAACCTCCCCTATCTACCCCTCCCTCCTTCCCTTCTTTGCATCCCATACCCACCTCCCTCCTTACCTTCCCCCTTCCCCCCAACTCCCTTGGCCTATTTACGGCCTTTGTTAGGTTAATGGTCGTACACACCCCTACCATCTCCTAATCTATTTGTTAAGAGGGTTTGGGGCTTTTCCACCTGCGCCTCTCCCGCCTCTCCCCATGAGACAGGAGGTATTAAATCCCACAATCTTGTTTAAATTATATATTTTCCTTATTTCCTTCCCCTTTTCCCTCCCCTCCTTTCCCCGGACCCATTTTTTCCCCCTACAATGAGCCCATTATTCCATCTGCCAACCAGGAAGTATAGGCGGGCGTATTCCCAGTTTCTCACAAAAATCTTCCAAATCTTCCGGGAAAACCAGCTTCGCCGATTTACCATCTTTGTTCCCTATTAAGCAAGCAGGAAAGCCCCATCTATACTTAATGTTCTGAGCTTGCAATTCATCTAGTAGGGGTTTCAAAAGTCTTTTCCTTAAAAGCGTCTCGGGTGCCATATCCGGGAATATCTGTATTTCTCTCCCTTCATATACATGTGGGGTTTTTCCTCTTAACTTTTTCCATATTACTTCTTTTTCATCGAAATATGTGAACCGCACTATTATGTCTCTCGGTCTGTCCATATCTCTAAATCTTGTTTTACCAATTCTATGGATTCTATCAATCCTTGGTGGAGCTCCCATCTCATTTCCCCAGCAAGGGGCGAGAATATTGTTTAGTATTACTCTTAAGTCTTCGCCTTTTGTTTCCGGGATTGAGTGCAATTTCAAATTTTTCCTTCTACTTCTATTTTCCTGGTCTTCCAGTTTATACAGCGTATTCCTTTGTGTTTGTTGAAGTGTTCTTAGTTGATCTTTAACTTTGTTTAGCTCTATGGCTTGGAGATCCATACGATTTTCTGTAGCTTCTACTCTCTCAAGTAATCCGCCTAGGTCTTCTCGGAGCCCCCTGATGTCCATTTTGATTGCATTCTCTAATTTTGAAAGCATCTCTGCCATTTCTCCTTTTGAGGGAGGAAGATCTTCTGTCCTAATTTCTTCCGTTTTGCTGCTCTCCCAGTCACTTTCTATTATTGTGTCCTCACTGGTATGTTGTATTCCTCCACCCTTATGTTTGCCCGATCCCTTCTTGTACTCTGAGATGGTTGATTGTCTTTTATCCAATCCCGCTTCTTTGGGGCTTGCTCCTTGTGTCATATACTGTTGGATCGACGTATCTAGACTCTTATCTTTTATGTTCCGTGCGGCTCCACTTTTCGCCATCTTATTTGCTGACTTACTCATAGTTCAATCTGTCTCAAAATTATGTGGATCCTAAACACCTCGAAAACTCTTTCCCTTAAGTTTTAATTCATCGATGAAGTCGCTTCCTCCATCGACTTTCCTTCTATGAAGCTGATCATCCAGTTTACCTCTTTGCTCCCCGCTTTTACTTAGGGAATCTCAACCCTTTTCCACTCTATGTCTATGTTCCGCTGGCAGAGTCCCTTGGGGGACCCCTTGACACTAACTTCTTCTCTCAGAATAATAATACTGCTCCCCGTTATATTTTATTTTGATATCTTCCTCCACTGCGTAATCTGAGGGGGATTCTTACCTAAGCGACAGGTAACCTTTAACCGCGCCAAACCTCCCCTAGGTAGAAACCTATGGATCCTGGGGTTGACGGGTCACCCTGATAACCTGTCGAGTGCTTAGCGCCTCCTGTCTTTCGATCTCCAACCTCGCATGGAGAGATAAAAATGGCTGGGCTGTGGAGTTTAACCTCTATTTCTTATTCCTGATGTGATTCACAGGCAGAGTGGCAAAAGGTTGTCAATATCTTATCCCAGGGGCGGGGGGACCAATCAGCCATTTAGGAACTCATCTCTATTCTCCACTAATAACAGAAGAGTCCCTTAAAAGGGAGAATAGGATATCCTAAATTTAAGGAAATTTGTACTGATCTGGAATGCGCACGGCAAGGAGAGAGGAAAAAAAAACGAAAAAGCAAAAAAATCCCTGTAATCAGATCATGCGATTTTCCTCTTATTGTATAATGTATACGCTATTACAAGCGATTCAGGTAGTCTATTCAATTCCTGTTGCATAAACAATATGTGCTGACGGAGAGGGAAGCAGGAGGAGGAGAAAAAAAAAAAAAAAAACAGAAAGAGGAAAGAAAAAAAACCTCCTCCCCCAGTTATATTCGTCTAGCGTTTCCACCGTAAGAAAACGGAGCTTAAAGTAGCATTGCAGATCTCTTTGCGATTAATTCCTCCTACCATAATTACTCTTCTAAGGTTCTTAAAGTCAGGTCTAGGTATCTAGTCCGCTCTTATGTGTATCCGGGTCAGCAAGAAAGTAAGGGTAAAGAAAAACCTTTTTTAATCCCACACCATTAATCCACACTCTGATGCATATAAACTGCTTTTCTCATCAATGTTTGCTCAATGGTATAGATGCTTCGCCCAGCAAATGCATATACCCCTGGAATATAGGCAAACCTCATGGACTTCCTCCACCTATCCATGCGAGATTTGTCCTGGCGGTAGGTATTTATCCCTTCATTTTGAACCATGCGACTTTTTCTCCCGTATTATTGCATATGTGCCAATGTCGCATGCACTTGCGATAGTCAAAGAAGTAATGTTTAAGCTTATTTAAGGGAAATAATGCGTGTTGACCCTGCGGATCCACTACTGTTTAGCAGAACACTTTCCAAGTTATCATCTCCTGGTATACTGAGCATAGCCGTTACCATATGCATATACAATGAGACTACGATCCTGTTAAGGTTTATACAACCCTGCAGTTGCTTTAAATTCAAAACTGTCGATGGAAACATGCAACCAAGGAAAACTTTTCCGCAGCCGGGCTTCCTCATCTACTTAACAAGGCTCCTTTTGACCTGCATACATTTAACCCCATAGACACGTTATTTGTTTCCCCTGGTTAGATGTATATTACACAGCAACAGTATTGTGACTTTAAGAATGTTACCGTCCTTGTCAATGCTGTGTCTCTTTCCCACCGGTCTTCTTCTAGTTTCCGGGCTCCGGAGGGTCTCCTCCAAATTCCTCCAAGGTCCTGCTGCATAGCCAGGGGGTATCCGTTGTGCACTAGAGCGGAGAAGAGGGGGGGGTGGGTGGGCCGGTCGAGGTGATGAGGAGGCTGGGGAAAGCTCCGTACTCAGGACTGCGGGATGTTAGCAGCACCGCACCGAGCGCTTCCACATGTCTGGGCTGGGATCTCTCACCTCCCTGCTCCAAACCATGCCTTGCTGTTTGTTCGTCGGTGCGGTGAGCTTAGCGCTGGCAGGCCCCTCCCCTCAGGCGGACGCTACGTCCTCACGTTACACATCCGCCCTGCGTGTGCCTGCACACACTCTTGACCCCGATCTTGCTCGTTTTAAATAGAGCTTGCAGTCAGCGGTAGGAGCTTGTGCGTGCTGTCTGCGTGCTCTGAACCCAGTATACACCTCTATATCCACCTATATAGCAAACTATCTTGCTCGTTTTAAATAGAGCTTTCAGTCAGTGTTAGGAGCTTGTGCGTGCTGGCTGCATGCTCTGAACTGTCCTGAGAGTGTGAGAGCTTCCAGAGAGTTGGAGGAGGAGAGGGAGCCCAGGTCCGGGACCCTCTTCCCGGCCTGGGCCCACGGTTCATCCCCCTGGAGTGAAAGACCTCTCCAGGGAGGAGAGATTGTTCCTGCAGACACAGTTTGAACTACTGGACTGGACCCGGGCCCAGCCGGGAGAGGACCCGGGGAGGATGCAGAAGCGCTGGACTAGGATTAAAGTCCTTATACAGAAGGCCACGTTGGCCTACGTGCTGAAATCCGAGAGACTAGCGGACCTGCGGAATCGCAGAGACCGCTCAGCCAGTAGCAGAAGGGGGTAATACCGGGAGGCCATTGAAGGCCTGAAGCATGAATGCAGAGACCTATGGCGGTTGCTGGGCGGTCTCTGCGAACGCGGTGCCGGTGAGAGGGGTTTCCTCTCTGAGGTAAAGAAAGAACTCCTGAGGGCAAGCCAGGAAGGATCCCAGGCGGCCAGGAGAAAGAGCTCTTCCCAGAAAGTGTTGAAGGGATCGGAGGAGAAGCTACAAACCCCGGTGGAGGAAGCAGCCTCAATGGGTGAGGAAGACCAGCGCCCCCGATGGTGGAGACCATCCGGGTGAGCGTGGCCCCCGGAGCCATAAGTGCGGAGGGTCCCCGGATCCCTGTTGTCTCACCTTCTCAGCCAGAGGCTGTGGAGCAGATAGATTCGGGTAGGGTACCCCATGATGCACAGGGAAGCTCCGGGGGAGAGGCAAGTCGGATGGAACAGCATGGAAGGAAGCTGGTGGTGGTCCTTGCTAGAGGCCGACTGGAGGTTGGTGGACAGTGATGCTGTGCGGGCCCCCCAGTGGCCCCGGTCGAGCCCGCAGCATCTGGAACAGTGCGAGGGGTGCCGGCCGTAATGGCGGCCCCCGCCGCGGCCGCATGTGGTGAGGGGGATGTGTCACTTCCTGTTTCCAGGGGTGCGGCCGGAAGTGACCTCTGTGAACTGGAAGTACCACTCGCGGTGACCCCGGAGGTTGTGGAAAAATGTACTGAGGAGGTGGGGACACCCCGGGCCTCGGTGACCAAGTCCCCTGCTCCTTTGGGTCAGGTAGGGGCTTTAGGGGTCTCGGAGGCTCCTCTGGTGGCTACTGCCATGGGTACCCCAGAATCCTTCAGTGGAGCTTTACCCGGTGGACAGACAAGTTGGGGGGAGTCCCCTATGGGGGAACTAAGGGGGGAGTGCCCAGCCCTGGATTTCATCAGGGAGTTGGAGGGGTCCCAACAGCAGGAGCAGGATATGGCACAGTGGATGGAAGTGGGTTCCTCTCAAGCCCCCGCTGCTGTGGGGGGTGTGGCTACGTCCCCATCTACGGTGGTGGTTGAGAACAAGTCACCTGTTGGGGGGGTAGAGGGTGGGAGTGGGGGGGTGTGTGCTGCTCCATCAGAGCCCATGGGCTCGTCTCAGCGGGGGTCTGGCCCTTCCCCCACAGTCCCGAATCCCATCTTGGGCACGCAGGAGGAGGCAAACCTCTTAGGTGCCCTGAAAGCTGGGCGCTCATTTGCCCAGGTGCCAGGTTCCTCTGTTCCTCTGGGCCCCCTGTATGGCCAGTTTGATGCCCAGAACTTCAGGGCCCCCCCTGAGGAACAGCTCCAGGAGGCACAGGCGTGGTCAAGGGGTACGGGGGGTCCGGAGAGGCGCAGGCGGAATGTGGTGCAGCTCAGGTGCGAGGCGACGGCCACGTGTCCCAGTAGGGGTCAAGTAATTGACTACCTGCTGGGATTACGCTTCAAGGTTTCTGACTTATTCACGGTCATACATCCTGCGAACAGCAAGGAGTTCCATGTGAGCTTTGTCTCCGTGGTCTCTATGGAACTTTTCCTGACCCTGTACGAGATCGTCAGGAAGTCAGATCCGTGGAAAGGTTTCCGTGTAGTAACTCTCTCGAGGCAGGAGGAGATAAAGAACGTGACCGTCTTGGTTAGAAACGAGTCCCTTCCTCCTGAGGACATCGCAACCTGGCTAGCGCGGTATGGGCAGCTCCAGACAGGGTTGAGGAAGAATTTGGACGAGCGCGGGGTCTGGACAGGTGCTTGGTTGGTCAGGATCCGGCTCAAGCGCCACAACAACACTGTGGCGCATGTACCCGGGAGTGCGTTTATAGGGAGAGACCGGATCCTGGTCTTCTACCCTGGCCAGCCCCGTCGCTGTTTCAAATGTGGCAGTCCCACGCACCTTAGCGCGGACTGCACTATGCCTCGCTGCGTGAGGTGTAATGGTTTCGGCCACTCACCTGAGGGTTGCAGACTTATAGTCTGCAACCTGTGTGGGGAAATGGGGCACCCCTTCAGCCGTTGCCCCAAAGTTTTTAGGGGGTGCCAGACTGAGGAGAGTGCTCCAGGCCCGGAGGGTGGGCGGGTCCCTAGACAAAGTGGGGGCCCCAATCCTTCTGGGTCACAGAATGAGGGCTCCCCCCTCCCTCAAAGGGTCAGACCCCCCAGGCATGAGCAGGGGGCGGGTACTGCAGGGGTGGGTATGTCAGCAGGTTCCCCCGGCCCCGTCCGGTTCTGTGCCTGATGGGGCGACGGTAGGAAATCCAGCAGAGGTTCAGGCTAAACCAAAAAAGCCCTCTGTTAAGAAGCATCCTCCCCCCCTCCCCCAGTTCCCGCCCCTTCCCCTCCCCCCCCTTGTTTCCCCTCTCCCTGCCTCCCCTTCCTGTCCCCGCCACCTTCCCTTTCCCCCCTTCTTCTCCTTCCCCGTCCGCCTCTCCCCCCCCCCCCCAGATGTACCATGTCCGCCTCTGGATCCGGCGGCCCTTCTCATGCCTCCTCCCGCCTCCACGGAGGTGGTGGGTGGTCGGCGGGTTGACCTGGAGGGTGGTATCCCAATGGACACCTCTGAGGTGGGTAAGGGGGTGAATAAGCGCCCCAAGGAGATGTCTAGTGGGAGGTCGGACGGCGAGAGTGGGAAAGAGCCCCCCAAGTCGGGCTGGGTTAAGAAAAAAACAAAAAAACGGAAGAGGAAGGGCCTGGGGAAGGAGGGTGGCGAGGACCCTCAGCCCAGCACCAGTCTGGGGGCGGGTGGGGGACCCTCGCTCACCCTCTGGAACCGTTTTGGGGTCCTATCCTCCGATTCCGAGAAGGATTAACTTAGGTTTGTAATATAGAGAGGAACGTAAACTTTAATCACTAAGGATGACGGTACCCGCTCCAATACGCCTTGCGACGATTAATGTTGCAAGTGTGCGTTCTGCGGCGGCTAGGTTTTCAGCCTTTGATTTTCTCGGCCGCATTGAAGCCGACATTTTGTTTTTGCAAGAGACCTGGCTGGCATCTGTGGCAGAGATGCACCTAGTAAAGAGGGAGTGGAGACATGGGCCCTCCCTCTGGTCTCTTGCGGCTGAGCCCTGCAGTGTTGTTGCAGTCCTTTTTAAGACCGGTTCGGTGGCTTGTCGACGAGGGATTGAATTAGAAATCGGTAGGTGTTTGATTGTGGATGCAGTCGTGAGAGGGGAATTTCTCCGCCTCATAAATTTCTATGGTCCCAAGTTAAGGAGAGGGAGGAAGGGCCTTCTTACACTGCTGAAAACATACCTATTTACATCCCAGCAGGTGGTCTTTGGTGGTGACTTTAACCTAGTCACCAGGTCAAAGGACCGGGCAGGCACCTCAGGCCCTCTGGGATATGATAGCATCTTTTTGAATCGCATAGTGAGGGAGGCCAGGTTGGTGGATGTGCACGTTCACCACTTCCCCAACCTCAGTGGTTTCACATACTCCAGAGGTAGTAGTAAGAGTAGACTAGATAGGTTTTTTTTGCAGGGGGACTCGTCCTTTGCGGCTCCTGTGCTGCATGCGGTCGAGTTTTCCGATCACTGTATGGTGTTGGTCACTCTGAATGTGGCGGACACCCCTCAGAAGGGTAGGGGCCTGTGGCGACTAAATGGGTCGCTACTTGAGGACCCTGAAGTCAGGTCGGCCTATGAAGACTTCTTTATGGAACAAGCTTCGCTCCTTGAGAGCGGCTGCTCTCGCCAGGAATGGTGGTAAGTAGTGAAGAAGAGGTCGGAAGGCTTCTTCCGTGAAGTCTCTGGTCGTCGGGCAGCTTCCCGGTACCAGGCCTACCAGAAGTTGCGCAGGCGGCTTGACCGCTTGGTTTCTGATGGTGGCCCTCAGGACCAGATTTCAGGTCTGAAGCTTCAGATGAAGGAGTGTCAGTATGACCGTCTCGCCTCCCTGGTTCTTGAGAGGGATTACGGGAAGTTCACCAACCCGGACCCCTACAAGAGCTGTGGTGATGCAGTGAGTGGGAAGGTCATACATGGACTGAGGGATCCCTCGGGTTCTTTGGCGAGGTCCAGGCCGGGAATCCTGGGGATCGTCAGAGCCCATTTTTCGGACCTCCTGAAGAAGAAGCCTTTGGACCTTGGAAGAGCCAAGAAATTTCTTGATGAGACTCCACTTGAGGTGGGGTCTGACCCCCTTGGCTCTTTGACAGAGGAGATCTCTGTGGCCGGGGTTGAACAGGCCATAGACTCTTTGTCTCTAAAGAAGTCGCCGGGACCCGATGGGTTCACAGCGGAGTTCTACAGGACCTTTAAGGGCCTCTTGGCTCCTTGTCTGAGGGAGGTGTTCAGCGAGTGTTTGTCATCTGGCCTGCTTCCTCCCTCGATGAGAAGGTCAGCCTTGATCTTTCTGTCAAGGGGGAAAGATCCATCCCTGGTGGAGAATTGGCACCCTATCGCCCTTCTCTCTACGGATAGAAAGATCCTGGCGAAGATTCTGTTTGTGCGTATGTCTGCAGTAGCGGGCAAGCTACTGTCTGCTTCCCAGCACTGCACGGTTCCTGGCCGAAGCACCTTTAGTGCTGTCCTCAACGTCCGGGAGGCTGTGGAAAGGTGCAGGGCAACGGGTGACGGGCGGTATCTGTTGGCATTAGACCAGGCGAAAGCTTTTGACTGGGTGAACCATGAGTATCTCTGGCTTCTCTTGGGGAGATACGGTCTGCCTGATCAATTAATCGATTGGCTCAGAGTTTTGTACAGGGGGGCTGAAAGCTTCCCTCTTGTCAATGGTTGGGTGGGTCCTACCTTTCCGGTGGACTCTGGTGTTAGGCAGGGCTGCCCGCTGAGTCCCCTGCTCTACGTCTTTGCGGTTGACCCCTTCGTAAGGAGGCTAGACTGCGGACACCTGAGGGGGGTCCAGGCGGAGCCCTGCAGTGGCCCGGATAAGGCGGTAAGGGTGGTGGCCTATGCGGACGACGTCTCGATAGTAGTGGCTAGCCGAAAGGAGGCCCAGTTTGTGGAAACACAAATTGGAGATTACTCCGAGGCATCCGGTTTGCTGGTCAACTGGACTAAGAGTGAAGTTCTCTGGTTGGAGAGGGAGGGTGAGCAGTTTGCCCTCCCAGACGTGTTCCCCACGCCCCGGCCAGAAATTAGAATTCTGGGCATCCTTTTTGGCCAGGGTGACTATCACAAACTAAACTGGGAGCGCAGGCTGGTGAGTGCCACCCAAAAGGTTAATGCCTGGAAAGGCTGGAAGCTGTCACTGAGGGAAAGGGTGAGCCTAGTCAAAACCTATTTGCTTCCCGAATTCCTCTTTGTCAGCTACGTTTGTCTTCTGCCAAGATCGCTCTATGCGTGGATCTACGGTCTGTTCTTTCTGCTTTTGTGGGGAAACAGGCTGAATCTGATAAAGAGGGAGGTCATGTACCAATAGAGGAGGCAGGGTGGGTTGGACATGATTAATTCCACGGTTTTCTTTACCGTAGTGTTTCTTAAGTTCAACCTACAATCCATTTTTCAGGACGAACCCTCCCTGTGGGAATGCTCATGTAAGAACTGGTTTCTGGTTTTCCTGAGTGGGTGGGAGGGGGGTGGTCGCCCCGGTGATCTACGGAGATCCCATGGGTACCTCCCCACCTATGTTCCAACTGCCCTAAGGGTACTGAGGCGGTGGAGGATAAGGGCCCTGGAGGTGGGCTCGTTGGGTCGGCGCGAGCTGTACCAGCGGGTCATGACCTCGGACTTTTTGAGACCACTTGCCTTAAGGGATTGTCCGGACAGGGTTCTCAGGGAGGGATTAGCCCTTCTGAATTCTAAGAGAATTCCGGCCAAGTTCTGGGATCTTGCATGGAGGGCGTTCCATGGACGGCTCTATGTGAGGTCGAACTTAAAGTACCGGAGTCTTGAGGACAGGGGCTCAGGGGCGTACTAAGTGGGGGGGCGGGGGGGCGGGCCGCCCCGGGTGCCACACACTGGGGGGGTGTCCGGCCAGCGCCCCCCCCTCCGCAACTGAAGTGTCAGACAGCGCCGTGCCTCGGTTCCACAGCCCACACAGAGAGAGCCCGAGGCACTGGCAGTGGGTGGCATTGCAGGGGGGGGTGCGAGCAGCACCCAAGTGGAGTGACATCTGCCGGCTCAGTGATCCGGGACCCGGCGCAATAATCCCCTTCTCTCTGTGCGTCGCGCGGCCGTTCTGATCAGTCTCGGGCAGCGGCTGTCACTCACAGCCGAGCAGAGTGAAGCCGCCTCCCCCTCCTCCATGCACAGCACTGTGTAGACAAGGAGGGGGAGGCGGCTTCACTCTGCTCGGCTGTGAGTGACAGCCGCTGCCCGAGAGTGATCAGAACGGCGCGACGTGAGTCACGCGACCACAGAGAGAAGGGGATTATTGCGCCGGGTCCCGGATCACTGAGCCGACAGGTAACACTCCACTCGGGTGCTGCTCGCACCTCCCCCCTGCAATGCTGCTGCCTTGGGCTCGAGGTACACTATGGGTCCTTAGGGGAGGCTGTGCACTGTAGGGGGTTCTTTACTGTGGTGGGTCCTGCACTGTAGGGGGGTCCTGCAATGTAGGGGGTCCGGCACTGTAGGGGGGGGTCCTGCACTGTAGGGGGTCCTGCACTGTAGGGGGGGTCCTGCACTGTAGGGGGGTCCTGCACTGTAGGGGGTCCTGCACTGTAGGGGGGGTCCTGCACTGTAGGGGGTCCTGCACTGTAGGGGGTCTGCACTGTAGGGGGGTCCTGCACTGTAGGGGGGGTCCTGCACTGTAGGGGGGTCCTGCACTGTAGAAGGGGTCCTGCACTGTAGGGGGGTCCTGCACTGTAGGGGGTCTGCACTGTAGGGGGGTCCTGCACTGTAGAAGGGGTCCTGCACTGTAGGGGGGGTCTGTACTGTAGGGGAAGATTCGGCACTGTAGGGGGGTCTGTACTGTAGGTGAGGATTCTGTACTGTAGGGGAGTCTGTACTGTAGGGGGGTCTGCACTGTAGGGGGAGGGGTCTGTACTGTAGGAGGGTCTGCACTGTAGGGGGGGTCTGCGCTATAGGGTGGAGGGGTCTGTACTGTAGGAGGGTCTGCACTGTAGGGGAGGATTCTGTACTGTAGGGGGGTCTACACTGTAGATGGGGGTCTGTATGGTAGGGAGGGGGGTCTGCACTGTAGGGGATCTGTGTAACATGCAGAGGGTCCAGAGCTGTGAGGGGCTGTGTAATGTAAAGGGGTGCAGAGATGCAGGGTGCTGTGTAATGTAAAGGGGTCCAGAGGTACAAGGGCTGTGTAATGTAAAGGGGTCCAGAGGTGCATGCTGCTGTGTAATGTAAAGGGGTCCAGAGGTGCAGGCTGCTGTGTAATGGAAAGGGGTCCAGAGGTGTAGGCTGCTGTGTAATGTAAAGAGGTCCTTAGGTGCAAGGTCCTGTGTAATGTAAAGGGGTCCAGAGGTACAGGGTGCTGTGTAATGTAAAGGGGTCCAGAGGTGCAGGGCACTGTGTAATATAAAGCGGTCAGGAGGTTCAGGGTGCTATGTTATGTAAAGGGGTCCAGAGGTACAAGAGCTGTGTAATGTAAAGGGGTCCAGAGGTGCAGGCTGCTGTGTAATGTAAAGGGGTCCAGAGGTGCAGGCTGCTGTGTAATGTAAAGGGGTCCAGAGGTGTAGGCTGCTGTGTAATGTAAAGAGGTCCTTAGGTGCAAGGTCCTGTGTAATGTAAAGGGGTCCAGAGGTACAGGGTGCTGTGTCATTTAAAGGGGTCCAGAGGTGCAGTTGTGGAGAGGAGGGGTACACAGTAGTGACAAAAAGATATTGAAGGATGCAGAGGTATGCAGGGGACACGGTGGGTGTTTTTACATTTTATGGTGGGGGGTGCCAGATATAGGATCCGCCCCGGGTGCCAAATGCTCTAGGTACGCCCCTGCAGGGGCTGTCCTCGTCCCGAGTGTGGAGGGGCACTGGAGACCATGGACCACTTTTTGGTTGAGTGCCCTTTCAACTTGGAGGTTCTGGGGGAGGTTGGGGATGCCATTGGTAGGGATGAGCTTCGTGTTCGAGTCGAACATACGTTCGACTCGAACATCGGCTGTTCGCCCGTTCGGCGAAGTCCGAACGTTTTGGTCCGTTCGCGCCAAATTCGTGTGGCGCTCATGGCCCACAATGCACTGCGATGGCGCAGTGCAGTGCTGGCTCATGATTGGCCAAGCATGCACTGTGACCCCGCATGCTTGGCCAATCGCAGCGGCAGGAGAGCCATGATTGGCCACAGGCAGGATGCCTGTGGCTAATCATAGCTCAGGCTGTGTAGTGCACGCCCCACACTATATAAGGCCGCCAGCGCGGCGGCCTTGTGTATTGTGTTGGCGTCTAAAGCAGTGGGTGTTCTGTGTAACTTCAACACAGTACACACCAGTTTTCGGCCGATTTTCGATCTTGCTGTTGTGTAGTGGTTGTTGTCTGCGTGCCCTGACCGCAGTATACACCTACATAGCTCTTCTCTATTTGAGCCCACTTGCCATCTGCAGGAGTTATTAGAAGTTGTGTGTGCCTCCAGTACAGCACAGTATACATCTATATATACCCCTTTATCTCTGGTGTTCTATAATAAAGGCATCTGCAGGAGTTAGTGGTTGTTCTGTGTACCTTCAACACAGTACACACCGAACGTTTTCGGACGATTTTCGATCTTGCTGTTGTGTAGTGGTTGTTGTCTGCGTGCCCTGACCGCAGTATACACCGCTATATTCACCTCACCTATATAGCTAGTGATCTATCTTTTATAATAGAGCTTGCAGTCAGTAGTGTTAGGAGCTTGTGCGTGATGTCTGCATGCTCTGTACCCAGTACATACCGCTATATCCACCTACATAGCTCTTCTCTATTTGAGCCCACTTGCCATCTGCAGGAGTTATTGGAAGTTGTGTGTGCCTCCAGCACAGCACAGTATACATCTGTATATACCCCTTTATCTCTGGTGTTCTATAATAAAGGTATCTGCAGGAGTTAGTGGGTGTTGTGTGCCTCTAGCACAATATACACTACCCAACTGCTTTTTTACCCAACTCCCTTCAGGCCATTACCATGTCTGGAAGGCCAGCAAGGAGAGGCAGACAGGCGCAAGCCGATAAAAGAGGGCAAGCAGGCTCTGTGTCTAGAGACAACAGTGCTGGTCGTGGACGCGGTGCATTGTCATCAGCACGCGGCCATGGGACACGCTTGTCCTTCTTTTCGGCAGCTGGACATGTTGAGCCGCAACATGCCAACGACTTGGTAGAGTGGATGACCAAGCCCTCTTCATCCTCCTCATCCTCTCTCACCCAGTCTCAGGGTACTAGCAAAGCAGCTGCCAACGCATTGTCTTCCCTCCTCTCAATGTCATCATCAGTGACTCCTTCCCTAGACCCACCACGTCCTCCTGAGGAGTCTCCTGAACTCTTTGAGCACAGTGTTGGGTACATGCTCCAGCAGGAGGATGCCCAGTGTTTTGTAGCCTCTGATGATGACAGTCAGCTAGAGGAAGGCAGTAGCGTGAATGCAGAGAGAGGGGATGCTCAAGAAGGACAGCAATCTGGCTCTGTTCCACAAGCTGCAGCATACTGCCAGGTTTGCTACAGCGATGAAGAGGGAGGGGATGATGAGGGCACTGACTCCACGTGGGTGCCTGGTAGGAGAGAGGAGGAGGAGGAGGAGGAGGCACATGTCCAACGAGGCAGGATGCCCTCCGGGGGCCAGCTTAGGGGCAGCACACCGACTGAATCACACAGCAGAGCTCCGCCTGTGCAGGGCGCTGCCTCTGCACGTTATTTTAAAATTTCTTTGGTGTGGGCCTTTTTTGAGACGAGTGCATCAGATCGCACCGCTGCTATTTGCAACATATGTCTCAAGCGTATCTCGCGTGGCCAAAACATCAGCCGCTTAGGCACCACATGCTTGACCAGACCTGCCATGCAGCTCGTTGGCAAGCGTACCTCAAAGACCCACACCAAAGAACAAAGCGGACCTCTCCTTGCTCCTCATCAGCTGGGATCTCCAACCCCACTAGACCTTCAGTCCTCTCTGAAATCTGCTCTGAGAGGAATGAAGGTGTAGAATTAGGTGTGTCACAGCCAAGTGCTTCCGGGCACTCTGCTAGCAGTACACCCACGTCCGATTATAGCAGGCAAATGTCCCTGCCCCAGCTGCTGGACCGGCGAAAGAAGTTCACTCCCAGCCATCCACATGCCCAGCGGTTGAATGCTAGCTTGGCTAAATTGCTAGCACTTCAACTGCTGCCTTTTCAGTTGGTAGACTCGGCCCCCTTCCGTGAGTTTGTACAATGTGCGGTTCCTCAGTGGCAGGTCCCCAAACGCCACTTTTTCTAACGGAAGGCGATTCCGGCTCTCTACCGGCATGTGGAAGGCAATGTCCTTGCCTCGCTGGACAGGGCGGTCAGTGGTAAGGTGCATATTACCGCTGACTCATGGTCCAGCAGGCATGGACAGGGACGTTACCTGTCTTTCATGGCCCATTGGGTCACTCTTCTGGCAGCTGGGAAGGATGCAGGACAAGGTGCAGTTGGAGGTTGTTCTGCCACCACGCCTCCAAAATGCTACTATTGGTTGTGACACACCTCTCTCCTACACCCCCTCCTCTTCTTCTTCCTCCATGGCCTCTTCCAGTGCTCTGTCCTCAGAAATAGCGGTGCTCCGTAGGCGTTCCAGGGGCTACGCAAGTACGCAGGCAAAACGATGCCATGCCGTGCTTGCGCTGGTTTGTTTGGGGGACAGGAGCCACACTGGGGCGGATGTTTTGTCAGTTCTGCAGGGGCAGGCCGTGAGGTGGTTGACGCCATGCCAGCTTAAGCCAGGAATGGTGGTTTGTGACAATGGCACCAACCTCCTCTCCGCCCTCCGACAGGGACAACTGACCCATGTGCCCTGTGTAGCTCACGTCCTTAACCTGGTGGTTCAGCGGTTCTTGGGCAGGTACCCGGGCTTACAGGATGTCCTGAAGCAGGCCAGGAAAGTCTGTGTGCATTTCCACCGATCATTTAATGCCTGTGCTCGGCTGGCTGAGCTCCAAAAGGAGTTGAACCTGCCCAAGAACCGCCTTATATGTGACATGCCCACCAGGTGGAACTCAACGTTGGCTATGCTGCAGCGGCTGCACATGCAGCAGAGGGCCATCAATGAGTACCTGTGCGACTACGGCACCAGGACAGGGTCAGGGGAGCTCAGTTTTTTCTCACCACACCAGTCGGGCATGATCAGGGATGCATGCACTGTCCTGTCACCGTTTGAGGAGGCCACAAGGATGGTGAGCAGTGACAGTGCACGCATCAGTGACACTGTACCTCTTGTCCACCTCTTGGAGCATACGCTGCATGGAATAATGGACAGGGCACTTGAGGCAGAACAGAGGCAGGAAGAGGAGGACTTCCTTGCCTCTCAAGGCCCCCTTTATCCAGACAGTGTTCCTGCTGTGCCACCCATCACACAGGAAGAGGATGAGGAGGAGGATGATTGTGTCAGCATGGAGGTGGAGGCTGGCACTCAGCATCAGCAGCAGCAGCAGTCTTGTAGGGATGATTTACAGTCCCAAGAAACACGTGGACTTGTACGTGGCTGGGAGGAGGTAGCTGCGGATCATGTTGTCCTTAGTGACCCAGAGGACTCCGGACCGAATGCCTCAGCTAACTTACGCTGCATGGCCTCCCTGATCCTGCAAAGCCTGCGGAAGGATCCTCGTATTCTTCGGATCAAGGAGAGGGACCATTACTGGCTGGCCACTCTCCTTGATCCACGGTACAAGGGTAAGGTTGCCGACCTTATCTTGCCATCGCAGAGGGAGCAGAAGATGAGACATCTCCGGGAGGCCTTGCAGAAAGGTCTGTGCAACGCGCTCCCAGAGACTGGGAGGTTACAAACTCCTGGTCCTGGACAACGTGTTCCTGAGGCATCGGTCAGAAAGAGCGGTGGAGAAGGTGGCCATCTGACCGATGCTTTCAGACAATTTTTTAGTCCACAGCCCCAAGGTATGATCGGTTCCAGCAACCATCGCCAGCGTCTGATTTACATGGTGCAGGAATACCTACGGGCAAGGTCAGACTTGGACACCTTTCCCACCGAAAATCCTCTGGCTTACTGGGTCTTGAGGATGGATCACTGGCCAGAGCTTGCACAGTATGCAATTGAGCTACTGGCCTGTCCTGCATCGAGCGTTCTTTCGAAACGCACCTTCAGTGCTGCTGGTGGCTTTGTTACAGATCACAGGGTGCGCCTGTCCACTGAATCAGTTGATCGACTGACCTTAATCAAGATGAATCAGTCTTGGATCACCACCAGCTACCAAGCACCTGAAGCTGATGTAACCGAATAATTTTTTTTTGAAATATCACATCCCTTCAAGACTGCCTATGCTGATGCTTAGTGACTGTCCTGTTATGTTGATTGTCTATTCTCTTCCTCCTCCGATGATATGTTGGAAGAACATTTCTGTTTCTGGGTGATGCCATCAGCCCAATTTTTCTGCCCCTGTTTAACAGGGGCGTTTAATTACAATTTTAGATGCAATGCTTTGCAGCAGGGCTCATTCCTGCACTACAACTAGAGTATATGGGAGAGGTTGCAGTGTCGTGGCACCAGCACCAGTGCCTAAGGCCCAATTTTTCTGCCCCTGTTTAACAGGGGCGTTTAATTAAAATTTTTGATGCAATGCTTTGCAGCAGGGCTAATTCCTGCACTAAAACTAGAGTATATGGGAGAGGTTGCAGTGTCGTGGCACCAGCACCAGTGCCTAAGCCCCAATTTTTCTGCCCCTGTTTAACAGGGGCGTTTAATTACAATTTTTGATGCAATGCTTTGCAGCAGGGCTAATTCCTGCACTAAAACTAGAGTATATGTTGGCCAGGGAGGAGGGGACGGAGCTGCTGGTGGAGATGGCTGTTGCTCCGTAGAGTGGACCTAATGCTGCTGCTGCTGCTTTAGCCTGAATTATATGGCTGGATGGATTTGATGACGCTTACCAGCTTGCACCTAGACGAGGAAAGCATGCTCTATTTTCGGTGGGGAAAGATCTAATTCTTACACTGTCATACCTGTTTTTGCTGCGGACCTGCTGTGGATGCTTGTGCTCTCCTGCAACTTGTCATTGAAGCTCCAACGGAGGTGGATTAAAGGAAACCCGAGCCAGCCTGTGGAGGGCCGTGGAACGAGACGCAGCTGAGCCGAGGAGGTGGAGGAGGTCCGGCGAGGGTATCGGTGCGTGGGCGGAAGCCGGCGGCCGATGCCTACAGCCGTTTGACCATCCACGCGGCGGCGGTCCCGGAGGATCCAGGCGGGGAGCAGGAAAAACCTCGGGGGGGAAGCAGCGGGGAGCCCGTGATAGGAGGCAGAGAACTGAAATCCTCGGGGGATCCCAGGGTTGATCAGAGAGCCAGAGGAACCCGAAGGTAAAGTAAAGAAACCGAGCAACAGCAAAAGGGAAAAAAAGAAAGAAAACAGCATTGAAGAATGAAAGATGGAAGCAAGATAGAAGTAAGATTTAATGTTAATAATAAATATATTAATATTAATAATAAACAATAAATAAGAAGCAAATCCAATTAAGGACAGCGAGCTATAAAAAAAAAAAAAAAAACTTCTGATGTCAAAGGTTAAAGGACTGTATATATATATATTAATAAATGAAAGAGAAAGGATCCTGGAAAAGTTAAGGAAGAAAAAAAAAGGAATGTGCACTCAAATACAAAAGCAATTAAAATCAGGTCGGTCGGTCGGTTTGCTGTTAAGACTAATGGTTTAGCTAAGGGAGTTTAATTGATCAATTAATTTAAAAACCCAAAAAGCTAAACATACAAAAGATAGAGGGTTGGACTAATTTAGTTTTGGATTGTTATGGACTGTTTGTATATATGAGGATTATATCTAAATGCTATTGAGATATACTGGATTATACTGGATTATTGAAAGACTATTAAAGACCATTGCTGATAAGCATTGCAATTTCTTAAAGGGACACTAATGGTTTTTAGAAAAAGGCTGAAAACCCCACAGGAAAGCTAAAGGACAAGTTATGGCACCAAAGAGGGGTAGTAAAACAGCCCAAAATCAAAAAAATTAAAAGGATAAAAAAGAGGGAAGAAATAAAGGCACCACAGGGGCCCAAGCCACTTAAACTACTGATATTAAGGAGTTTTTTCAGCAAATGCATCCACAGAAAGAGATACAGGGTCAATCTCAATCTCAATCGCCTCAGCAAACATCACATATAGGGCATACGCTACAAATATCACAGGAATTATTAGAAATGACAGAAACAGAAACGTCAGCGTCTTTGGGGACACTAGGAGAGGAAACGAGTCACCCCAGGAACAGCTCACCAATAGAGATAACGGGATTACTAACAGAACAAAGGGAAGGAGATAATGAAAGTTGGGACATAAGGACATATATTCGCTTCCTCCCTACTAGGGCAGACATGGATCAATACATACATAGATTGGAGGATACCTATAAAACTGAAATACAAGAGATTAAAACATCTACCCAAAGAACACAGGAGACAATAGGCAGACTGGATGTAAGAATGACAAATATGGAGCAAGAGATGTCTCAACTAAAAGAGAGACTACATGAACAGGAAAATGAATTAGTACAAGCTAGAACTGCTTTAGATGAACAGGAAAATAGAAGCAGAAGAAACAATATAAGAATTAGAGGCCTGGATGAAAATGTGAGCTCAAGGAACTTAATTTCAGTGTTACAGGGGATCTTCCAAGGGTTGGATGAAGATTTGTCCATAGACGATCTGCTGATCGATCGGGTGCATAGAATAGCTGGAGTGAGAAGGGTAAAACCTGGTGAAACTAGAGACGTTATTTGTAAATTGCACTATGCACGAATAAAAGATAAAATAATGACTGCGACAAGACATAAAGAGAATATAGAATATGATGGGAAACAACTGACATTTTTTCAGGATCTATCCAAATATACTTTGGACAAAAGAAGAGCATTAAAGCCACTGTTGGAGCAACTTAGAAAAAGGAACTTACAGTATAGATGGAAATTTCCATTTCAATTACAAGTTCATTATGAAGGCTTGACAGTAGTTTACAGGAATCTAGAAGACTTACCGGAATTTGTAAAGACTCTTGGTCTCTCACTAGTAGACTTACCAGAATGGCCAAAACCTTACAGAAAATTAGTAAGAGGCTTATAGGGATTTAAGGAACTGGTTGGGGGGGGGGGGGAGGGGGAGGGGGAATTTAAGGATGGGGGGCTAGTTTGTGATTTATGGTTATTAAGGGTTTTTTCCATTTTTTATTTTTTTATTTTTTTATTTATTCACTATAAATAAGGTGGTTAAAAGGGTGAGTAGGTCTTAATATGTTTAATTATTGTCATTTTTTTTTCTCTAACTAAGGGGTAAAAGGGGCCAGTAGGTTTTTGATAGGCTGTAGTGTTGTTAATTTAATCTCTCCACTTTAAATAAGGGTGAAATGGGGGTGTAGCTTTTGACATGTTTAATTATTGTCAATTTATGTTTTTTTTTCCCCTTTCTTCTCTCACTATAAATAAGGGTTAAAATGGGTGAGCAGGTTTTTGTCATATTTAATTATGGTTAAATTCTTTTTTTTTTTTCTCACAATCAAATGATTAAACAAAGGGAGGTGGGTGTGATCTAAAGAGTAACTGAAGTTGATATATAACACGTTTAATGAAAGTAATAATATGTATATACGGGGATACACACAGATATAAAATTTAATTGTTTTTTTTTTCTTTTTTTTTTTTTCTTTCTTCTCTCACTATAATTTTTTTTTTTTCTTTTTTTTCACAATTAAGGGTAAAAGGGATGAGTAGGTTTTGATATGCTGAAGTATTGTTAAAAATATATTTTTTTTTTATTTTTTATTTTTTATTTTTTTCCAATTAGGGGTAAAAGGGATGAATAGGTTTTTGATATGCTGAAATACTGTTAAAAATGTATTTATTTATTTATTTTTTCTTTTCTTCTTTTTTCCTTTTTTTTCATACTCAAATGATTAAATAAAGGGAGGTGGGTGTGATCTAAAGAGTAACTGAAGTTGATATATAACACGTTTAATGAAAGTTTAACAGGGACATGTAATGACAATTCTTGATATAATATTTCACAGGAGGGCCCGTTCCTGTGCCCACCCAGAGTAACTGTGAGGACTTATAGTGTTGTGGCACCAGCACCACAACCACCAAAGGTCAATTTTTCTACCACTGTTCAACAATGGCATGTAATTACAATTCTTGATATAATCGTTCACAGCAGGGCGCTCCAGCGCCCACCAAGAGTCAATTTGAGGGCTTACAATGTTGTGGCAAAACCAACACCTTGTTCCGCCATTTCTGCAGAGCATATAGGGCAGGCCCCTACTTTCAAACATCAAACTTACAATCATCTCCTACTTGCAAACGGAAGGAGACAACAGCAAGTGAGATGAAAAAAGATGGACGACAAAACAAATTATACAGGGGTGATAACCCTTCCCTATGTTTTCCAAAAAGCTTAAAAATAGTTTTTTTGACTGGAGCTACTGTACCAGTTGAAAATTACAAACAGATTATTATTATTATTATTATTATTATTCAGGATTTATATAGCGCCAACAGTTTGCGCAGCGCTTTACAATATGAGGGCAGACAGTACACTTACAATACAAATCAATACAGGAGGGATCAGAGGGCCCTGCTCGTTAGAGCTTACAATCTAGAAGGGAGCTTACAATCTAGAAGGGTTCAACTTAACACAACAAACCTACACAGTCCCTGTCTTGTTTGCACCGCCTGTATACTGCTGTTCTAAGTATATAGGGCCTGGGGGCCACACGCATTTCCTTTTTTTAATATGGGTACGGGGTTCCCCTTAATATGCGTACAAGACCCAAAGGGGCTGGTAATGGGCAGGGAAGCTACCCATGCCATTTTTCTCAATGATTTTCAACCATATTGCAGGAACCAGATATAACATTAAAACCGCAAAAAGTTTCAAATGATGTTATTTCTGTTAAATGTCATTTTGTGCAGGGACTGTTCTAAACACAGGAAACACGTGGCACTTCACAGGCATACTAAAGACACCCCCCAGGCACGATATTTAAAGGAATATTTCACTTTTTTTTCACTTTAATCGTCAATAAAATCAGTGCTCCCGCCAAAACGGCCATTTTTAAAAACATTTTAGGCATTGACCCATGTCCCCTGGGGCAGGAGCCAGGTCCCCAAACCCTTTTTAGGACAGCATCTTGCATATTAGCCGTTAAAATTAGCACTTTTAATTTCGAACGTTCGAGTCCCATATACTTCAATGGGGTTCTAAAGTTCGTACAAATTTGGGGTCCGTTCGAAAGTTCTGGTGCAAACTGAACCGGGGGGTGTTCGGCTCATCCCTAGTCAGGACAAGTCTGATCATTGCAGTAGAGCAGGCTGAGTTCCCAGCACAGATAGAGAACTGATTACGGTGTGTTCTCTTGCTTAGTGTGGTCAGGTTTTTTTTTAGGAAGGAGAGCAGAGGGACTGGCAGTAACACCAGGTATTTCACACAAATGAAGCAATATAAAAAATACTGGATACGTTTTCATACAAGTACATGGTACAGCAGGCACATATCAGGAATATGAGGAATACATATGATATTCTTTAATGGCATTGGTTGTATGTTTGGGATCATTGTCCTGCTGCAGAATAAATGTGGCCAATCACATGCCTCCTTGATGGTATGGCATGATGGTTAAGTACCTGTCTGTATTTCACAGCATTGAGGACAACACTCATCCTCCCCAACTCTATTTACAGAAATACAGCCTCAAACTTGCAAGGAACCTCCATCATGCATTATTGTTGCCTGGAGACACTCAACGTGCTGCTCTCCAGCCCCCAAACAAACGGTCTCCTGCTACAGCCAAATATTTCAAATTTTGACTCATCAGTTCAGAGCTCCTACTGCCATTTTTCTGCATCCCAGTTCCTATATTTTCATGCATAGTTGAGTTGCTTAGCCTTGCTACTACGTTGGAGGTTTGGCTGTTTGGCCTAAATTTTTCCATGAAGCCCACTTCTGGCCAGACATCTCCAGACAGTAGATAGTTGTACCTGAGCTGGACTGGTACCATCTGTTCTGTGCTGAAAGCACTGCTGGACATCTTCCAATGTCGGAGGGAAGTACAGTAAGCATGATGCATCTTTTATCTGCTGCATTACGTTTCCTTGGCTGACCACTGCATCTACAGTCCTCAAAGTTGCCCATTTCTTTGCGTTTCTGCGAAAGATCTTGAAGAGGACATCTTGAAACCCTAATCTGCTTTGAAATCTATGCCTGTGAGAGACCTTGCTGATTGATGCAGTATAAATACCTTGTGTGCTCAGTCTTGCCATGTTGTATGACCCGTGACATGAAACTGTCTTCCACAACCTCACCTTAGTAACAGAGTTTGACTGTTGCTCATTTAGTTTTAAGCCTCCTAAACAGCTGTTTCTGTTTCAGTTAATTGATTTAGTTTTGATTTTGATTTATTAGATTTGTTTTGATATTTTGTTTCTTTCCTTTTTATTTTTCAAGTGAAACACATACAATGATCAATTTCCCCTGCTTGTTTTACTGTCTTTAGAGAAATCATTGGTAAGAGTTGAGCACTGTGCACTGAGTGCCTCTCAAGTTTTCATGTTGTTCTGTTTTAGTTAATGATTGTGTTTCGACCTACATATGAAACTGACGATCATAAGCCCCTGCTTGGTATAATTGTTAACTCATGCACCTGACTCTAATCTTACAAAATCCCTCAGAATGTGTCAATAGTTAGAATTGAACGCAGTATAATTCGGCATGTTAATACATGTTTAATGCTGTATATTCAGTGTGTTACTGCACGTTTAACGCACCATATTTAAGTGCATTACTGCACGTTTAATGCAGCATATTTCAGTGTGTTACTGCACGTTTAATGCTGTATGCTTCAGTGTTTTACTGCACATTTAACGCAGTATATTTCAATGCATTAGTGCATGTATAACACTGTATATTTCATTGTGATACTGCACGTTTAATGTAGTATATTTCAGTGCGTGTTTAACACAGTATATTTCAGTGCCTTAGTGCACAATTAACGCAGACTATTTCAGTGCATTACTGCACGTTTAACGCTGTATATTTCAATGCCTTACTGTATGTTTAAAACATTATATCTCAGTGCGTTACTGCATGTTTAACACAGTATATTTCCATGCGTTGGTGCATGTTTACTACAGTATATTGTAGTGTGTTAGTGCACATTTAACGCTGTATATTTCAGTGCATTGGTGCACGTTTACCACAGTATTTTTCAGTGCGTTAGTGCACGTTTAATGGAGTAAATTTCAGAGCATAGGTGCACATTCAATGCAGTATATTTCAGTGCGTTAGTGCATGTTTACCACAGTATATTGCAGTGCATCAGTGCAGTTTTACTGCAGTATATTTCAGTGCGTTAGTGCATGTTTACCACAGTATATTGCAGTGCATCAGTGCAGTTTTACTGCAGTATATTTCAATGCGTTAGTGCATTTTTACCACAGTATATTGCAGTGCATCAGTGCAGTTTTACTGCAGTATATTGTAGCGTGTTAGTGGAGTGTGTCTGTGTATTGAGTGCTCACGTTAAAGTGCACCATACACCACTTTCCACGGAATAAAGTGCATCCATGTACACATTTCCACATCTTTATTACATTTTGTTAATAAACGCCCCCCCCTCTATCATATCTGGGAGGCTAAAAAGGAGAGACAGATGTTCCCATAGCAATGTGAGGGGGCCAGCAGTGTCTGTATCCACAGACAAAGGTGGACGTGGTCCGTCCTCAAGCAGGGCATCCTTTCCTCTGTTTAGTGATGATGCCCGTACTATCCAGCCCCAGCATGTAGAAGAAGTGGTGGGCTGGCTTACTAAACCATCCTCCTTCTCCTCCTAATTCTCTGTTACCCAGGCAGAGACTAATGCACAGTTCACTGCAGCTGCCAGAGTGGCTTTTTCTGCCTCCTTGTCCACAGCTACTCCGGTCATAGCCCCAGCTTCAGGCATGGATGAGTAAGATGAGGTATTTAAACACAGCGTCAGCCACTTCCTCCTTGGCGATGCACAGCCATTACTTGATTCAGATCTTGCTTTTGAGGTTGAGAACGGTAGGAACATGAGCCTACAGAGAGGGGAGAACACTGGTAAACAACAAATTGGCAGTCATGTTCCCCCAGCCGCAGCATTTTGCCAAGTTGTCTCCAGTGATAATGAGGATGGAGAAGATGATGATGAGGTCACTGACGTGACTTGGGTGCCAGATAGAGCAGAGGAGGAAAGTGAAGGAGAGGCACAACTCCAAAGAAGCAGCCATCATGGTAAAGTAGAAAGCAGCCACGCTTTTCCATGGAGCTGTTATATCCTGGCCCACTATCCACAGGTCAGCTGTTATGGCCTTTTTTAGCACCTGTGCAGCCGATCGCACCGTTGCAATTTACAAACTTGGCCTCAAGTGTGCCACAAAAACTGCCATTTGGGTACCACATGCTTGACAAGGCATTTAACCTCTCACCGTTGGCAAGAGCAATCACCTGAAAGCCACACAGTGGGACGTAATTCTGCTTCTCCTCACCTTTCTGGTCTACCCCTGCTATACCTCATGAGCTTTCAGCAGCCTCCACTGACAGGGATGATAGTATAATGCAGGGTGTCCTAGGCCCTTCCAGCATGTCTGCCAATGGCATATCACCAGCTGTAGACTGTAGCAGGCAAATTTCTCTGCCTCATCTGCTGCAGCGGAAAAAAAAATACAGTCACTGCCACCCACATGCCCAGCATCTAAATTCAAGCTTGTCAAAGCTGCTGGTTTTACAACTCCTGTCTTTCCGTCTGCCCCCTGCCATGAATTTGCAGAATGTGCTGTACCAAAATAGCAGGTCTCTATTTCTTTTTATATAAGCCCATTCCAGCTCTCTACCATCACGTGGAAGGCAATGTTGTGATCATTGGGCAAGGCAGTGAGCCACAAGGTCCACGTTACTGCTGACACGTGGTCCAGCAAGCATGGTCAGGGATGATATATTTCATTCACAGTGCACTGGGTAACCTTGCTTGCAACTCGGAAGGATGCAGGACAGGGCTCAGTGCTGCAGCTTGTTGTGCTGCCAGGTCTCCATACAGCTAGTGGTGGTGATCGGTCTGCTCCACCCTCTCCTCCTCCTCTTCCTCCATGCCCTTCTCTGCTGAATTGTCCTATGAACCACAAGTACCCCCTAAGCATTCAAGGGACTTTTCAATTAGTCAGGCTAAAACAGGGGTGTCCAACCTTTTGAAGAGTGAGGCCACTTAAGCGACTTGGTAACCGTCCGCGGGCCACAATGAGCAAAGCAGGTGGATGACATGTCCATGTCCGCTTTGCATATGCAGATTGCACACGGACATAGCTCACTCTATTCTATGGGTCCTCCGATCCAATCCATCAGATTGGAGGTAGGCAGGTGTAAATGGACACAAATCTGTTTACATCTGCTGTTTCATAGAGGTGAATGGAGGGTCCGATTGAGTCAGACTGATTTTGTGAAAGGGGCCTAAGACTGTTTTCACACTAATGCAGCGCAGTGCAACTGTGTCTTTCCTGTGGGTTAGCTACACTTTGCCGTAGTCTTCTATTATATCCTGCAGGTGTGGTGCACTTTCTGAAAGAGCACCAAACCCGCAGGTAATAAGAGAAGTATATGCCTCAGTGCAGTTAACCTGTAGGTGCACTGCACCTCCGGATCAGTTTGAAAACAGCCCAGTAACCACTGCGCAGATATGCCCATACATACACTGCAATTTTAGTAATAAACTGACCTTTAATAACAGTCTTCCCTTCAGGTATCGTCTGCTGTTGCTGTCCCAGGCAGAATGCATTTGGTATCACCTGTGACAGGAACCGGCATTATGCAGGAAGCATCAGCTTACACAGATGTGCTTCACAGCCGCTTGCTTTCTCTACCGTCAGCTTCATTAACAACACAGATGCTCTGGGGTGGCGAGTCAGCAACCCATGATCTGGGTTTGCCAATCCGCCATCCCAGAGAAGGAGGTCACGAGCCACATCAGAGGGTTCCGCGGGCCACTGATTGGGCACCCATGGGCTAAAAGGTACCATTCAGTGCTTCAGCTGGTCTGTCTAGGGGACAGGAGCCACACTGGAGCAGAGATTCTTGCAGCTCTCCACAGGCAGGCCCAGAGGTGGTTAATGCCACACCAGCTGGAGCCAGGAATGGCGGTGTGCGATTATGACACAAACCTCCTGTCCGCTCTTAGACAGGGAAAGTTGACACATGTGCCATGCCTGGCATGTATCCTCAATTTGGTAGTGCAGCATTTCTTAAATAGGTACCCAGGGTTGGAAGATCTGCTAAAAGAGGCCAAAAGAGTCTGTAGCCATTTCAGGCAGTCATACACAGCCAGTGCTTGGTTGGCTGAAATTCAGCGGGAATTCCACCTGCCTGTAAACCACCTGATTTGTGACATCCAGGTGGAACTCGACTGTCACGTACCTTACAGCGGAGTCAGACTGCTGAGGGTGGCCTCTCGCACGGTTCCGGTCTCCACGCCCCTGGAGATGGGAACAGGGAGCGTGAGGACAACGAAAGGGTGCAGGTGCCTGCAGGTGGAAGTTGAAGACCTTGGAGACGCTGGGTCCTCACGGGAGAAGAGGTGTAGACTGGTCACGGAGGTAGGCAGCGGAAGTCCAGCAGGTGTGCAGGAAGCACTACGTGTCTGTAACAGGCAAGGTCGGCAACTGGCGGGCAATGCAGTACAAATACAGGAGGCAGGTGCGTAGTCAAGGACGAGCAAGGGTCTGGTAACGTGCTAGCAAATGAGGTACAGAATCAGGAAGCAAGCCAAAGTCGAAAGTCCAAGCCGAGGTCAGAGGTAGTCCAGGAGATCTTAACACGAGGAATCCAAGGAATGGGTAGCAGGAACAAGGTCACAGGAACAAGGATCACAGGAACAAGGTCACAGGAACAAGGATCACAGGAGCAAGGTCACAGGAACAAGGATCACAGGAGCAAGGTCACAGGAGCAACGATCAGGTCTTTCAGAAGTAGCTGAAGACGATCCAGCATTGGTGTCAGGCCAAGATCCTGTTTATATAGAGGGAAGTGAGCCAGGATTGGTGGAGGTGGCCTTCCGTGCGTGACTACGTACACACGTTCAGTTTGCGCGGGTGCCTCCGTGTGTTCGGATTGGCGTACGTCCACGTGTTCGGATTAGCATACATCCGTTTGTCCCGGAACTCGTACGTCTCAGACGGGGACACCGTGCATGGCGCCTGGAACGAAGGGGAACTGCTGCTATACGGGGACAGGCATACGTACGGTGAGTTCCCTGACATCGACTTTGACAACGCTGCAGCAGTTGCACATGCAACAGAGAGCCATCAACGGGTGCCTGTGTAAGTATGGCACAATGGCAGGCTAGGCTTTTTTCCCCATGCCAATGACTGCTGATAAAGGATGCATGCACTGTACTGTCCCCATTTGAGAAGGCCACAAGGTGTGAGAGGCGTGACAATGCATGCATCAATAACACAATCCCTGTTGTGTTCCTGCTGCAGCAGACTCTGTGTGGCATTATGGACAGGGACAGCAGCGGGAGGAAGAGGCCCTCTTTATGCAGACACCATTCTTTCCATGCCATAGAACACACAAGAGGAGATTGAGGAGAATTCTGGCAGTAGTACGTGGCTGGGAGGAGGCAGTTCCAGATACTGTAATCCTCACTGACCCTGAGGAGTCTTCTTCTCATGCCTCCACAAACTTGCGGTGCATGGGCTTTCTCATTCTTCAAAGTCTGCAAAAGGACCCGAGAATACATGATATTAAGGAGAAGGATCGCTATTGGTTGCCAACTTTTCTTGTCCCCTGTTACAAGGGGAAAGTCGCAGAACTCATCCCATCCCTACAGAGGGAGCAGAAGATTAAATCTCTTGAGGACACCTTAAAGAGGAGATTAACACCTTTACTGACTTTGGCAGGTTACTGTCTGGTGGAAAACGTAGGCTTCTGATGGTCAAGAGAGGAGTGGTGGAGAAGGGTGCCGTCTCAGCGATGCAGTTCAAAGAAAATTTCGGCCTCGGCACCCAGGGCTGCCAGCTTCCACATCCCATCGGCAGCATCTGGAAAATGTGGTGGGAGATTATCTAGGGGTGAAAACAGACATGGAGAGCTTTCCAGCTGACGATCCACTGGGTTACTGAGTCATGAGAATTGACCACTGGCCAGAACGTGCCCAGTATGCAATTGAGCCCTGCATCCACTGTGCTTTCCAAACAGGCATTAAGTGCTGCCAGAGGTTTTATGACAGATAAAAGCACATGTATGTCCACAGACTCCATGGACCAGCTGACATTTATCAAAATGAATCAGTCCTGGATTAGCAGCAGTTATCAAGCCCACGATGCCGATGTCACTGATTAAGTGCTTTCTGGATCTGGAATCTCTGAAAAACTGTATTGTGGGTGTTGACTTCATCTGGGAGAATTTTATGGTGTATGTTTCATGGGAACAAATAACGAACAAATAACACCCAATAACCGATTTTTCTGCACCTGTTTAAAAGGTGCATATCATTTGAATTTTTGACAGCAAGGCCAATTCTTGCTTTAATCAAGAGTACCTTTATAGGGTTATGGTGTGAATGCACCACCAACAACACCCAAAGCCCAAATTTCCCACACCTGTTACTCCTATCCAAAGTCTGCGAAAGAGACACCAGAATTTATCCAAAAAATCTCTAATCTTGTTCCGAGTGCACAAAATGTTGTCCTTATCATACAGACTGGCTCCCCAAGCCATTGTTTATAAAATAAAGAAAGCTTGAATAAAAAATTTCATTTTTTGGCTTTATAAATGTCATTATTGCTGCAGCAAGTTCTATACACAGTACAGAAGTGCCACATTATAGGCAGACTAAAGCCCCATACACACGAGAGGACTTATGTCCGACAGACTTCCGAAGGAGTTCTGCCGGAGTTCCGACAGAGTTCTGACGGACTTTTCGACTGAGCGGACTTGGCCACACACAATCACACTAAACTCCGATGGATTCGAACGTGATGACGTACGACTCGACTCGAATAAGGAAGTTCATAGCCAGTAGCCAATAGCTGCCCTAGCGTTGGTTTTAGTCCGTCGGAATAGCATACACACAAGCAAATTTTTCGAAGGGACTGGGTCCGGCGGAGTTCCGTCGGAAAAATTTGAAGCATGTTCCATATTCTAAAGTCCGTCAGACTTTGGCGAATCAAAAGTCCGTTGCAGCCCACACACGATCGAATAGTCTGACGGAATCAGTCCGTCGGACTTTGGATGTTGAAAAGTCCGCTCGTGTGCACGCGTCATAAGGGGACCCCCAGCCACTATATTTAAAGGATTTTTTCCTTACATAGTAACATAGATACATAGTAGGCAAGGTTGAAAAAAGACACAAGTCCATCAAGTCCAACCTATGTGTGTGATTTTATGTCAGTATTACAATGTATATCCCTATATGTTGTGGTCTTTCAGGTGTCTAACTAGTAGTTTTTTTTAATTATCGATGCTCTCCACTGAAACCACTGCCTGTGGAAGGGAACTCCACATCCTAACCGCTCTTACAGTAAAGAACCCTCTACGCAGTTTAAAGTTAAACTGCTTTTTTTCTAATTTAATGAATGGCTGGGTGTCTTATTAAATTCCCTTTCACGGAAAAGCTTTATCCCTATTGTGGGGTCACCAGTATAGTATTTGTACATTGAAATCATATCCCCTCTCAAGCATCTGGCCAGTTCAGTAGATTGCTTTAAGAAAGGCTTGGATACTTTCCTGATGGTACATAATATAACTAGGTACTAACATAGGTAAAGTTGATCCAGGGAAAATCCGATCGCCTATTGGGGGATCAGGAAGGAATTTTTTTCCCCTGCTGTAGCAAATTGGAGCATGCTCTGCTGGGTTTTTTTTTTCACCTTCCTCTGGATCAATTGTGGGCATAAAATTGGGTATCTGGATTGTACGATTATTTTTTATTTTATTTATTTGTTTTTAGGGTTGAACTGGATGGACTTGTGTCTTTTTTCAACCTGACTAACTATGTAACTATGTAACTATATGTCTCCTCTCCAGAGAAAACAAGTTCAGTGCTCGTAACCTTTCCTCATAACTAAGGTCCTCCAGTCCCTTTATTAGTTTTACTGCCCTTCTCTGGACTCTCTCCAGTTCCAGCACATTCTTCCTGAGGACTGGTGCCCAGAATTGGACAGCATACTCCAGGTGCCTCCAGACTTTGTAGAGTGGGAGAATTATTGTTTTATCTCTGGAGTTAATCCTCTTTTTAATGCATGCCAATATTCTGCTTGCTTTGCTTGCAGCAGCTTGGCATCGCATGCCATTGCTGAGCCTGTCATCTACTAGGACCCTCAGGTCCTTTTCCATCCTAGATTCCCCCAGAGGTTCCCTACCATTCATATTTTTCCACCCAAATGTATTATTTTAAAATGTTCTACATTAAACCTCATTTGCCATGTAGTTGCCCACCCCATTAATTTGTTCAGATCATCTTGCAAGGTTCCCACCTCCTGTGGAGAAGTTATTGCCCTGCCTAGATTAGTATCATCCGCAAATACAGAGATTGAGCTATTTATCCCATTCTCCAGGTCATTTATGAATAAATTAAATAGGATTGATCCCAGGACAGAACCCTGGAGGACCCCACTTTCCACCCGGGACCATTCCGAGTACTCCCCATTTAACACTACCCTCTGAATTCGCCCCTATAGCCAGTTTTCAATCCATGTACTTACCTTATGGTCCATGCCAATGGACTCTACTGTACACAGTAAACATTTAAGGGGAACTGTATCAAATGCTTTTGCAAAATCCAGATACACCATGTCTACGGGCCTTCCTTTATCTATATGGCAGCTCACCTCCTCATAGAAGGTTAATAGATTGGTTTGGCAAGAATGATTCTTCATGAATCCATGCTGATTACTGCTAATGATACCATTGCCATTACTAAAATCTTGTATATAGTCCCTTATCATCCCCTCCAAGAGCTTGCATACAATTGATGTTAGGCTAATTGGTCTGTAATTGCCTGGGATTTATCTTGGCCCTTTTTTAAATATTGGTGCTACATTGGCTTTTCTCCAATCAGCTCGTACCATTCCAGTCAGTAGACTGTTTATAAAAATTAGGAATAATGGTCTGGCAATTACTTGACTGAGTTCCTTAAAGCGGGGTTCCACCCTAAAGTGGAACTTCCGCTGATCGGAACCCTCCCCCCCTCCGGTGTCACAATTGGCACCTTTCTGGGGGGAGGGGGGTGCAGATACCTGTCAAAGACAGGTATTTACACCCACTTCCAGGCATCCTGTCCTGCTGCGCTGTCTGCTGGGACACATACGGATCCCAGAGACAGCGCGGACAATTCCTATCGCTTCACTTCCTGATTCCCTCACCTAGAATGGTTGCGGCAGCAGCCGAGAGCCGAGCGATCGATCGGCCTCAGCTGCCGGCATCGCTGGCCCCCGGGACAGGTGAGTGTCCATTTATTAAAAGTCAGCAGCTGTAGTATTTATAACTGCTGGCTTTTAATATTTTTTTCCCCAGTACAGTCCCGCTTTAACCACCTCCCACTGCACGTCCCCCAGAACGAGCGCTCACAGTGCGGCCACGAGGCGTGCTTCGGATTGATCCTGTGATCGTTATGATTACAGAATCCAGCTAAGCAGAGATCGGGATATGGGCACTGTGATTGGCCCTTCTGGTCATGTAACAGCTGTGTCCAATCACAGTCATCACAATGTAAACAGAGACGCATGTCTCTGTGACAGTTCTCTCCACCGAGCTCAGTAAGAGCTCAGTGCAAGGGGGTGGGGGGTTGGGAGAGGGGGAATCTGCAGATCTGTGACAGCTCTCTGTGTGGAGGATTTTACATAGAGAGCTGTTCCAGATCACCCCACAAACAGTACACCAAGCACCACTGATACCCCTGTTCCCATACACATGTCAGTGTCCCCATAAAACATCTGTCAGTCCCCCATCACTGCTGATAAGGAAATTTTTAAGGTCTGTATATAATTGTATTCTATTTCATATGTATTGCACACTGCCCTCACTGTGCACACGCCACTAATAATATTTTCAGTCCTGATTAGAATTAGCCTGCCTGTGTAACACCCCGTGTTACCATAAACGTACAATTGTAATATTAATGTGATACCTACGTAGTCATGTGTATAAAAACCTTCAATTGTGTCACAATAAAGCAGAACAGTTATTTGGAAAGATACGAAGAGAATCTTTTGTGTCTGTTCCCTACTGCAGTAGTTATTATTAATTTGGAACCACTAACCAATATGAGGATAGGAGTTGCATATTTATAAAATGTCCAGGTCATTGTCAACACCAAATAAACACTGATTTGGTTATTTTTACCAAAGAAATGTAGCAGCATAATTTTTGGTTAAAATTTATCAAGAGAAATTACTTATTACAGAAACTAGGAAAAATGCATTTTTTTTGAAAATTTTCGCTATTTTTTTATTTGTAGTGTAAAAAAATAAAAACACCAGTGATAATTAAATACCACCAAAAGAAAGCTCTATTTTTGTGAAAAAAATGTTCAAAATGTCATTTTGGTACAGTGTTACATGACCACGCAATTCTCATTCAAAGTTTGACAGCGCTGAAAGCTAAAAATTGGTCTGGGAAGGAGGTGAGTGACAGACACTCTGAGAGCAGGGTGAACGTGGAGCGAGCGAGTGACCAGGCGAGATACACTGACCTGACCGGGAGGGGTGGCGGAGGCCACGAAATCTGCGAGTGCACAGCTGACCAGCTTAACGGGAGAGGTGGTGGGGGCCGGCATTTGGCGGGGAGACTGTAAATCTGTAGCAGATCAGCTGATGGTCAGAGTGGGAGATGCGGCAGTTGTGGGACAAGACAGACTGACTGAGGGAGGCTGCAGTCAAGCTTGTCAGCAGAGTAACTGGGAGTACCTTTATTACAAGGGAGTACCCTTAGTATCTGGGTGGGAGTACCTTTAGAACCTGTGGGCAACTGGCTACCTGGGAGTACCGTTAGTACCTGGGGGTACTCTTGATAACTGGGAGTACCCTCAGAAATTAGAAGCACCATTAGTGCCTGGGAGTACCTTAGTACCTCTAATACCTGGGAGTAACATAGTAACTGGGAGTATCCTAAGTACCTGGGAGTACCTCTAGTAATTGGAGTGACTAGAGTACCTTTAGTACCTGGGAGTAGGGATAAGCTTCGTGCTCGAGTCGAACATACGTTCGACTCGAACATCGGCTGTTCGTCCGTTCGGCGAATACCGAACGTTATGGGCCGTTCACGCCAAATTCGTGTGGCGCTCACGGCCCACAATGTACATCGCAGTGCATTGCTGGCTCACGATTGGCCAAGCATACACTGTGCCCCGCATGCTTGGCCAATCACAGCGCTGGCAGCGAGGAGAGCCATGATTGGCCACAAGCAGGATGCCTGTGGTCAATTATAGCTCAGGCTGTGTAGTACGCGCCCCACACTATATAAGGCCGCCAGCGTGGCGGCCTTGTGTAGTGTGCTGGCGTCTGTAGGAGTTAGTGGGTTTTCTGTGTACCTTCAACACAGTATCCACCGTTCATTATCGGCCGATTTTGCGTTCTTGTTCTTCTGTAGTGGTTGTTGTCTGCGTGCCCTGACCGCAGAATACACCGTTAAATCCACCTATATAGCTAGCAATATTTCTCTTTTTTAATAGAGCTTGCAGTCAATTGTAGGAGATTGTGCGTGCTGTCTGCGTGCCCTGACCGCAGTATACACCGTTATATCCACCTATATAGCTAGCTATCTTGCTCTTTTTAAATAGAGCTTGCAGTCAGTTGTAGGAGATTGTGCGTGCTGTCTGAGTGCCCTGACCGCAGTATACACCGCTATATCCACCTATATAGCTAGCTATATTTCTCTTTTTTAATAGAGCTTGCAGTCAGTTGTAGGAGATTGCGCCTGCTGTCTGCGTGCCCTGACCGCAGAATACATCGTTATATACACCTATATAGCTAGCTATATTGCTCTTTTTAAATAGAGCTTGCAGTCAGTTGTAGGAGATTATGCGTGCTGTCTGCGTGCCCTGACCGCAGAATACACCGTTATATCCACCTATATAGCTAGCTATATTGCTCTTTTTAAATAGAGCTTGCAGTCAGTTGTAGGAGATTGTGCGTGCTGTCTGCGGGCCCTGACCGCAGTATACACCGTTATATCCACCTATATAGCTAGCTATATTGCTCTTTTTAAATAGAGCTTGCAGTCAGTTGTAGGAGATTGTGCATGCTGTCTGAGTGCCCTGACCGCAGTATACACCGCTATATCCACCTATATAGCTAGCTATATTTCTCTTTTTTAATAGAGCTTGCAGTCAGTTGTAGGAGATTGCGCCTGCTGTCTGCGTGCCCTGACCGCAGAATACATCGTTATATACACCTATATAGCTAGCTATATTGCTCTTTTCAAATCTTCTCTTTATTATTTTTATAATAATCATAAAACATACATATCCATTTACAACAACATCATACATAAAACACAAGCATTTTACTCCTCATTTAATATCACACAAAAAAAAAAAAATAATCCACCTTTTCTCCTTCCTTTCCCCCCATCCCCCCCCCCCCTTTCTTTAAATTATAAATATTCTACCATTCCATTTGAGGAACGAAACTCTTCCCATTTTTTCCACACCATTGGTATCTGGCTTTTTACATAGCCTTCTTCTCTTATTTGTTTTTCCATGAAACACATCTCGCTCATTTCGCATATCCATTCTGATATTGTTGGACTTGTTGTTTCTTTCCATTTACGTGCTATTATTGTTCTAGCTGCTGTTGTCATATGTTGAATTATCCCATTTTTCATACTATCCAATGTATCTGTCGTAAGGGAAAATAATGCTACCTTTACATCTGGAGTTAGTTCTTTTCCAGTCACTTTTTGGTATATCTCAAAAATTTTTATCCAAAGTTTCTCACTTTCTTACATCCATACCAAATATTTTCCAATGTTCCTTTTTCTATCCCACACCTCCAGCACTTCTCTGTATTTCCTTTATTAACTATTTTTAATGCCACTGGACTCCAGTACTATCTCAGTGCCACTTTATAATTTCTTTCTTGATGTTTTAATGCCGTTGAGGTTTTATGTATTATCCCTAAAAAAAATTTACATTCTTTTTCTGTAATTGTCTCTACTAATTCTTCTTCCCATTTTCTAATTCCTATTAAATCTCTAATGTCCCCCGTGGGTAGCAGCAGTTCATATATTTTAGATAGCTTATTCTTATGGTTTTGCTCCTTCAGTATTAACTGTTCAAACTTAGTTAATGGTCTATTTATTGAATTTTTATTTAACTCAATAAATTTTTCTAATTGATAATGTTGCAACCAGTCTTTTTTAACTTCCAATCCCAAATCGAGTAAACTTGGCATATTTCCATCCACCAGGATCTGTACTAGTCTTATATTCTCCATCTTGTTCCAATTTAAATATCGTACCCCTTCCAAAGCTGGCTTAAATTCTGGGTTGGACATCAATGGAGTCAAAGGTCCAGTTCTGGAGGATAGCTTACCTTTTTTCAGCACTGCGTCCCAGATTTTTAAAGTAGCTCTCACAAAAAATTGGCATTTCCTTTTTTTTTGTTCTTAATTCAGGTTTTATCCAAGGTAAAAATTTAAGTTGTACTCCCGTAATTACCTCTTCCAACGTTACCCATTGTTTGTTTTTCTTATCATGTTGCCAATTTATAATTCTAACCAATGATGCTGCTTGCATATATTTTACAAAATCGGGCAATGCCAGCCCTCCCTTTTCTTTTGTTCTGGTTAGTGTTTCTCTTTTTATTCGGCAGTTTTTTTTTGCCCATACAAAGCTACTTATAGCTTTCCTTAAATCTATCATTATCTTCCTAGATGGGACAATAGGTAACGTTTGGAATACATATAATATCTTTGGCAGTATCTCCATTTTTACTATATTTATTCTACCCAACCATGAATATGTTATTTTTTCGTATTTTTGCATTTGTTTTATTATTTTGCGTATAATCGTATTATGATTTAATTCTTGTATCTGCTTCAAATCCTTCGGAATCATAACTCCCAAATACTTGATTGCCTCTTTTTGCCATCTAAACGGAAAATCTCTTTGCAAGAGTATCTGCGTTTCTTCTTTTATTGTGATGTTCATCATTTCTGATTTCTCATAGTTAACCTTAAAATTACTTAATTCCCCGAATCGATCTAATTCTTTTATTATATTAGGAATTGTTATAATTGGGTTTGTTATATACAATAATAGATCGTCCGCATATACTGCCAATTTATAATCCTTATGCTTGATTTTGATCCCTTGTATATCTTTATTTTTCCTAATTGCATTAATTAGATGTTCCATCACTATTATATATAGTAAAGGGGATAGGGGGCAACCTTGGCGGGTCCCGTTTGATATCTTTATGTATTCTGAAAGTATTCCGTTTATTCTTACCTTGGCTCTTGAATTGGCGTATAATGCCATAATCCTACCTAGCATTTTTGGGCCCAATCCTAACTGTATTAGTGCCTCCTCTAAGAACCGCCATCCCACCCTATCAAAAGCTTTCTCAGCATCTATAGTTAAGAGACAGGCCGGGATGGCGGCCCTCTGGACATATTCCAACAGCGTACAGGTCTTTATTATATTATGCCTAGTTCCGCGCCCCTTTGTAAAACCCGTTTGGTCCAGCTTTATATGTTCTGGCAAAATAGGGGTTAATCTATTAGAAATAATTTTTGAATATAGTCTAATATCTATATTTGTTAGTGAAATAGGGCGGAAGTTTTTACTTAATGTATGATCTTTTTCTGGTTTTGGGATAAGTATAATGTGGGCTTCCGTACTCTGTGGTACGAAAGTCTGCATTTTCGTTATAGAATTATATGTTTTTTTAAGTATAGGTATGATTAGATCTTTCCCAGGGCCAGTTCGGCAATTGCCTGTTGAATCTCCTCTGTTGTAATTTCTTCTTCCATTTCCTCAATTATTTCTCTAGGAAATCTGGGTAACGCTGTTTCGTTAACATATTTTCAAATTTTTTCCGCCCTTTCCTTTTTTTTATTTTCCTGTTGTAATTCTATATTGTATAATTTATCATAGTATTTTTGGAATGTTTTTACAATTTCGGTTGGATCATATGTTATTTCCCCTTTTACTTTTAAGATCCTTACTATAGATGTCGTGGATTGTTGTCCTCTCAATGTTCTTGCAAGTAGTTTTCCCGTTTTATTACCATAATAGTACCATTGTGTTCTGTTCTTGTCTCTTATACGAAGGGACTCCTCATCAAGCACGGCCTGCAGTTCAATTCTTTTGTCTTTCAAAAGTATGTTATCATCTGACTTCAAACTCTGTTTATGTTTTCCTTCCAATATCCCGATTTCCAACAATAATTGATCTTTTTTTTGTTCTTTTTCCCTTTTTACCCTACATCTGTGCTTGATGAACAGTCCCCTCAATACGCATTTTAATGTTTCCCATTGCATAGGAGATGAGGTGCTATCTTCATCATGAATTAACTGGAATTCCTTTATCGCTCGTTGTATGTCTTCCTCACACTTTTTATCTTTAAGTAAATTATCATTCAAGCTCCACATCCCTCTTGTTTTTTTATATTCCATTATTTTTAATTCCAGATATATTGGTGCGTGATCTGACCATAAAAATCCTCCTATATCTGTTGTTGGAGTCATCAATAATCCAGATTGATTCAGGAAAAAGTAGTCTATTCTGTGATAGGAATCATGAATATTTGAATGATATGTGTAGTTCTTTTCTTTTAGGTGTTGTACTCTCCATATATCAATCAGTTGATATTCATCTAGTAATTCTTTATATTCTTTTAATTGTTTATTTCTCCTCTGAGGGTGGGTATTAGTAGTGTCTATTTTCATATCCATTATAAAGTTCAAATCTCCGCCAATTATTATTGTTCCTTCTGCACTATCCATTACGTTCCTTAAAATTTTTATCCCTGTCTCAATTTGTTCATAGTTTGGTAAGTAGAGATTAATGATTGTAAACATCTTACCAAATAATTTAACCTTTACAGCTAAAGATCTGCCATCTTTCCCTTTGTGCTCCTGAACTATTTGATATAACGTATCTCTATGGAACGCTATTGATACCCCTCTTGACTTGGAATATGGGAATGCATCGTGAATCAAATTAACCTAGTACTTATTAGTTAATTTCGGAATATGCTCTGAACGAAAGTGCGTTTCCTGGAAAAGGACTATATTTACCTTTCGTTTATGGAAGAAGTTTAGAATTTGACTTCTTTTTGAGGGAGAGTTAAGGCATCTTGCGTTAAAAGAACAGATTTTTAACCCCTCCATGTTAAAATTCCAGAAGGGGATGAATTAATCCTTAATCTACGGGGGATCTCGCAAGGTAGCAGAAGAAGAGGGAAAAAGAAGGAGAGAGGAGAAAGAAAAAAAAAAAACCCTTCAACTTTAATTAAACCTTCCTAGCACAATTCTTACCTAATATTTCGTATCCCCCCAATCTCGCCCCCTTATTCCTAATTTTTTTTCCTCCCACCCCCAAAAAAGGGAGAGAAAAAAAAAAATAATAATAATAATTACTCGTTACTTACACTCGATCCTAACACCTCAACTAATCAACTCACCACGCACTCCACTCTTTCCTTCACTTACACTACCCTATATTGACTTAAAAAAAGTCTAACTTACTTAACCAGTAAGGTCCCTATTAAGAGGGAGGCAGTTGGAACCGCTGGTCTGGATTGGCTATTCATCAGTTTTTCCATTGCCGCCTATCTTTTCATGTCTTCGTCTACTATTATTGCTTCTAGTGCTGAAAGCTCATACCTTATTTCATATCATTAGGCTTCTTCATTTTTTCCCTTCTTATCCGTGACCCCCAAAAAAAAAAAAAATTGGAGCCACAGTCATAATCGGGAAAAGGAGGGCATAAGGAGGGCATAAGGATGGGTCACGGGGGGGAGAGGGAAAGGAGAAAAAACAAACCCAAACCCTACCCCTCCTCCCCGAATAACACTTAACCATTAATCCCTTGTTTATTCATGTTTCCCCTTACCCCCATTTCCCTACACCATGCTCATGTGAAAAAAAAAAAAAAAAATTATTACATACATTTATTAATAGTGTTATATCTAATTTTACTTGTTATTTAAATCTACCCCACCTCCCCTCATTAAACACATAATTATGAAGAAGAAAGGAAGAAGGAGAGAGAAAGGGAGAAGAAAAAAAAACCCAAACCCTTCCCCATATCCTCCTTCGGACCTTTGTTTTTCCTTTATTTTATTTTGTATAGTGCTCTCATATAAAAAAAATAAAAATAAAAAATAAAAAAACCCTAAACACCCCTCCCATTTTGCGACTTCCTACGGTCACTTATTTCATTTAATTATTATGCTCGTGTGTAGAGAAAAAAAAAAAAAAAAAAAGAAGAAAAACCCCCCATTTTCCCTTATTCACTCATTGTATCTTTACTGTACTTGTTTGCCTTATTTCGTGACATAAAAAAAAAGAGATATGCACACATATACACATACACACATACATCTATATATATATATATATATATATATATATATATACATATAAAAACCTCCTTCTTCTCCTCCTCCCTCCCCTCCCTCCTCCCGTTTCATTACCCTTTTAATTTCGTGTATAATTCCGTAAAAAAAAAAAAAAAAAAAGAATCCCATCTTAAATCCCAATCAATCTCCCCACCCCCGCCCCCCCTTCCCCTCCCTCCCCCTGTCCAGTTCCTCAAGTCCTTATATTCTTGTTGCTGATTTTCTGTATAGTTTTGGCCAGTCTGGTAAATCTACTAGTGGGAGACCAAGAATTTTTACAAATTCCGGTAGATCTTCTAGGTTCCTATAGGCAGCTATCGAACCTTCATATTGAACCTGCAATTGGAATGGATATTTCCATCTATATTGCAAGTTCCTTTTTCTAAGTTGTTCCAGCAGGGGTTTTAATGCTCTTCTTCTGTCCAAGGTATACTTGGAGATATCCTGAAAAAATATCAGTTGTTTTCCCTCATATTCTATTTTTTTTTTTTGTCTTGCCGCCATCATTATTTTATCTTTTGTTCGTGCATAATGCATCCTACAGATAACATCTCTAGCCTCACCAGGCTCTATCCTTCTTGCTCCAGCTATTCTATGCACCCGATCGATATTTGTAATGATCGTGTTGTATGCGATGTATGCAATGTTTTTGATAATCGTTGAGGGGATTGAGATTGATCCTGTACCTCTACCTGTGGGTGCATTTGCTGAAAAAATTCCTTGATATCCGTTGTTTGGGTAGCTTGGGCCCCTGTAGATCCTTTATTTCCACCTTCTTTTGTATCCCTTTTATTTTTTTGGCTTTGGGGTGTTTTATTTCCCCTCTTTGGTGCCATAACTTTAGCTTTCCTGGGATTTTCAGCCTTATTCTAAGAACCGTTATTGTCCCTTTAAGGAGATTGCAGTACTTTTCAGCAATAGCTTTACCTTAGCCTTTGGTAATCTTTCAGAAAGCCAATATATCTCAATAGCATTTAAAAAGCATCCTTATGTATGTATACATAATAAAACAGTCCATGAGATTCCATAATTATATTAATCCAAGCCTTTTTCCTTGTTTGTTTGGACTTTATATTCATTAATTAAACCGCCATAACTTAAATCATTAGTATCTTAACAATGAACCAGCAGATCTAAATTATATTTGCTTTAGTTTTTAAATATGGGTGCAATTCCTCTCTTCCCTTTCTTACTATCTCTCTTTCAGGACCTTTTCTCTTTATTCTTACTTCATTTAATATATATACAGTCCTTTAACCTTTTACCTTGAAAAAAAAATGTTTTTTTTTTTCCACACAGTCCTTAATTTACTTTACTTCTTATTTAATATTTAATATTGTTGTTAAATCTTACGTCCATCTCTGGTTCCTCACTGCAGCTTTCTCCTTTTCTTTTCTTTGCTTCTGCTGTCACTCAAGCACAACAAAAAAAAAGGTTACCTTCACGGTCCTCTGGCGCTCTAATCAGCCCTGGGGTTCCCCGAGGCTCCCCAGGGTTTCCAGTTCTCTGTCTCTTAGCAGGGCTCTCCGTAGTTCTCCGTAGCTCCCCTCGAGATTTTTCCTGATCCCCGCCTGGATCCTCCGGGACCGCCGCCGTGTGGACGGTCAAACAGCTGATAGTGTCGGCGGCTGGCTTCCGCCCGCACACCGCCGCTCACGCCGGACCTTCTCCACCTCCTCGGCTTGGCTGCGTCTCGTTCCACGGCTCTCCACAGGCTGTCTCGGGTTGACTCAGATTTCTTCGGGTTTCTCTTGCTCCCCCTCCCGTTAGAGCCTCAATGGTAAGGCTCAGGAGGGCACAAGCGTCCGCTGCAGGTTCGTAACCAGTCGGATGTAGCAGGTATGGCGGTATATGAGTCGGCTCTCTCACTACTGAGAGTAAAGCAGGTTTTCCTGATTAGTAGCTGATATGAGCTTTCTAAGTCTTCAAGCCATGTGTATCAAGCTATAGCAGCGGCAGCATTGGATCCACTCTACGGAACAGCAGCCATCTCTCCCAGCAGTTCTGCCCCTCCCTCACATTTGCTCTTTGCCCTGACTGCAGTATACACCGTTATATCCACCTACATAGCTCTTCTCTAATTGAGCCATCTGCCATCTGCAGGAGTTAGTGGGTGTTGTGTGTGCCTCCAGCACAATATACACTACCCAATTGCTGGTTTTCCCATCTCCCTTCAGGCCATTACCATGTCTGGAAGGCCAACAAGGAGAGGCAGACAGGCGCAAGCCAATAAAAGAGGGCAAGCAGGCTCTGTGTCTAGAGACAACAGTGCTGGTCATGGCCGCGGTGCATCGTCATCATCAGCACGTGGCCATGGGACACGCTTGTCCTTCTTTTCGGCAGCTGGACATGTTGAGCCGCAAGATGCCGAAGACTTGGTAGAGTGGATGACCAAGCCCTCTTCATCCTCCTCATCCTCTCTCACCCAGGCTCAGGGAACTAGCAAAGCAGCTGCTAACGCATCGTCTTCCCTCCTCTCAATGTCATCATCAGTGACTCCTTCCCTAGACCCACCACGTCCCCCTGAGGAGTCTCCTGAACTCTTTGAGCACAGTGTTGGGTACATGCTCCAGGAGGATGCCAGTGTTTTGTAGGCTCTGATGATGATACTCAGCTAGAGGAAGGCAGTAGCGTTAGCGCAGAGAGAGGGGATGCTCAAGAAGGACAGCAATCTGCCAGTCATGTTCCATAAGCTGCAGCATACTGCCAGGTTTGCTCCAGCGATGAAGAAGAGGGGATGATGAGGGCACTGACTCCACATGGGTGCCTGGTAGGAGAGAGGAGGAGGAGGAGGAGGCACATGTCCAACAAGGCAGGATGCCCTCCGGGGGCCAGTTTAGGGGCAGCACACCGACTGAGCAGGGTGCTGCCTCTGCGCGTTATTCTAAATGTTCTTTGGTGTGGGCCTTTTTTGAGACAAGTGCATAAGATGGCACCGCTGCTATTTGCAACATATGTCTCAAGCGTATCTTGCGTGGCCAAAACATCAGCCGCTTGGGCACCACATGCTTGACCAGACATATGTTGACCTGCTATGCAGCTTGTTGGCAAGTGTACCTCAAAGACCCACACCAAAGAACAAAGCGGACCTCTCCTTGCTCCTCATCAGCTGGGATCTCCAACCCCACTAGACCTTCAGTCCTCTCTGAAACCTGCTCTGAGAGGAATGAAGGTGTAGAATTAGGTGTGTCACAGCCAAGTGCTTCCGGGCACTCTGCTAGCAGTACACCCACATCCGATTATAGCAGTCAAATGTCCCTGCCCCAGCTGCTGGACCGTCGAAATAAGTTCACTCCCAGCCATCCACATGCCCAGCGGTTGAATGCTAGCTTGGCTAAATTGCTAGCACTTCAACTGCTGCCTTTTCAGTTGATAGACTCGGCCCCCTTACGTGAGTTTGTACAATGTGCAGTTCCTCAGTGGCAGGTCCCCAAACGCCACTTTTTCTCACAGAAAGCGATTCCGGCTCTCTACCGGCATGTGGAAGGCAATGTCCTTGCCTCGCTGGACAGGGCAGTCATTGGTAAGGTGCATATTACCGCTGACTCATGGTCCAGCAGGCATGGACAGGGACGTTACCTGTCTTTCACGGCCCATTGGGTCACTCTTCTGGCAGCTGGGAAGGATGCAGGACAAGGTGCAGTAGTGTTGGAAGTTGTTCCGCCACCACGCCTCCAAAATGCTACTATTGGTTGTGACACAGCTCTCTCCTCTACCCCCTCCTCTTCTTCTTCCTCCATGGCCTCTTCCAGTGCTCTGTCCTCAGAACCAGCAGTGCTCCATAGGTGTTCCAGGGGCTACGCAAGTACGCAGGCAAAATGATGCCATGCCGTGCTTGCGCTGGTTTGTTTGGGGGACAGGAGCCACACTGGGGCAGATGTTTTGTCAGCTCTGCAGGGAATGGTGGTTTGCGACAATGGCACCAACCTCCTCTCCGCCCTCCGACAGGGACAACTGACCCATGTGCCCTGTGTAGCTCACGTCCTTAACCTGGTGGTGCAGCGGTTCTTGGGCAGGTACCTGGGCTTACAGGATGTCCTGAAGCAGGCCGGGAAAGTCTGTGTGCATTTCAGCCGATCATTTAATGCCTATGCTCGGCTGACTGAGCTCCAAAAGGAGTTGAACCTGTCCAAGAACCGCCTTATATGTGACATGCCCACTAGGTTGAACTCAACGTTGGCCATGCTGCAGCGGCTGCACATGCAGCAGAGGGCCATCAATGAGTACCTGTGCGACCAGGACAGGGTCAGGGGAGCTCGTTTTTTCTCACCACGCCAGTGGGGCATGATCAGGGATGCATGCACTGTCCTGTCACCGTTTGAGGAGGCCACAAGGATGGTGAGCAGTGACAGTGCATGCATCAGTGACACTGTACCTCTTGTCCACCTCTTGGAGCATACGCTGTGTGAAATAATGGACAGGGCACTTGAGGCAGAACAGAGGCAGGAAGAGGAGGACTTCCTTGCCTCTCATGACCCCCTTTATCCAGACAGTGTTCCTGCTGTTCCACCCATCACGCAGGAAGAGGAGGAGGAGGAGGAGGAGGATGATTGTATATGGAGGTGGAGGCTGGCACACAGCATCAGCAGCAGCAGCAGTCTTGTGGGGATGATTTACAGTCCCAAGAAACCCATGGATTTGTACATGGCTGGGAGGAGGTAGCTCATGATGTCCTTAGTGACCCAGAGGACTCCGGACCGAATGCCTCAGCTAACCTACGCTGCATGGCCTCCCTGATCCTGCAAAGCCTGCGGAAGGATCCTCGTATTCTTCGGATCAAGGAGAGGGACCATTACTGGCTGGCCACTCTCCTTGATCCACGGTACAAGGGTAAGGTTGCCGACCTTATCTTGCCGTCGCAGAGGGAGCAGAGAATGAGACATCTCCGGGAGGCCTTGCAGAAAGGTCTGTGCAACGCGTTCCCAGAGACTGGGAGGTTACAAACTCCTGGTCCTGGACAACGTGTTGCTGAGGCATCGGTCAGAAGGAGCGGTGGAGAAGGTGGCCGTCTGACCGATGCGTTCAGACAATTTTTTAGTCCGCAGCCTCAAGGTATGATCGGTTCCAGCAACCATCGCCAGCGTCTGATTTACATGGTGCAGGAATACCTAGGGGCAAGGTCAGACTTGGACACCTTTCCCACCGAAAATCCTCTGGCTTACTGGGTTTTGAGGATGGATCACTGGCCAGAGCTTGCACAGTATGCAATTGAGCTACTGGCCTGTCCTGTATCCAGCGTTCTTTTGGAACGCATCTTCAGTGCTGCTGGTGGCTTTGTTACCGATCACAGGGTGCGCCTGTCCACCGACTCAGTTGATCGACTGACCTTCATCAAGATGAATCAGTCTTGGATCACCCACAGCTACCAAGCACCTGAAGCTGATGTAACCGAATCATTTTTTTTCAAATATCACATCCCTTCAAGACTGCCTATGCTGATGCTGAGTGACTGTCCTGTTATGTTGATTGTCTATCCTCTTCCTCCTGATATGTTGGAAGAACATTTTTGGTTCTGAGTGATGCCACTAGCCCAATTTTTCAGCCCCTGTTTAACAGGGGCGTTTAATTACAATTTTCGATGCAATACTTTGCAGCAGGGCTCATTCCTGCACCACAACTAGAGTATATGGGAGAGGTTGCAGTGTGGTGGTACCAGCACCAGTGCCAGCAGCCCAATTTTTCTGCCCCTGTTTAACAGGGGCGTTTAATTACAATTTTTGATGCAATGCTTTGCAGCAGGGCTCATTCCTGCTACCACAACTAGAGTATATGGGAGAGGTTGCAGTGTCGTGGCACCAGCACCAGTGCCAGCAGCTCAATTTTTCAGCCCCTGTTTAACAGGGGCATGTAATTACAATTCTTGATATAATAGTTCACAGGAGGGCCCGTTCCTGTGCCCACCCAGAGTAACTGTGAAGACTTATAGTGTTGTGGCACCAGCACCACAACCACCAAAGGTAAATTTTTCTACCACTGTTCAACAATGGCATGTAATTACAATTCTTGATATAATCGTTCACAGCAGAGCGCTCCAGCGCCCACCAAGAGTCACTTTGAGGGCTTACAATGTTGTGGCAACACCAACACCTTGTTCTGCCATTTCTGCAGAGCATATAGGGCAGGCCCCTACTTTCAAACATCCAACTTACAAACATCTCCTACTTGCAAACGGAAGGAGACAGCAGTAAGTGAGATGAAAAAAGACGGACGGCAAAACAAACTATACAGGGGTGATAACCCTTCCCTATGTTTTCCAAAAAGCTTAAAAATAGATTTCTTGACTGGAGCTACACTTTAAAAATGTACCAGTTGAAAATTAAAAACAGATTCTACTTAACACTTAACTTGGGCGGCATAGTGGTGTAGTGGTTAGCACTCTCACCTAGCAGTAAGAAGGGTCAGTGGTTCAAATCCCAACCACAACTCTACCTGCCTGGAGTTTGCATGTTCTCCCTGTGCCTGCGTGGGTTTCCGCCGGGTACTCCAGTTTCCTCCCACAAACCAAAGACATGCAGGTAGGTTAATTGGCTTCTGTCCAAAATTGGCCCTAGTGTATGAATGGGGACATTGGATTGTGGGCTCCTTGAGGGTAGGGACTGATGTGAGTGTGCAATGTACAGGGATAGGGACAATTGTAGACACTCAGGTTGGACTGGTGTCTTTATTCAACCTTACTAACTATGAAACTATGAAACTATGAAACACAACAAACCTACACAGTCCCTGTCTTGTTTGCACCGCCTGTATACTGCTGTTCTGAGTATATAGGGCCTGAGTACGGGGTTCCCCTTAATATCCGTACAAGACCCAAAGGTGCTGATAATGGGCAGGGGGGGTTACCCATGCCATTTTTCCCAATGATTTTCATCCATATTGCCAGAACCAGATATAACATTAAAACCGCAAGCAGTTTTAAATTACGTTATTTCCGTTAAATGTCATTTTGTGCAGGGACTGTTCTAAACACGGGAAACACGTGGCACTTCACAGGCATACTATAGACACCCCCCAGGCACGATATTTAAAGGAATTTTTCACTTTAATCGTCATTAAAATCAGTGCTCCCGCCAAAACGGCCATTTTTAAAAACATTTTAGGCATTGACCCATGTCCCCTGGGTCAGGAGCCAGGTCGATGATGGGGACATTCAGTGGCTTCTGAAGAGATGTTCTGGTAGTCTTCGTGGAGAGAGATAGGTGAGGTGTTCTGTCAGCAGAGTGGGATGACTCAGCGGACAGTCAGTGATTCCCAGTGAGGAAAGGGGCTCTGTCTGGCCCAAAAGCAAGGTGGCTACTAGGGCTCTGCCCGGCCCAAAGCATGGTGACAAATGGGGCACTGACCGGCCCAAATGAAAAGTAGTAAGTGGGGGCTCTGTCCGGCCCAAACGAAGAGTAGTGAGTGGGGGCTCTGTCCAGCCCAAACGAAGAGTAGTGAGTGGGGGCTCTGTCCAGCCCAAACAATGAGTAGTGAGTGGGGGCTCTGTCCAGCCCAAACAAAGAGTAGTGAGTGGGGGCTCTGTCCGGCCCAAAAGAAGAGTAGTAAGTGGGGGCTCTGTCCGGCCCAAAATGAAGAGCAGTAAGTGGGGGCTCTGTCCGGCCCAAATGAAGAGTAGTAAGTGGGGGCTCTGTCCGGCCCAAATGAAGAGTAGTAAGTGGGGGCTCTGTCCGGCCCAAACAGAGGATGCAGACAGCAACGTTCGGATCGGGGTCTTCACCTGTTAACAGGTTCCTAGCACGAACGATGAGCAATTGGCGGTGGCTGTTTAAATAGGAACAAGAGGAGGAGTCAGGTGATGGGGCTCTGACATCATCAATGTGCTACGGAGATAGTGGAGATGTCTGAGCTCCCAGTGGATAGATAATACATGATTACAGGATAGGTGTCGGAGCCCCCAGTGGATGGATCAGACATTACAAGAAGTGACACAGGGTGCTGAGAGTATCGAGGGGTGCTAAGAGTGACGCAGGGTGCTGAGAGTGACGCGAGGTGCTGAGAGTGGCAAGGGGAGCTGAGAGTGACATGTGGTGCTGAGGGTGACTTGAGGTGTTAAGGGTGATGCGGGGTGCTGAGAGTGACGCAGGGTGCCGAGAGTGATGCGGAGTGCTGAGAGGAGCTATGAGGTAATTAGAGTAGCTGTAGCGCCAGGGAAGGGCAGAGTAGAGTACTAATAGCAAGTCATTAATTAGTATCCTCATCAGAATAGAGGGTAAAAATGTCCAAAAGGATTGGTGAGGCCACTGAGGGCACATCCTGCTCCATGTATGCGTTCCTTGCTGAACCAATTTAGGCTGAATACTGTTGTGTGAGCTGTCAGCTAGTTGTTTCTCTGGAAGCCCAGATCCTAGATCTAGAAAACAAGGTGGCAACACTGCTCAGCATCAACAACGTGGAAAGGAGTTTGGACATTACCCAGCAGATGCTGGAGGGGGCCAGCATAGAGGAGGTTGGAGACATGAAGGCACAGAGGTAGGTAGCTAGGTAATAGGTGGGTAGAGGGAAGAGCGCTAGGCAGGCTAGTCCTAAGTTGGTACACCCCAACAAATATGCCAAGTTGCATGATGCTGGGGATATTAGCTCAGGGGTGGCTATGCTGGACCAGGCTCTCTCTCCTAGCTGCCAGGGGAGTGACGGTTCCAGTAAGGAGGGGGGAAGAGATGTAAAAAAAGGTTAGACAGGTACTGGTAGTAGGGAACTCAATTATTAGGAGGGCAGAGAGGGCAATCTGTCAAAAAGACCTTGGTTGCCAAAACAGTATGTTGTTTACCGTGCTCGGGTTCGGCACATCGAGGACCGGGTGGACAAAATATTGGGTGCCAATGCGTATGCTCGAGCATGAGTGGCCTCTGATGCTAGGCGGACTATTTAAATCAGGCTGACACACAGAGACATCGCTGTCTGATCTACAGTGTTCCTGTGTGTATCCTGCTATCTCAACCTGTTCCTGCGTATTACCCGGCTTGCCTCTGACTATGCCAGCTGTCTGCCTGCATCTGACAACTGGTCTGTCTTGATGTTGCTCCTGCCTGCTCCTCTGGTTCTTCTCCTGTCCACCTGATACCAACCCTGCTTGTTCCAGTGACCCTTATTATGCCTCTGCCTTGTTCCATTACTCCAGTCTATGTATGACCCAGCTTGCCTGACCCTTCTGAGTTCCGATCCAGTGGGAATCTCCTTCATCTGCTGCTCCAGTCTCCAGTCTGCTGCGCCTGCCTGATGTTGCAGTCTGTTCCCATCTCCAGTCTGCTGCACCTGCCTGTTGTTCCAGTCTGCTGACCTCCCTGCACAGTGCCACCTGGAATTCTGGACGGTCCTCCTTGCTCTTGATCCTGCCAGGCACTCGTGCATCTCTACACTTCTGTGCCTCCTGTTTACTCTACCAGGGGCCTCAAGTCAGAGGAGTAAGAGAGGCCTTCCTCCACAGTTTGGGCTCATCTACTATGTACGTGACAACAGCTCTATTGGGAAGAAAGATGGCCACAAAGTTGGAGGGGTTTTTAAACTATGTGCTGGGGGGAAGGGGTTAGAGATAGCGATAACCAGCAGTGAGTAGGGATGAGCTTGGTGTTTGAGTCGAAAGCATGATTGACTCGAACACCAGCTGTTCCTACATTTGGCGAATACTGAACATTATGGGCCGTTCGTGCCAAATTCATGTGGCGCTCACGCTCCACAATGCACTGCGCCATCGCAGTGCATTGCTGGCTCATGATTGGCCAAGCATGCACTGTGACCCCGCATGCTTGGCCAATCACAGCGCCGGCAGCGAAGAGAGCCATAATTGGCCACAGGCAGGATGCTTGTGGCCAATTATAGCTCAGGGGGTTCAGTACACGCCCAACACTATATAAGGCCACCAGCGTGGTGGCCTTGTGTAGTGTGTTCCGGTGGCAGGGAAAGAGCAAGATAGGCAGGGACAGTGTGTGCTTTTCTCAGACATCTGCACAAGATAAAGGGGGTGTTGTGTGCCTCCAGCACAGTATACACCTGTATCTACCCTTCATTGCTGGTGTTCTCAAATACAGGCATCTGCAGGAGTTAGTGGGTGTTGTGTGCCTCCAGCACAGCACAGTATAAACCTGTATCTACCCTTTATTGCTGATGTTCTCTAATACAGGCACCTGCAGGAGTTAGTGGGTGTTGTGTGCCTCCAGCACAGCACAGTATACACTTGTATCTACCCTTTATTGCTGGTGTTCTCTAATAATGGCATCTGCAGGAGTTAAAGTGGGTTTTGTATGCCTCCAGCACAGTATACACCTGTATCTGCCCTTTATTGCTGTTGTTCTCTAATACAGGCATCTGCAGGAGATGGTAGGTGTTGTGTGCCTCCAGCACAGCACAGTATACACCTGTATCTACCATTTATTGCTGGTGTTCTCTAATACAGGCATCTGAAGGAGTTATAGTGGGTGTTGTGTGCCTCCAGCACAGTATACACCTGTATCTATCCTTTATTGCTGGTGTTCTCTAATACAGGCATCTGCAGGAGTTAGTGGGTGGTGTGTGCCTCCAGTACAGTATACACCTGTATCTACCCTTTATTTCTGGTGTTCTCTAATACGGGCATATGCAGGAGTTATTGGGTGTTGTGTGCCTCCAGCATAGCACAGTATACACCTGTATCTACCCTTTTTTGCTGGTGTTCTCTAATACAGGCATCTGCAGGAGTTAGTGGATGTTGTGTGCCTCCAGCACAGCACAATATATACCTGTATCCACCCTTTGTTGCTGGTGTTCTCTAATACAGGCATCTGCAGGAGTTAGTGGTTGTTGTGTGCCTTCAGCACAGCACAGTATACACCTATATCTACCCTTTTTTGCTGGTGTTCTCTAATACAGGCATCTGCAGGAATTAAAGTGGGTGTTGTGTGCCTCCAGCACAGCATAGTATACACCTGTATCTACCCTTTGTTGCTGGTGTTCTCTAATACAGGCATCTGCAGGAGTTAAAGTGGGTGTTAAGTGCCTCCAGCATGGTATACACCTGTAGCTACCCTTTTTTGCTGGTGTTCTCTAATTCAGGCATCTGCAGGAGTTAAAGAGGGTGTTGTGTGCCTCCAGCACGGTATACACCGGTATCTACCCTTTATTGCTGGTGTTCTCTAATACAGGCATCTGCAGGAGTTAGTGAGTGTTGTGGGCCTCCAGCACAGCACAGTATACACCTGTATCTACCCTTTATCGCTGGTGTTCTCTAATACAGGCATCTGCAGGAGTTAATGGGTGTTGCGTTCCTCCTGCACAGCACAGTATACACCTGTATCTACCCTTTATTGCTGGTGTTCTCTAATACAGGCATCTGCAGGAGTTAGTGAGTGTTGTGTGCCTCCAGCACAGCACAGTATACACCTGTATATACCCTTTATTGCTGGTGTTCTCTAATACAGGCATCTGCAGAAGTTAAAGTGGGTATTGTGTGCCTCTAGCACAGTATAGACCTGTATATACCCTTCGTTGCTGGTGTTCTCTAATATAGGCACGTGGAGGAGTTAAAGTGGGTGTTGTGTGCCTCCAGCACAGTATACACCTGTAGCTACCCTTTATTGCTTGCTTCTCTAATACAAGCATCTGCAGGAGTTAGTGGGTGTTGTGTGCCTCCAGCACAGCACAGTATACACCTATATCTACCCTTTATTGCTGGTGTTCTCTAATACAGGCATCTGCAGGAGATGGTGGGTGTTGTGTGCCTTCAGCACAGCACAGTATACACCTGTATATACCCTTTATTGCTGGTGTTCTCTTATACAGGCATCTGCAGGAGTTAGTGAGTGTTGTGTGCCTCCAGCACAGCACAGTATACACCTGTATATACCCTTTATTGCTGGTGTTCTCTTATACAGGCATCTGCAGGAGTTAGTGGGTGTTGTGTGCCTCCAGCACTGCACAGTATACACCTGTATCTACCCTTTATTGCTGGTGTTCTCAAATACAGGCATCTGCAGGAGATGGTGGGTGTTGTGTGCCTTCAGCACAGCACAGTATACACCTGTATCTACCCTCTATTGCTGGTGTTTTCTAATACAGGCATCTGCATGAGTTATAGTTGGTGTTGTTTGCCTCCAGCACAGTATACACCTGTATCTACCCTTTATTGTTGGTGTTCTCTAATACAGGCATCTGCAGGAGTTAGTGGGTGTGGTGTGCCTCCAGCACAGTATACACCTGTATCTACCCTTTATTGCTGGTGTTCTCTAATACAGGCATCTGCAGGAGTTAGTAGGTGTTGTGTGCCTCCAGCACAGCACAGTATACACTTGTATCTACCCTTTGCTGCTGGTGTTCTCTAATATAGGCATCTGCGGGAGTTAAATTGGGTGTTGTGTGCCTCCAGCACAGTATACATCTGTAGCTACCCTTTTTTGCTGGTGTTCTCTAATACAAGCAACTGCAGGAGTTAAAGTGGGTGTTGTGTGCCTCCAGCATGGTATACACCTGTATCTACCCTTTATTGCTGGTGTTCTCTAATACAGGCATCTGCAGGAGTTAGTTGGTGTTGTGTGCCTCCAGCACAGCACAGTATACACCTATATCTATCCTTTTTTGCTGGTGTTCTCTAATACAGGCATCTGCAGGAGTTAGTGGATGTTGTGTGTCTCCAGCATAGCACAGTATACACCTGTATCTACCCTTTGTTGCTGGTGTTCTCTAATACAGGCATCTGCAGGAGTTAAAGTGGGTGTTGTGTGCCTCAAGCACAGCACAATATACACCTGTATCTACCCTTTGTTGCTGGTGTTCTCTAATACAGGCATCTGCAGGAGTTAGTGGGTGTTGTGTGTCTCCAGCACAGCACAGTATACACCTGTATCTACCTTTTTTCGCTGGCGTTCCCTAATACAGACATCTGCAGGAGTTAAAGTGGGTGTTGTGTGCCTCCAGCACAGTATACACCTTTAGCTACCCTTTTTTGCTGGTGTTCTCTAATACAGGCATCTGCAGGAGTTAAAGTGGATGTTGTCTGCCTGCAGCACAGTATACACCTGTATCTACCCTTTATTGCTGGTGTTCTCCTCTAATACAGGCACCTGCAGGAGTTAAAATGGGTGTTGTGTGCCTCCAGCACAGTATACACCTGTATCTACTCTTTATTGCTGGTGTTCTCTAATACTGGCATCTGCAGGAGTTAGTGGGTGTTGTGTGCCTCCAGCACAGTATACACCTGTATCTACCCTTTTTTGCTGGTGTTCTCTAATACAGGCATCTGCAGCCTTTACAGTGGGTGTTGTGTGCCTCCAGCACAATATACACTACCCAATTGCTGGTTTTCCCTTCTCCCTGCAGGCCATTACTATGTCTGGAAGGCCAACAGGGAGAGGCAGACAGTCACAAGCCAATAAAAGAGGGCAAGCAGGCTCTGTGTCTAGAGACAACAGTGCTGGTCGTGGGACAAGCTTGTCCTTATTTTCGGCAGCTGGACGTGCTTAACCGCATCATGCTGAAGACTTGATAGAGTGGATGACCAAGCCCTCCTCATCCTCCTCATCCTCTCTCACCCAGGCTCAGGGTACTAGCAATGCAGCTGCCAACATGTCCTCTTCCCTCATCTCAATGTCATCAGTCACTCCTTCCCTAGACCCACCATGTCCTCCTAAGGAGTTGGGTACATACTCCAGGAGGATGCCCAGTGTTTTGAAGGCTCTGATGATGATTCCCAGCTAGAGGAAGGCAGTAGCGTGAGCGCAGAGAGAGGGGATGCTCAAGAAGTACAGCAATCTGGCAGTCATGTTCCACCAGCTGCAGCATACTGCCAGGTTTTCTCCAGTGATGAAGAGGGAGGGAATGATGAGGTCTTTGGTTCTACGTGGGTACCTGATAGGAGAGAGGATGAGGAGGAGGACGAGGAGGAGGAGGAGGAGGCACATCTCCAACGAGCCAGGATGCCCTCGGTGTGCCAGCTTAGGGGCAGCACACTGACTGAATCACACAGCAGAGCTCCACCTGTGCAGGGCACTGCCTCTGCACGTTATTCCAAAAGTTCTTTGGTGTTGGCCTTTTTTGAGACCAGTGCATCAGATCACACCTCTGCTATTTGCAACATATGTCTCAAGCGTTTCTCACGTGGCCAAATCATTAGCCGCTTGGGCACCACATGCTTGACCAGACATATGTTGACCTGCCATGCAGCTCGTTGACAAGCGTACCTTAAAGACCCACACCAAAGAACAAAGCGAACCTCTCCTTGCTCCTCATCAGCTGGGATCTCCAACCCTAATAGACCTTCAGTCCTTTCTGAAACCTGCTCTGAGAGGAATGAAGGTGTAGAATTAGGTGTGTCACAGCCAAGTACTTTGAGGCACTCTACTAGCAGTACACCCACATCCGATTGTAGCAGGCAAATTTCCCTGCCCCAGCTGCTGGACCGTCTAAAGAAGTTCACTCCCAGCCATCCACATGCCCAGCGGTTGAATGCTAGCTTGGCTAAATTGCTAGCACTTCAACTGCTGCCTTTTCAGTTGGTAGACTCGGCCCCCTTTCCGTGAGTTTGTGCAATGTGCGGTTCCTCAGTGGCAGGTCCCCAAATGACACTTTTTCTCACGGAAGGCGATTCCGGCTCTCTACCGGCATGTGGAAGGCAATGTCTATGCCTCACTGGACAGGGCGGTCAGCCGTAAGATGCATATTACCGCTGACTCATGGTCCAGCAGGCATGGACAGGGGCATTACCTATCTTTCACGGCCAATTGGGTCACTCTTCTGGCAGCTGGGAAGGATGCAGGACAAGGTGCAGTAGTGTTGGAGGTTGTTCTGCCAACATGCCTCCAAAATGTTACTACTGGTTGTGACACACCTCTCTGCTCCACCCCCTCCTCTTCTTCTTCCTCTATGGCCTCTTCCAGTGCTCTGTCCTCTGAACCAGCAGTGCTCTGTAGGCGTTCAAGGGGCTACACAAGTAGGCAGGCAAAAAGATGCCATGCCGTTCTTGCGCTGGTTTGTTTGGGGGACAGGAGCCACACTAGGGCAGATATTTTGTCAGCTCTGCAGGGGCAGTCCAAGAGGCGGTTGATGCCACGCCAGCTTAAGCCAGAAATGGTGGTTTGCGACAATGGCACCAACCTCCTCTCTGCCCTCCGACAGGGACAACTGACCCATGTGCCCTGTGTCGCTCACGTCCTTAACCTGGTGGTGCAGCGGTTCTTGGGCAGGTACCCAGGCTTATAGGATGTCCTGTGGCAGACCAGGAAAGTCTGTGTGCATTTCTGCCGATCATTTAATGCCAGTGCTCGGCAGGCTGAGCTCCAAAAGGAGTTAAACCTGCCCAAGAACCGCCTTATATGTGACATGCCCACCAGGTGGAACTCAACGTTGGCCATGCTGCAGCGGCTGCACACGCAGCAGAGGGCCATCAATGAGTACCTGTGCGACTACGGCACCAGGGCAGGGTCAGGGGAGCTCTTTATTTTCACCACACTAGTGGGGCATGATCAGGGATGGATGCATTGTCCTGTCACCATTTGAGGAGGCCACGAGGATGGTGAGCAGTGACAGTGCATGCATCAGTGACACTGTACCTCTTGTCCACCTGTTGGAGCATACGCTGCGTGGAATAATGGACAGGGCACTTGAGGCAGAACAGAAGCAGGAAGAGGAGGACTTCCTTGCCTCTCAAGGCCTTCTTTATCCAGATAGTGTTCCTGCTGTCCCACCCATCACACAGGAAGAGAACGAGGAGGAGGAGGAGGTGGAGGCTTCTGTCAGCATGGATGTGGAGCCTGGCACTCAGCATCATGTTTATCCTCATGACATGTCACAAGAAGCACCCCCATGGCTA